>NC_140579.1:634578553-635178553 GCF_964204655.1 Triturus cristatus | reverse complement strand
TTAGCACGTCAGAGGCTGCGCCTGTCCCAAGGCCCTGCTGAAAGAAGCCTATGATGATATGAGATGACATATCACGGAGTGGAGTCTGGGCTGTGAGAGTTTAAAGCACAGTCTGGTACCCAGAGGCCTGGTGGACAGCGGGGAAATGGTCAAATGTCGTTTCTCCACATGCTGGTGACGATGAGAGGCTGGAAGAGGCCGGGTGGGGTCAGTCACTCCTCAGTGATGCCTGATTTGTGACAGACCATGCTAGGGAGTCTGCTCTAGCCATTTCAGAATTATCTAGATTTTCTTTATATACCATTCTGGAACTCCCTACGCCCATCTACAATGCTGCTTATAAACTTGGGTGGGCAACAGACTGCTCACAGAGAGCCCCCCATGTAGTCGCTGTATAGGCACACAAGCCCCTAATCCTTTTTTCCCCATGAATAGAGAGGTCTGGGAGCTGCGGTCACCCAGCACCCTGATCCCATGAGCCCCGCCACACATTTCTTGCCCCCAGTCAGTACGAAGTGACAAATGCACGGACTGTTTGGAAGCGAAAGCCCCAGGGGGCGATATGTCATACTTCATAAAGTCACAGCCAACGCCAGGCTCTGCTCATGTCTGTGCTTTCGGGGTCCGGGGAATTAATGTATTGTTCTGCAGAATTTATGGTCAGGGAGCGATTGAGTGGAATGAGGGGTTTAGTCCTCGTGTGATGTGCCTAATGGGGGTGGTGACTCACATAATTCTGCTACAGATTAAGCATTCTTATAAGATGTGGTTATGTGTTTTACGGATATTTCACAACAGCAAGATGTGGCCTTCAGGCAGCTTTACAGCACTCATAGACACTCAGTACCTGCACTGCCTATTGTTTTCAAGCTGGGTGTGAGTACGAGGTTTTGAAAAAGATGAGGGCATCTATACACAGGTGTGCGTGAGTTCCATGCCGGGGCCACTGCACTCCCTCCATGAATGCGCGAGTGCGGTCCATGTATGAAGGCCTGGCTGTAGAATCATTCATTCATTCATTGTTTTATGGTCTTATTGTTATTTGTAGTTGTGCTACCACGACCAGTAACACTGAAAATAAAGTGCATGACATTGTGGTGGGAGGACAGGCTTAGCGAGTCACACACTGTCCTTAAAAGTAAATCATTTCATAATTAAAACTAACCTTGTGCACTCTGGTTGAAGTTAGCAGTCACAGACAGATCTTGATAGATTACTGTTTTGTTTTTTTGTGCTCCTGGGTGTCAACAAGTATTTATGTAACTTCTTTTCAATATAAAAAAGCTATTACTGAAATAAAGAGAAAGATTTTTTTTCTGTATGCAAACAGGGAACAGATGCAATAGGTCTCCTTTAGACAATGGCGGTGGTGTAAGTCCTCCGAAAACAGGCTATAAGTGCCAGTGGTAGAACTTTATTTTTTAACTTTTCAAGCTCAGAGGCCGAGCCATGGGAGTTCTAGAGCCCTAACAAGAAGCCTTGAACTTAGAACTGTGAGAAGTTCCAAACATGACAGGCACCAGGAAGAAGGCAGCTGGGGCCTGATGTACATAGAGGCAGCTCTCATAGTGGGTACAGTTTGCTCATGACATTTTAATTTCTCTCCGTCGTTTTATGATACAAACAAACCTGTGTACTGATAGGTCGAATGGTATAATGCCCACTAGCACAGAGTAGTACAATGACCTGCCTAATGAATGGCCTTATAAAGCAGGGAGCTATTTGTGACACCCTTCGATTGGCTGTGAGCGCAGGGATGGTGTCCTAAAAGGGACTGCAGACCTCCATCTCAGCGTACCTTTCTGAAAATAGGAAACCTTTGTAAAAGCAGCCCCTGCGCCTTAATAACTTTTAATTATGCATTCCTTTATTTTTAAAGATAATAGTCACCATATCGTACCTACTACTCCTTTTAGGGTCATAAGTTTGTGAATTGTACCGATATATATATATATATATATATATATATATTATATATATATATATATATATATATCTTTCAAAGTGTGTCCCGAGCTCGGGGATGCACTCCATCACAGGCGAACTGTCAATATCTATATATAAATGTTATCTTCTTCATGACAAACCTTTTTTTAAATTTGTTATTAAACAGGTTTCCTAGGCCTTTGCAAAATACGTATTCAAATTGTTTTTATTAATTTTTTTATCCTTTTACTGTAAGAAAGAAAAGGTTTTGAAATAAAAAGAAATGTTCCCATGTGGGAAGACATAGGTGGGGGAAAGGCCCCTAGACCACTGTCTCTTGCCTCTGAGACTGCTCACCACCATTCCAGAAGGGGAGGCTGTCCTCCTTCGCAAAGCAGTTACCCCCCTCTATAAGCGAACAGGACACTTAACAACACAAACATTTACAATGCTGTTTTTACATCGCAACATCCTTTACAACGCATGATTTTACAATGCATGATTTTACAACGCATGCCATCACAACGCATTTTTAGAAACTACATTTACAACACATTGCATTACAACGCATGCCACTACAACGCATACCATAACAATGCATAATACTTTTGGGGTAACAGTGGGGTAAGTTTTGAATAGTGTAAGGGTAAAATTACTATTCCCACTCCAGTGAGTGCAACAGTAAGGTAAGTGTTGGATAGTGTAGGGGTAAAATTTACTATTCCCAGTTCAGTGAGTGCAACAGTAGGGTAAGTGTTGGATAGTGTAGGGGTAAAAATTACTATTCCCATGTACCCCCAAACCGATACTCACCCTAAAACTTAAACAAAAATCCATCACTTACCTTCTAGTGCATTGTAATGGCATGTGTTGTAGTGCGATGTAATGACTGCGTTGTAAAGGTAGTGTGTTGTAATGACTGCATATTAATGGTTGTTTCCCCTATGAGGTGTTAGTAATTTTGCACAGGTTTGTAGCCACAATCATTGAGGCATTCAATTGCAATACCCAAAAAGGAGGGACATACCAATCTCACGCCCCTCCTATATGTGATTGTAATGGGTTGAAAAAGACTTTTCCAACTTGTAAGAGATTCCAGTAAGGAGTTTTGCTGTCGCGCATCCCATTTTTCGAAATTGCAGGCTTTGCAACTGCAATACACTTTGGTGCCACCTTAATCCTCTTTGTCCAATCCGTTTAATGTCCACATTTTGCAAAGCTAGGTCTTTGTCAATACCTCTGTGTTCAGCATAACTTTTGCACCAGAAAACATAGCTGTGTCCCACAATCCACACTCTAAGCATCTTGAAGGGAAGTCTGGATGTACTGAAAAGATGTCTGTTGCTGAAGTAGGCAGTTGGTAGAATGAGCGGTATCTAAAATGATGGATAAAATGCAGTTTTTGAAAAATAAGAGGAATGATTGGTTGTTTCAGAACATTGCACAGTTGAAAATAGGGTCCATGTTTCTGTCTTTTAAAAGCATGTTTCTTATTGGTTAGTAAAAAAGGTTTGAAAGGTACTGTAGATAGGATAAGCTGATATATTGAAATGTCAACCACACCTGCTGTTTGTATTTGCAACATTGTGTGGTGAATTTGAAAATATGCTGAACTTGTGACCTGTCAGTTCAGTTGAATGTTCCATGAACTGTTACTATGGAAACTGGCCTTAACCAGAATGGGGGGAAGCGTTGAATCATGTATTTATGTGGAGAAAGAGAGGGAAAGTTTGCCATTTCTGGTTCTACCTTGCTGACACTGGTGCATTTAATTGATTGTGTGCCTCAGAAAATCTTTTTTGACTTTGTGATATTTGAAACTCTTCAAATTTATTTGGAAGGTGAGTTATACGCTTGTAAGGTGTATTATGGATTTGGTTTCTTTAAACGTTAAAAATAATTCTAAATCTGTGGTGTTTGAAATATAATATTGGAATATTCTTTAGTGAATTTTTAAGTTTTGGATAGTGTTATGGTACAAACATATTCATGTCATGTTTAAAGAATATGGTGACAGTTTTTCTAAAAATATGTGAATCGTTAGGCAGTTATAAAAAAAGACCCAAGTACTATCCATGCAGTCTTTGAATGATGTAGGCAATACACATGCACTGCTGTAATTACCCAGGGATTTCTGCTTCAGTAATGCAATCATGTAGGCACTATTTATGCAGTTATGCAATCATTAATGTATGACTCAAGCAGTGTGTTAATAATGTAGCCACTACTCATGCACTTATATAATAACTCAAGCACTACTGTCGCACTGTTTGACTCATAGAGGCACTACCCTTGTACTTATGTAATCACTCAGTCAGTAGCCATGCTGTTATTAAATCAGCCAGGCACTACCTTTGCAGTCCTTTATTTACTCAGGCAGTACTTGTAGTCCTGCAATCAGCGAAGAAGTAACCATGCACTCATAAAATCACCCACTCACTTCTTATGTAGTCATGTTAATCACCAGATATTACTCCCGTAGTTATGCAATCACCCAGGTGTTACCTATGTACTCCTTTAATCCTCATGAAATCACTCAGCCAGTAGTCATGCTGTTATGAAATCACCCAGGCACTACTTTTACAGGGTTTTATTTGCTCAGGTTCAACCTCAGTAGTCCCGCAATTACTTAAGAAATTCCAATGCACTTGTTATGTAGTCATGTAAATCCCCAGACTGTATTCCTGCAATCGCCGAGGTGTTACCCATGTAATCATTAAGGTATCACCCAAGGCCTGTTTTAATCATCTAGCCACTACTTATGCACTAATATAATCACCTAGGCACTACTGTTGGAGTCTTTCAATCACGGAGGTACTACCCTCGTACTTATGTAATCACTCAGCTAGTAGCCTTGCTGTTATGAAATCAGTCAGGTACTATCTTTGCACTCCTTTATTCACTTAGGCACTCCCTCTGTAGTCCTGCAATCACCCAACAAATTTATTTTAGTTATCATAATGAATTGAAAAGGTAGAGACATATATATGTGTGCTTTTAAGACTATGTAATCTGCTGCTTTATACCTGCCTAGGCTCAACTGTAATGCAGCTATAAAAACACCCAAGTAATGGTCTTGCAGTGTTTGAATGATGCAGGCACTACATATGCACTGTTGTAATCACTGAGGCATTACTGCTGCACGGATGCAATAATTTAAGCAATATATATATATATATATATATATATATATATATAGTTATGCAATCACTAAGGTATAACTTATGTAGTTAAATAATCACCCAGGCACTACTGTTGCACTCCTTGAATCACAGAAGTACTACCTTTTTGTTATGAAATCACTCAGCCAGTAGTCATGCTGTCATGAAATCACCCAGGCATTACTTTTACAGTATTTTATTTACTCAGGCTCTACCTCAGTAGTACTGCAATTACGCAAGAAGTACCCATGCACTTAAATCATCCAGTCACTTTCTATGTAGTCATGGAAATCTCTAGACATTATCCCTGCAGTCATGCAATCGCCAAGGTGTTATCCATGTAGTCCTTAAATCCTCTTGTACTCTTTAAATCATAAATGCACTTTTCTTGTACTTATGCAATTGTTCAGCCAGTACTCAAGAATTTTTAAAATCTCCCAGTCACTACCTTTACACTTCTGTAATGAGTCAGGCAGTATCTTAGTAGTTCACTAATCACCCAGGTAGTACTCATGAATTTATAAAATCGCACACTCACTTCCTGTATATTTTAGTAATCTACCAGATATTCCCCTTACAGGCATGTAATCATCCAGTGTCCAGTTATGTACTTTCCCTACACTCCCACACCACCTTTGTAGTCATAGATTCACCCATGACCTACTGTTGCATTAATCTATTCACCTAGGCAGTACTCTATCACTCATCGATCCCTTCAGGTGCTATTTATACACTTATCCACGCAGTCAATGTGTATGTCTGCACTCATGAAATTAGCCAGTCACTATCCATCTTCTCCTGCAATTATCCAGTGAGAGGTACTGGAGGAGCAGTGCAAGTTTCCTTTACCTAGAACAGGTATAGCCTGGCAGTAGATGAGAAAGCTTCATTCACGTTGAACAGGTACAGCCCGGCAGCAATGCAAGCTTCCTTCACCTACAGCAGGTACAGTCTGGCAGCAGCAGTGCAAGCTTCCTTTACCTAGAACAGGTGCAGTGTGGCAGCAGTGCAAGCTTCCTTCATCTAGAACAGGTGTAGCCTGGAAGCAGTACATGCTTCCTTCACCTAGAACAGATGTAGCGTGGCAGCAGTGCAAGATTCCTTCACCTAGAACAGGTACAGCCTGGCAGCAGTGCAAGCTTCCTTCACCTAGAAAAGGTACAGCCCAGCAGAAGTGCAAGCTTCCTTCACCTAGAACATGTATAGCCCTGCAGCAGCAGTGCAAGTTTCCTTCACCTAGAACAGGTACAGCCTGACAGCAATGCTAGCTTCCTTCGCCTAGAACAGGTGCAGCCTGGCAGCAGTGTAAGCTTTCTTCACCTAGAACAGGTACAGCCTGGCAGCAGTGCAAGCTTCTTTCACCTAGAACAGGTTCAGCCTGGCAGCACAGGGCAAGGTTCCTTCACCTAGATCAGGTACAGCCCGGCAGAAGTGCAAGCTTGCTTCACCTAGAACATGTAAAGCCCTGCAGCAGCAGTCCAAATTTCCTCCCCCTAGAACAGGTACAGCCCGGTAGAAGTGCAAGCTTCCTTCACCTAGAATATGTACAGCCCGGCTGCAAAAGTGGAAGCACCTAGAACAGGTACAGCCTGGCAGCAGAGCAAGCTCCCTTCACCTAGAACAGGTACTGCCTGGCTGCAACACTGCAAGCTTCCTTTACCTAGAACAGGTACAGCCCAGCAGCAGCACTGAAAGCTTCCTTTACCTAGAACATGTATGGCCCGGCAGCAGCAGTGCAAGCTTCCTTCACCTAGAACAGGCACAGACTGGTAGCAGTGCAAGCTTCTTTCACCTACAGCCCGGCAGCAGCAGTGCAAGCTTCCTTCACCTAGAACAGGTGCAGTGTGGCAGCAGTACAAGCTACCTTCACCTAGAACAGGTGCAGCATGGCAGTAGTGCAAGCTTCCCTTCATCTAGAAGAGGTACGGCCTGGCAGCAGTGCAAGCGTCCTTCACCTAGAACAGGTGCAGTGTGGCAGCAGTGAAAGCTTGTTTCACCTAGAACAGGTATAGCCAGGCAGCAGCGGTGCAAGCTTCCTTCACCTAGAACAGGTATAGCCCAGCAGAAGTGCAAGCCTGCTTCACCTACAACAGGTGTAGCCCGGCAGCAACAGTGCAAGCTTCCTTAACCTAGAACAGGTACAGCCCGTCAGAAGTGCAAGCTTCCTTCAGCTTGAATGGGTACAGTCCGTTAGCAGCACTGCAAGCGTCCTTCACCAAGAACAGGTGCATTGTGGCAGCAGTGCAAGCTTCCTTCACCTAGAACAGGTACAGCCTGGCAGCAGTACAAGCTACCTTCACCTAGAACAGGTGCAGCGTGGCAGTAGTGCAAGCTTCCTTCATCTAGAAGAGGTACAGCCTGGCAGCAGTGCAAGCGTCCTTCACCTAGAACAGGTACAGCCCGACAGAAGTGCAAGCTTCCTTCACATAGAACAGGTGCAATGTGGCAGCAGTGCAAGCTTCTTTCACCTAGAACAGATATAGCCGGGCAGCAGCAGTGCAAGCTTTCTTCACCTAGAACAGGTACAGCCCGGCAGAAGTGCAAGCTTGCTTCACCTAGAACATGTACAGCTCTGCAGCAGCAGTGCAAGCTTCCTTCACCTAGAACAAGTACAGCCTGGCAGCAGTGCAAGCTTCCTTCACCTAGAACAAGTGCAGCCTGGCAGCAGTGGAAGCTTTCTTTACCTAGAACAGGTACAGCCTGGCAGCAGTGCAAGCTTCCTTCACCTAGAACATGTAAAGCCTGACAGCAGCAGTGCAAGCTTCCTTCACCTAGAACAGGTACAGCCTGACAGAAGGTCAAGCTTCCTTCATCTAAAACAGGTACAGCCTGGCTGCAACAGTGCAATCTTCCTTCACCTAGAACAGGTGCAGCCTGGCAGCAGTGCAAGCTTTCTTCACCTGGAACATGTACAGCCCCGCAGCAGCAGATCGAGCTTCCTTCACCTAGAACAGGTATAGCCCGGTAGAAGTGCAAGCTTCATTCACCTAGAATATGTACAGCCCGGCTGCAACAGTGGAAGCTTCCTTCACCTAGAACAGGTACAGCCTGGCAGCAGTGTAAGCTTCCTTCACCGAGAACATCTACAGCCCTGCAGCAGCAGTGCAAGCTTCCTCCACATAGAACAGGTACAGCCTGGCAGCAGTGCAAGCTTCATTCACCTAGAACAGGTACAGCCCAGCAGCAGTGCAAGCTTCCTTTACCTAAAACATGTACAGCCCGGCAGCAGCAGTGCAAGCTTCCTTCACCTAGAACAGGCACAGCCTGGCTGCAACACTGAAAGCTTCCTTTACCTAGAACATGTACAGCCCGGCAGCAGCAGTGCAAGCTTCTTTCACCTAGAAAAGGTATAGCCTGGCAGCAGTGTAAGCTTCCTTCACATAGAACAGGTACAGCCTGGTAGCAGTGCAAGCTTCTTTCACCTAGAACAGGTAGAGCCTGGCATCAGCAGTGCAAGCTTCCTTTACCTAGAACAGGTGCAGTGCGGTAGCAGTGCAAGCTTCCTTCACCTAGAACCGGTACAGCCTGGCAGCAGTGCAAGCTTCCTTCACCTAGAACAGGTGCAACGTGGCAGCAGTGCAAGCTTGCTTCACCTAGAACACGTACAGCCCTGCAGCAGCAGTGCAAGCTTCTGTCACCTAGAACAGGTACAGCCAGGTAGAAGTGCAAGCTTCCTTTACCTATAATATGTACAACCCGGCTGCAACAGTGCAAGCTTCCTTCACCTAGAACAGGTACAGCCTAGCAGCAGTGTAAGCTTCCTTCACCGAGAACATCTACAGCCCTGCAGCAGCAGTGCAAGCTTCCTCCACATAGAACAGGTACAGCCTGGCAGCAGTGCAAGCTTCATTCACCTAGAACAGGTACAGCCCAGCAGCAGTGCAAGCTTCCTTTACCTAGAACATGTACAGCCTGGCTGCAACATTGAAATCTTCCTTTACCTAAAACATGTACAGCCCGGCAGCAGCAGTGCAAGCTTCCTTCACCTAGAACAGGCACAGCCTGGCTGCAACACTGAAAGCTTCCTTTACCTAGAACATGTACAGCCCGGTAGCAGCAGTGCAAGCTTCTTTCACCTAGAAAAGGTATAGCCTGGCAGCAGTGTAAGCTTCCTTCACATAGAACAGGTACAGCCTGGTAGCAGTGCAAGCTTCTTTCACCTAGAACAGGTAGAACCTGGCATCAGCAGTGCAAGCTTCCTTTACCTAGAACAGGTGCAGTGCGGTAGCAGTGCAAGCTTGCTTCACCTAGAACACGTACAGCCCTGCAGCAGCAGTGCAAGCTTCTGTCACCTAGAACAGGTACAGCCAGGTAGAAGTGCAAGCTTCCTTTACCTATAATATGTACAACCCGGCTGCAACAGTGCAAGCTTCCTTCACCTAGAACAGGTACAGCCTAGCAGCAGTGCAAGCTTTCTTCACCTAGAACATGTACAGCCCTGCAGCAGCAGTGCAAGCTTTCTTCACCTAGAACAGGTACAGCCTGGCAGCAGTGCAAACTTCTTTCACCTAAAACAGGAACAGCCTGGTGGCAGCAGTGCAAGCTTCCTTCACCTAGAACAGGTGCAGTGTGGCAGCAGTGCAAGTTTCTTTCACCTAGAACAGGTACAGCCCAGCAGAAGGGCAAACTTGCTTCACCTAGAACATGTACAGCCCTGCAGCAGCAGTGCAAGCTTCCTTCACCTAGAAAAAGTACAGCCTGGCAGCAGTACAAGCTTCCTTCCGCTGGAACAGGTGCAGCCTGGCAGCAGTGGAAGCTTCCTTCACCTAGAACAGGTACAGCCTGGCAGCAGTGCAAGCTTCCTTCACCTAGAACATGTACAGCCCTGCAGCAGCAGTGCAAGCTTCCTTCACGTAGAACATGTGCAGCCTGGCAGCAGTGCAAGCTCCCGTTACCTAGAGCAGGTACAGCCTGGCAGCAGTGCAAGCTTCCTTCATGTAGATCAGGTACAGCCTGGCAGCAGTGCAAGCTTCTTTCACCTGGAACAGGTGCAGCCTGGCAGCAGTGCAAGCTTCTTTCACCGTGAACAGATACAGCCTGGCTGCAACACTGCAAGCTTGCTTCACCTAGAACAGGTATTGCCTGGCAGCAGTGCAATGTTTCTTCACCTTTACCAGATACAGCCTGGCAGCAGTGCATGCTTCTTTCACCTAGAACAGGTGCAGTGTGGTGGCAGTGCAAGCTTCCTTCACCTTGAACAAGTACAGCCTGGCTGCAACACTGCAAGCTTCCTTTACCTAGCACAGGTACAGCCCGGCAGCAGCATTGCAAGCTTTCTTCACATAGAACAGGTACAGCCTGGCAGCAGTGTTAACATCTCAAATGACATCACTGATGACATCCACGTGATCATCTGATGCATCTCCTCACATCCTAATAAAACCTTTCATACACCCACTCTAAAAAAAAAAAAGACCACCACTATCGGTACCATAGACAGACAAATAGCAGCTAGTACATAACCACTCAGTGATTCCAACGTCTACACACATATCCACCCACTAACTCATACAGTCATTCATACACAGTCATTCACCAATACAGCCACTGATATATCCACTCATATATCCATATAGACACTCACACACTGCCAATTAGCCAAAGAGTTACTCACATACCTAGTCACTTATGGAAAACTATTACACAGCAATTTACTTGCCTGTACAGTCATACAGACACCACTGCACTTATTTATACATATAATAACACATACTTACTCTCTTAAACAATCACTCATAGAAACACACTCATCCGTACAGCTACTCTTGCAATCACTCACTCTCACAGTCATTTATATACTCCAACACTCACATATACTGCTTTAAAACATATGTAGTTACTCTCACATGCACCACTGAGACATTCATTCACTCATTGAGACACCCATACAGCTGTTTCCATATGCACTCTTGAATCCATACACCCAATCAACCACTCACATATCTATGCACAGAGTCACACGCCCACAAAGACACTCCGACACCCATACAGATACTCAGATAACCCAAGACAGTCATGTAGCTAGTCATCAACCCATACAGCCGCTTATACACTAATAGACAGACTAATACAGACATTTATACATACGTATACACCCACTCATTCTTTTACATATCATGATATGTGAAAGTAGACTCATATATATGTGTGCTTTTAACAATACGGGGACACTTCTAGTTGAGTCATGTAATAGTGTGCGGCTTTATATTTGGCTAGGCCCAACTGTTATGCACTTATAACAACACCCAAGTACTAGCCTTGCACTTTTAGAATTATGCAGGCACAATATATGCAGTGCTCTAATCACTCAGCCATTGCTCTTGCACAGATGCAATCATTTAGGCAGTATATGTGCACTTATGCAATCACTAAGGTATAACTCATGCAGTTATATAATCACCCATGTATTACTGTTACACTCCTTCGATCACGGAGGCAATATCTTTGTATTCTTGAAATCAGAGACAGTAGTTATGCTGTTATGTAATCATCCTCTCACTACTTTTGGAGTCTTTTAGTTACTCAGGCTCTACCTCATGCACTTACAAAATCTCCCAGTCACCTGCTATGTAGTCATGTAAATTCCCAGACATTATCGCTGCAGTTATAGATATTTAGTACTGAAATCATTCAGACATTACTACTGCATTTCTTTGTGTACACCTCGCTTCACTTATTTTACAGCTTCTGTGTAGTTGTAAATAGATTCCAAAAACAATATGTGCACCTGTTTGTAGCTTTTAAATAGAAGGCGTTTGTTTATTAATAGATTAGTATATTTTAATATAATTTTGTCCAAAAATATTTAATTCATTTTAAATATTCTTTTCTGTTTCAGATATTCTTCATTAGTATTAAGAAACACTTACCATGACAAAAAAAACAGAAACGAGACAACAAGAAAAAAAACTATACTATTTAAAGAAAAGACAACAGCAGAAATTAGATGAAGTACAACATGGGAGTAAAAAGGAAAAGTCTTGCTGTAAGAGAACAAAACAATTACTTAAAAAATTTCCAGGACTGCAAAAGATTTTATAAATAGTGAAAATAGAAAGAATACTTGTAAACTGAAGAATGAAATGAAAAATTGAAAATTTAAGGGAAATTCAGGAAATGACAAAAAAATATGTTGAAAGGAGGATGAAACAGTATCTTGACATTAGAAAACATATGTTTAAAATTAGAGTTCTACAAAATTTAATGAAGGATGGCAAGAAAAATAAAAGACGATCTGCATTTTATAAAAAGAAAAAACAGATTGAAAGTATAGTCGAAAAGGCTTTTGAATTGAAAAGAAAATTGTTTATCTTAGTTTTACAGAGAATGCGAACATTACATAAACCAATACATTCAACAAAAGTAAAAGGAAGACAGTAATCAACCGAACTAACTTTCGTAAAAATGTTTGGGGTGAATGGAAGCATACTTCTAGTTCAGAACCTTTTTTTAATGAAGAGAGCTATTTTCAAAACAATACATTAGTTCATGCAGTTGATACCAGTGGTCGTGCTTATGAAGTGAAGAATGGTTGTGCAATTAGAAAAGATGGTTCCCAGAAATGTGGAAGAAGTGAAAGCCAAAGAAGTTCAAGAGAGACGTACACAGGCTCCAGTGTATACGTGGGATTGTAGTAGTATTTGTAGTATACGAAAGGAGTCTATTGATATTTTACAAAATTTCTTACGAGAGTATACTAAAAAAAATATTAAACAAAAGATTAAGATGTTGCAAGGACTAGATCCTTGTAAAGTGAGAAAAAATACTGGCTTTCAAGGTCATTCTCTGGCTTGTCTTTCTAGAAAAGTGTGTAAAAGTGTTTTTCATCATTTGAGAATGTTAGCAGTACGTCACTCTGCAATGCGGAAGTTAGTAAGAAGATTGTACTTTGTAAAAAGTCCTGCAATAATTTTAAGAGACTTAAAACACTGCTCTTTTGCAAGGGTCAGAATCAGATGTAAAAAAAAAGTTTGTGATGAGAGATGAGATAGAGTTTTGTTTCTTTGGTCCTGAACAGGAGTGTAGAGAAAGTGAAAGTTTGATAAGTGTAGGTGTTGAATAAGAGGTGGAAGATAGTAATACTGAGAAGTTTGAAGAAGAAATTGCAATGTTTAAGGTAATTTGTATTGAAAGACCAAACTATGTTTGTATTTGCTGTTGACATACTCACTATAGAAATCAAACTAGGAATGTTGATCTGTATTTAAAAAGTGAAAGAGAAAACAATGATAAGTGGAAGGAATTTGGTGCTTAGTTGTTCTCCAGAGCTGGTTGATTTAAATACATAGGAGTCCATTCTGATTCAAGCTGTGCACCTGTTTCAGGCTATTGTTCGTATGGAGCCTAAAACAGGTTAATTACCTCCCACAGATTTACAGAGGATTAAAAGGAAGAGTTGTGTATTTACCTTTAGATTTAAAGAAAAATATTGAAACTAATAGTATAGAGAAAGAGGAAACTAAACCTGTAGTTATTCTAGTTAATGGTGTTCCTACGAAGAGTCGCAAAATATGGCAAGAATTGGTAGATGTGAGCAAAGAGCAAAAGGCTACGTTATATCTCATAAAAAACAATCTTTACTACAAAAATGTGTATGTGGACGAAGAATTAATAGTTTTAGGAGATGATAGCGAAATTTGAAGTGGCCAAATTGAGAACGTGGACATCACCAAAAGAGAAGACATTTATGAACATTATAGTGTATATCCTTTACATTCAAAGGAAGTGATTGGAATTACTATTGAATTATTCCAAATGAAGAAAGCGAAGGGAACTCCCATGAGTGTTTGGGGAAAAAAGTCTGGAAGCTTGTTGTTTTCCACAGCTTTTCCCCACTGGAAAAGGTGAACGATATAATGAATGACCAGTACAGATTCCAGCGTCAGAATATCGTACAACCAGATTGTACTCAGAAGATCCAAGATTTCGACAGTGTATTCCATATATATTTCATCTTTTGTTTGAAAGTGACTTGTCTGGACTTTCATATGCAGTGAACCATATATTAAAAACAGGAGTTCATCTTCAGCATGTATCTGCAAAGGAATTCATGGACAAAGTACAACAGAGAAACAATTTAGAATCTCAATTAATTAATTTGATGGCATGGCAACGTGGTACTAATGAGCATTGGTATCATCGTCATGGAGAACTTAAATGTATGTTAAGGAACTTAGGAACCCCTACATGGTTTCTTATGCTAAGCTGTGCTGAATACACATGGGATGATTTACTTTAATTTCTTCTTGAAGCAAATTCAAATATTAAAAACATTGAATTCAAGACAGCTGGTGAACTGTGTTCCTTGGATCCTGTAAGTGTGTGCAGATATTTTAATCATAGGTTTCAAGCTATGATGTCTTATCTGTAATAAAAACAACACACCTCTTGGAAAAGTTATTGATTTCTTATGGAGAAGGGAGTACCAAGCTAGAGGTGCTCCTCATATACATATGCTTGTATGGCTCAAGGATGCACCTAAATTTGGAACTGATTCAGAGGAGACTGTTTTATCTTACATTGAAGAGTATGTTACTTGTGTTATTCCAAAAACAGGAGAAGAAAATACTTTAAGACAACAAGTTTTACGGTTTCAAACTCATCGATGTGGCAGATACCGTCGACAGAAATGCAAGTCAAGAGAAAAGGTTTATACAAAATGTCGTTTTGGATTTCCACGTCCAGTAATTTCAAAAAGAAGAGTCAACAGTTTCATGTCAGCAGTGAGGCATACTATAACTGGGAAATCTCCCAAATATACTTAAAATTCAAAAAGTAGTGACCATTCAAAGTATATTAATGATTACAATCCTGTAGTTTTGTCGATGTGGAATGCAAATATGGATATCCAGTATGTTGCAGATAATTCCATTGCTGTTGCACGCTAGGTTACGTCATATGTAACAAAATCTGAGAAGACGGAGTTGAAAGAAATGTGGGAAGAAATTTCACAAGAGAAGACTCTTAGTAACAAATTGTACAGCTTTAGCTTGAAGATGCTGTCCCATCGAGAGATTGGATCCTATGAATGTTCAGATCGGTTGACATCTGCAAGTTTATATTCAAAGTCAAGAGGAATCATTTGGGTAAGCCTAGGTCTTACTGCAACACGAAATCGAGTATTAAAATCTGTGCAAGAAATTGAATACTTAGCATTAAATGAACCAGAAAGTACAGATATTGTAAAAACAAACATGTTGGATACGAACTATCTTATAAGAAGTCCACATCTGGAAAGCATATGTCTCTATGAAGTACTGCAATATTACAGTTTTAAGAGAAATGTTACAGAAAACATAAATGAACAAAAATATGAAGTCATTGGCTGTGAAGGATGTTTGGTGAAACATACCAAAGGAAATCTCATTAATCACAGGAAACTCAGTTGCGGAACACCAGATAAAAGGGAAATTTACTATTTCGCACTTCTGCATTTGTTCAAGCCTTGACGTACTGAAATGGAATTACTTGGAGATTTTCGGTGCTATGAAGATTCTTTTAATGCATGTAAAGATAGCATTGAATGTACAGTTTTTCCAAATTATCTACAAATGTTGAAGGAAGAAACTGAACAAGAAGCTACTATTGCCGCTGAGATTGCTAGAGGCAGTTCAAGATAGTCAAAGTTCTGCTTCACTGAGTAAAGATCCACTAGGAGAACCAATTCTTGAAAATGAAGCAGCAATAGCCATGAGTGAAGTAGAATCAACAATGCATCAAGCTCAACAAGATATTATGGAGTTGGAAAACTTGAAAGAACAACTAAATATTGAACAGAAAGAAATATATCAACAAGTTACGCAACAGATAGACCATGGTTTACTTCATAAAGAATGCAACTGCACATCATTTAAACCTATTCAAATGTGTATCAGTGTTCAAGCTGGTACAGGAAAAAGTTACTCAATTAAAGTTTTGACCTGTTATCTAGAGAAATCCACTGAATCACATGTATCTTGTGTTGTGACCGCTCCAACTGGGTTAGCAGCACACAACATTAAAGGGATTACATTACATTGTTTACTGATGCTTCCTGTTGAACATGAAAACAAGTGAAATATTACAAGCTATCTGGAGAAGCTTGTTATGAAGTTTCAAGAGTACTAAAGAAAATTAAACTTCTGATAATTGGTGAGGTGAGCATGGTCTCAAACTTAATACTTGCCTTTGTACATTTAAGAATGCAGCAGAATTTAAAAACAGATTATGATATACTATTTCGAGGAAAACGTGCATGTTTTCGGCGATCTACTGCATCTTACTCCTGTAAAAGGGGAACTAGTTTTTAAAACACTTGTGCATGAAGACACCAGGAAATCTTTGGGAAGTATTGGAAATGTGAATATTTGGTCATATTTTGATTACAAAGTACTTGTTAAAAATATGCGACAGGCAAATGATGAAGATTATGGAAGCATTCTTCAAGATATAAGATTGGAGTATTGACAGAACATGGTAAAGAAGCTCTACAAAGTCGGCTACTTACAAACTTGTTTCCAAATGAAGATGTTGCTCCGGAAAAAATATACAAAAAAATTGGAGAAAAGAAATCCATAATTTGCCTAATGCCAACACTGCAAGAGTGTTCTACATTCAATGAAGATCTTTTAAAGCTGGAAAAAGAAGAAATAATAAAAATTGAAACCATTGATAAAATAGAACACGAAGGAATTACTATTATTTTGTCAGAGAAATTAAAAATGAAATTGGATTCTTGCAAAAAGTCTATATCTAGGACTGCTGGCTTAGAAAAGAATTAATATGTTTGTTTAAACTGTAGAGTAATTTTACGGCATAATTTGGATGTGGAAAAAGGTTTAGTAAATGGAGCATTTGGAAAAGTTGTTGATTTTGTTAATTATCCAAAAGAGATGGAATTGAATTTTTGAAGATTAAATTTGATCAGATAGAAGAGGTAAAACAGATTGGATGTTGTGCTGTTCGTTTTTTGCTTGTTAAAGACTTGTATGTTCGTAGAAAACAGTTTCCTCTTTCTTTAGCATATACAGTGACAATTCACAAATCTCAAGGTTTAAGTGTAGACAGTGCTTTGGTAAACATTGGAAGCACCGTGTTTAAAGAGGGCATGGCATATGTTGCATTGTCCCGATTCAGAACTTTATCTGGATTGTATTTGATTGATTTTGATGAGAGAAAGATTAGTGCAGATGCAAATTGTGTAAGAGTATAATCGGTTAAAAAAACTGTATGCTCTCAACTTAGGTGAATAGCCTGTATATGAAAAGTGTGTAGTATGTCCGAAAAGAACATATAAGAAAGTCTGTAGTGAGGTTGGAAATAAGAAAACTCATGAGAAGGTTGAGGTTCCAAAAAAAAAAAAAAAAAGGCACTGTTGAAGATATTGTAGGATATCAGTTAGAAAATAGTTCAGGTATCAATTGCTATGCTAATGTAGTTGTGAACGTCATATTTGTTCTAGAAAATCTTCAACAACAAATTATGGAGAATCGAGAATAAAGGTTTTGTTCTTTACTGCATTCTATTTTTGAAAAATTGACAACCGATAAATCTAAAATCCAAAGTGTTTCTGGCATTCGGCATCTTCTGGATATATGTTCTGGTTCTTCACAATTTACACCTAATGTACAGCAAGATGCTCAAGAATTTCTTATGTTTATGCTTGCAGTATTGGAAGATGAAGGAATACAAATTGAAAATCTGTTTGGACTTCGCTACAGATGGGATCATAAATGTGAAGACTGTTCATTTTCTTCTACCACTGAAATAAACACTGAAAGATTCATATACTTGACAATACCAGATTGCAAAACAGTGTCTTTTAACAAATTAGTAAAATCAGCTAATCAAAATATGGAATGTACTCACTGCAAATCTGAAATGTTATCAACATTATTTATAGAAAGTTTGGACAATATGTAATTTTAATGCTACAACGTTGTAGAGCAGATGGAAGAACATGGGAAACTAAAATTAAAGATTTTGTGGCAAGTCAACTGTCAATTTCAGGAAGAACTTACAAAACAGTAGCAATTATTTTCCACCATGGACCTTCTATAACATCTGGACACTATATTGTGTATTTAAAGTGCAATAAAGGATAGACAAATTGCAATGATGCCCACTTGGAATTCAAATGTCTGTTGCCCGATGAATTACCAAATTCATATCTAATATTTTTGATGCCAAAGTTCTGAGAACATCATTCGGCCTATTGGGAAGATGTCAAGATGAATTAATGAGTATATTTTGGATATTTTCAATACAAACGATTTCAGAAACATCATTTGGCCCGTTGGGAAAATGTCAATATGAATTATGAAGTTTATTTTTGGTATTCTCACTGCAAATGATTTCAGGAACTTCATTCAGACTATATATGGAAGATATCAAGAATTGCTGATTCAATTATCGTTTCTCTTCTTTGATATTGTATTTAGAAAAATGCTTTAGAAAAAAGCATTTAACATATTTGATCTTTGTATTATATGCAATGTTATTGAGGATGTTTATTTTAGGAAATGTGAACAGATAGTTGAGTTTGTTGTAAATATTTTGAACACAGATTTGGTTTTTTTTAACAATCTTATTGATTGTATTGTTTTGCCTGCTGCTACATGATGATCAACATTGAAATCACTGTCTATGGTGAAATTCAATGGAATCTGAGAACAGCAAAAAGGCAAACTGAATATGTTATGTAATTGTAAAATGATGTTGTGTACTTTAAACTATATTATGTTATAACTGTATTTTTTCTTCTCTTTTACAGACCAAAGTTCCAAAGTTTGAAACTTTTTAAAATGTAACTTATAAAAAAGAACTGAAAAAATTGTTTAAATGACTTTCATATCTACTATCGAAAAGGTAAGATTAAGTAACCCAAACACTACCCATGCACTACAACATTCACCTCTGCACTACCCATACAGTCCTCTAACAACCTAGACACTACTCATTTATACCTTCAATTACCCATGTAGTACCCATGCAGTCCAGCAATCCCGTCACTCTCCATGCACTCCTCCAATCACCCAACCAGTACCATGTACTTATCCAATCACTCCGCCAATACCCAAGCACTTATAAATTCACTCAGGCACTCTCCTTGCAGTACTCGAATAATCGTATCAGCACCCATGTCCTCATGCAATGACCCAGTCACTAACACATGCACTGCTACAATCCCCTATTGACTACCCATACAGTCCTCTAACCACTTACACACTTCTCATTCGCTCCTTCAATTCCCCAGGTAGTACCCATGCACTCCAGCAATCGCCCTCTCACTCCCTGTGCACTCCTCCAATCAGCCAGCACCATGTACTAATCCAATCACTTTGCCACTACGCAAGCACTTATACCTTCACCATGAACTCTCCTTGCAGTACTTTAATCATCCAGTCACTACCCATGTACTCGGGCAATGATGCAGGCACTAACACATGCAGTCCTCTAACCACCTACACACTTCTCATTCGCTCCTACAATTCCCTTGGTAGAACCTATGCAGTCTAGTAAACACACTGTCAATCCCTGTGCACTCCTCCAATCACCCAGCCAGGACCATGTACTTATCCAATCCCTCCGCCAACACCCAAGCACTTATAAATTCACCATGCACTCTCCTTGCAGTACTCTAATCATCCAGTCACTACCCATGCAGTAACACATGCACTGCTACAATCACATGTGCACTACCCATGCAGTCCTCTAACCACCTAGACACTGCTCATTCACACTTTCAATTACACATGTAGTACCCATACAGTCCAGCAATCACCGTCACTCCTTGTGTATTCTTCCAACCACCCACTCAGTACCATGTACTTATACAATCACTCTGCCAATACCCAAGCACTTATACATTCACCATGCACTCTCCTTGCAGGACTCCAATTATCCAGTCACTACCCATGTAGTCATGCAATGATCCAGGCACTAACACATGCACCGCAACAATCCCTGTGCACTGCTACAATCCCTGTATACTACCCATGCAGTCCTCTAACCACCTACACACTGCTCATTCGCACCTTTATTTTCCCAGGAACTACACATGCACTCCAGTAAACACACTGTCAATCCCTGTGCACTCCTCCAATCACCCAGCCAGAACCATGTACTTATCCAATCCCTCCGCCAACACCCAAGCACTTCTAAATTCACCATGCACTCTCCTTGCAGTACTCTAATCCTCCAGTCACTACCCATGTGGTCATGCAATGACCTAGGCACTAACATGCACTGCTACAATCCCCTGAGCACTTCCCATGCAGACCTCTAACCACCTACACACTACTGATTCACTCCTCCAATTACCCAGGTAGTACCCATGCACTCCAGAAATCCCTGTCACTACCCATGTACTCCTCCAATCACCCAGCCAGCACTATGTACTTATCCAATCCCTCCGCCAACACCCAAGCAGTTATAAAATCACCATGCACTGTCCTTGCAGCACTCCAATTATCCAGTCACTACCCATGTATTCATGCAATGACCCAGTCACTAACACGTGCACTGCTGCAATCCCTTGAAGACTACCTATGCAGTCCAGTAATCTCCCTGTTACTATCTATGCAGTCCTCCAATCACCCAGCCAGTCCTATGTCCTTATCCAATCACTGCGCCAAAACCCAAGCACTTGTAAATTCACCATGCACTCTCCTCGCAGTACTCTAATCATCCAGTCACTACCCATGTACTCATGCAATGACCCAGGCAGTAACACATGCACTGATACAATCACATGTGCACTACCCATGCAGTTCTCTAACCACCTAGACACTGCTCATTCACACTTTCAATTACACATGTAGTACCCATACAGTCCAGCAATCACCGTCACTCCTTGTATATTCTTCCAATCACCCACTCAGTACCATGTACTTATACAATCACTCTGCCAATACCCAAGCACTTATACATTCACCATGCACTCTCCTTGCAGGACTCCAATTATCCAGTCACTACCCATGTAGTCATGCAATGATCCAGGCACTAACACATGCACTGCAACAATCCCTGTGCACTGCTACAATCCCTGTATACTACCCATGCAGTCCTCTAACCACCTGCACACTTCTCATTCGCTCCTACAATTCCCCTGGTAGTACCTATGCAGTCCAGCAATCACCCGGTCACTCCCCGTGCACTCCTCCAGTCACTCAGCCACTACTATGTACTAATGCAAACACTATGCCAATACCCAATCACTTATAAATCTACTCAGGCACTCTCCTTATAGTATTCTAATGTTTCAGTCAGCAGCTATGTACTCATGCAATGATCCAGGCACTAACTGATCACTGCTACAATCCCCTATGCACAACCCATACAGTCCTCTAACCACTTATACACTTATTTGCTCCTTCAATTCCACAGGTAGTACCCATGCAGTCCCGCAATCACACTGTCACTCCCCGTGCACTCCTCCAGTCACCCAGCCACTACCATGTACTAATCCTAACAACTATAACACCTATAGTGGTAAAAGACTGACAGGGGGATTGCTGGAGTGCATAGGTAGTCCTCTGGGGATTGCAGCACTACATCGGGTTAGTGCCTGGGTCATTCTATAAGTACATGGTTAGTGACTGGATGATTAGAGTACTGCAAAGAGAGTACATGGTGAATTTATAATTGCTAGGGTATTGGAGCAGTGATGGGATAAGTACACAGTGCTGACAAGGTGATTGGAAGAGTGCTCACGGAGTAACAGGGGGAATGCTGGAGTGCATAGGTACTGCGCTGGCGATTGTAGCAGTGAATGTATTAGTCCCTGGGACATTGCATGAGTACATGTGTACTTACAAATTCACCATGCACTCTCCTTGCAGCACTCTAATCATCCAGTTACTACCCATGTACTCATGCAATGGCCCAGGCACTGACTCATGCAGTGCTACAATCCCAAGAGCACTACCCATGCAGTCCAGCAATCCCCTTGTCACTCCGTGAGCACTCTTCTAATCACCCTGTCACCATCGTATACTTATCCAATCACTGTGCCAATACCCAAGCACTTATAAATTTACCATGCACTATCCTTACAGTACTGTAATCATCCAGTCACTATCCATGTACTGATGCAATGGCCCAGGCACTAACACATGCACTGCTACAATCCCCAGTGCACTACCCATGCAGTCCAGCAATCCCTCTGTCACTCCCTGTGCACTCTTCCAATCACTCTGTCAGTACCATATACTTATCTAATCGCTTTGCCAAAACCCCAGCACTTCTAAATTAACCATGCTGTCTCCTTGCAGCACTCTAAATCATCCAGTCACTACGCATGTACTCATGCGATGGCCAAGGCACTAACTCATGCAGTGCTACAATCCCAAGAGCACTACCCATGCAGTCCAGCAATTCCCCTGTCACTCCCTGAGCACTCTTCCAATCACCAAGCCAGCACCATGTACTTATCCAATCACTCCGCCAAAACCCAAGCACTTATAAATTCACCATGCACTCTCCTTGCAGTACTCTAATCATCCAGTCAGTACTCATGCAATGACCCAGGCACTAACTCATGGCAAATACAGAGGAGGTCATGCTAATCACAGGGGTACTCCAACGCATAGTGTTCCCTAGTGTATGTAGGTGGTTTCACTGTATTCCAAGTGTCTTTTAGCATAGCACTGGCTCTAGGCCTGGTTAGTCAGAGTCAGTTACCACCAGGACCCATCAGCAAAAAGTTGGGGGCAGAGGAGGACTTTCTGCTCCTCTGTTGGTTCTTCCTGCACATCTCTTGCTTCTTCCTGCACTTTTCTTCGTCTTTCTGGACTTCTGTTGCCTCTTTCTGCATTTGTCTTGCTTCCTTCTGTGCTTTTTTTCCTCTTTCTTCACATGTCCTACCTTTGTAGGCATAGTTAGAAATGAGTATTTATAAAACCTTTGAAATTCACTGAAAAAACCATAGGTTTCTGGGACGTTATAGTTAGAAATGAGCATTTAAAAAAAACTTAGAAAATTCCCTGAAAAAACAGGTTTCAGGGACATTAGTTGGGCATTTCAATCGTACAAAACCAGAGAAATTCGGCCATTATAGTTAGTTCAGCTAACTATAACTCGAGCCCCGTAATGCACTGCTGATGACGTCACATATTACATCACTCATGACATGGTCAGTGACATCACTGATGACATCTCAAATGACATCACTGATGACATCATCCACGTGATAATCTGATGCACCTCCTCATACCCTCATATAAATTAATACACCCACTCTAAAATACAGTTTACCATTTTCGAAATCATAGACACACCAATACCAGTTAGTACATACCCACTCACTAATTCCTAGGTCTACACACACATCCACTCACTCACCCATACAGTCACTCATACATGCCGTCAACCATCAATACTGCATTATCATATGAACTTACATATCTATACAGATACTCACACCGCCACTCATCTAGAGTTACTCACACACCTAGTCATTCATGCAAAGAATCAATCACACTCCCATTTACTCACCTATACAGTTATACACACACCACCTCACTTATTCAAACATATACTAACACATACTTACACTCTTATACAATAACTAATACAAGCACACACAGATCTATACAGCCACTCTCACAATCACTCACTCTCACATATAGTCATTTATACACTTCAACACTCATATACTGCCTTTCACATAAGCGGTGACTCACACATGTACCACTGAGGCATCCATTCACTCACCAACACACCTATACAGCCCTTCACAGATGCACCCTTCAACCCATACACCCAGTGAATCACCTACTCACACATCTATGTAGTCACACCCCCACCCACCCACACAAGCACCCATACAGATACTCAGACACCCAATCAATAAACCATATTGATCCTCATTTAGCTACTCACTAACCCATGCAACCGCTTACACGCCAACTGACAAACTAAACTGTGTGACTGTCTGGATCAGTCACTAACCCATGCATGCAGGAAGACATTTAATCACTCACTTATAGTCAGTCATGCACCTACCAAATCATCAATCCAGACACTTACAAAACCCACCCATTCTTCAATACAACTTTGCATATATATATAAAACATTTAAATTTTATAGAAACACAGTCACTGGATGATGTCATCAGTGATGTCACTGACCAAGACATGAATGATGTAATATGTGACGTCATCAGCAGTGTATTGCGGGGGCGCGAGTTATAGTTAGCTGAACATATATAACAGCCGAATTTCTCTGGTTTTGTATGACTGAAATGTCCAACTAACTATAACATCCCTGAAACCTGTGGTTTTTTCAGTGAATTTCTAAGGTTTTTTTAAATGCTAATTTCTAACTATAACGTCCCTGAAACCTGTTTTTTTCAGTGAATATAGATATATATATATATATATATATATATATATTTAGTAGCATTTACTTACGTGTTATTGATAAGCAGCATCCGATATTGGTATTGTTGTTTTCTGTAGCATAAAGTGAAACCGATTTACACAAATATATTTTCAAATAATTAACTTTTGGTAGCAACCTACCTCTTATATTGTTCCGGAAACACTCAATGTTTTTATGTTCGCTCCTCTGACGGTCTTTATTGGAGAAAGTGGTGGAGCTGGTAGCTGCAGGATATATTCAGCTTCTTGAATTATAGATTGTGGTATTGTATTTGCAGACTTTCTTGATATTTGTTTGTTTTGTTAGGATTAGAAGATTGTTTTTGATAATGAAATTACGGATGAGAATTCAATTTTGTTCTTTAGTTTGGTTGTAATAATAGTCATTGTAACACGTAGCTTTCATCGATCCCGTTTCGTCTGCCAGAGCAAGACGATATAATAATTTGTTTACCTGTTTAGCATTTCTATAAGACGTTTTGCTTTAACATTTAATAATGTTAGAACGTATTGCCTTTTGATATTGGTGTTTCTTCATGTTTGGTTTCTTTAAGATCTTGAATAGAAATCATCTGAAATGAGAAAAGTAGAAGTTAAATTATACATTTGTTTCATTTAAATTGCTATCCATAAGGCTGTGATCACTATAATATGATTCTAATGTAACATACTGTTGTAATTCTTCATTAGTGTATGTATGATCTAGTAATGAATTGGAGTCTATTGTGTAGTTTTGTATTTTTTTGGCTGCAGTTAAATTGTGTGTGCATATATTCTAACAGTAGAGTAGTGTTTTGTGATTGATTTTTTAAATCTGTTGAAATCACCCATGATTATATATTTATAATTAGGATAGAAGTTTAATATATTTGTTAATAATTGCAATAGTGTTTGAATTCGTACATGTGCTGGTTTGTACAATATTACAATTAAGTAGTTTTTATTATTATGTTGAGTAAAATGTAAAATGTCAATTTCTTTTTTAATGAAAAATCCACAGTATCAAAAAATAGAAATACACATAAATCAATAATCAATAGAGAGTAGTAATTCAACAAAATTTCCTTGTAAAAAAAGAAAAGCTCAAGCATAAATACATGGAGCAACATCTAACTACAATAGACAATGATATCAAAACCATTCGCTAAATTTAACACGAGTGTCAATCCATCATATAATCAATCATAGCCCTTCACACGTAGAGACCAGATTTCCACCTTCTGGGGCCTTTGACAGAATACAAGCTAAATTCTAAATTAAAGGAATTACAAAACTTGGCACGCCACATCTCAAAGGGTGGTGCCTTTGACTGTAACCAAGAGGACGCTATACATAAACACATGCTACAGCCGTAGCAATGAAGATTAAGTAACGAAATCTGTGCATTGGCATTCTACGACATAAGTCCTCCCCAATCCCTAACAACATCATGGAGACAGATTTTTATACACAATCCAGTGACTTCTGATAGGAACCTTTCCATACGTCCTAACAAAACAGTTAAATTAGGACACAAATAAAATATATGGAGGATAGCAGCATTATCCGCACCACACCAAAAACATTTCCCATTGTTTTGACCCCCCCAATTTTAACACACTCACAGGGGTGTGGTACAGATTGAATAAGGTTTTAAAGTGCTGTGACTTTAAATTGGCAGCCAAGAGAATTTTCCCTGCAATATGACTCGACTTCTCCAAGGAGATCCAATGGTCTACAAGCCAATTGCCCCATTTGGAATTATATTTCTCCAAGTCATCTACCCTCACTTTTTACCTAAAAAAATCCCATATTTGAAGAAATTTGAAATACTGGGTTTTAGGTAAATGATATTTATCCGCCAAATATGAAAAGGAGGAGCATATCGCCCAAGACTGATAAAAATCACCAATTTGGATAATACCTTTAGATCGTCAGCTAGTTACAACATGGTCCCAGAAGATCGATGGAAGTAACTTTTCTGCAGCTGTGGGTGTGTAACATAACTGTGGTTTCTGCATATTTTTCCGAACTATATTCCAAACTTTATGAACAGATGCCAAAACTATAAAACTGGTTCTTTTGTAATATCTGCCATCAATTCTTTTAAACAAACAGTTGTACGCATCAGGGCCCAAAACCATCTGATATAGTGAAGGGGCCTCAGTTAAGTTATTCATTTCCTCTCCAGTCAAAATACGTGTATTCACCAAGATACACGCATAGTAATAAAAGGCAAAATCAGGAACCGACCACCCACCTCTATCCCGAGGAAGAGTCATGAAGCGAGCAGCTTTACGTGGTTTCCCGGGGGCCCACCGATATCTGGCACACAGAGATTGTAAGTATTGAAGTTGACATGGAGATATTTCCAAAGGGACTGCTCTAAAAAAAAGTACATGACCCTAGGCAAAATATTAATTTTAAGAAGATTAGATCTACCGACCAGTGAGAGGTGCAGGCTCTCCCATTTCTCTATTGATAATTTCACTTTAGCAATAATAGTGTTCCAATTGACCTCTACTAACTCCTTCAAACATGCTCAAATCGGAATGCCCAGATATGTAACTTCTTTGACTATGCTAGAATCGTTAGCCAAAATTTGACTTGTGCACAGAATTTGTGTTTTTGAGGTATTCAGTTTATACCCTGAGACCGAGCCGGACTCCTGTGCCAGATATTCAATTTCTGGTAGAGCCACAACAGGATTGGCTGTTATAATCGCAATTTCATCGGCGTAGGCCAAACCACGAAAATAATCCTGTTGTACAATGAAAGGTGCAATAGGGTCACTCCGCTCAAACAGGTTTATAAAAGGATGGATATAGAGTGCGAATAGGAGTGGGGAACAGGGACATCCCACCCGTGTGCCTCTGGAGATCTGAATCGTCTCCGACAAATAGCCCATTGAGTATATTTTGGCACTAGGAGAACGCTATAAAACCCGAAGTGCCTGGATATATCCCTAGCCGAACCCCAGTTGCTGTAGGAACCCCCCCAAAGAAAGTCGAACGCAACACGTCCAGTTATTTGTAATGTTGGTCTAGCTAGGACCGCTACACCCCTGTTCATTGTAGATTGTTTTGAGGCTACTAAAACCACATAGCCTAGTTCTGATAAAATCTTGCGCTTGCCTCATGGTATATGTGTTTCCTGCAAACACACTAAATCAGTCTGAATCACCCAAAGCTCTGCGACCACTCTTTGGCCATCCTGATGGAAAACGAGACCGCCTGCCATATGTGCGGCGGTCCTGTGAGGGAGATTAGGATGCGCCTGCCACACTGGCGGGCACATCATGCATTTTTAACATTGCAGCAGGTGGTGCTTTAAGCAGCACCCGCCGCAAATGGTAAAAATGCATGTTGTGCATTTGCATGCACAAAGTGGCAGGCACCGCGCTGTGCCTGCCGCATTGTGCATGAAAATGCCCCCATGTGCGCCCCCAACTTTCTGGGGGCCCGCTACGGGCCCCCAGCTGCAAAGACCACGAGCCTTTCCAGCACAATTATCATAATATGGATGGCGGTGTCTCACAGACACCGCCTCCATGTTATGGCCTTTTTCCACCTGGTCGACGAGTCGACCGGCGGACGGTCTTTCCGTCTGCCGGGGTCCGCCATATGGCGGGCGGGGAAGGATGCATGGCGGTGGTGATCCACCCTACATCCTAATCGACCGCTGGGTCTCTTATTATAACTGTTGAGCCCACACACATTAAAAGTGCATATCCGAAGACCTAACTTAGCCATAAATTAAACATAGATTCCACAATCTTGTTGATTCTAAAATAGCATAACCTTAAAGCTCTCAAGTATTCACTGCCACTGTGGACTATTATTATTTTTTTTAAACCCTCCCTCCCCCCAACCCCACCCCCTGACCATACCCCCCCACCCTCCTAAGCTGGCCCCACCCCTTCAATGAGGCTTTAGGACAAATAGTCCTGGTGATGACAAGCTCCCGCCACCCGTAGATCCCCTCACTCCTGTACACCACTCTATGTGCAAAAAATACATCAACTGCCCCTAAAGTAAAATGAGAATAGAACCCACTTTAGCATAACAAAGAGGATGCAGTACAATGCTATATATATATATATATATATATATATATATATATATATATATATATATATATATAGCAAGAACAAATATCATCCATAGGGTGCCAAGAAAAAAGGAAGAGGGAAAAAGGGAAGAAAAAGAGCCCAGCAGAGCGGACCAGCCAGTACTCTAACCGAGAGAGAGGAGCAGAAACAAAAAGCTAGCCACATTGAAATTTTACACATTCTGTAGAGGAATGAGGCATATTAAATAAAAATGGGCATATCCAGAGCATCCGTTAGCAAAACGAGCAGCTACTTAATTTCAGAGATTGAAGAAATTCTTTGGCTGGTATTTCCGAGGTAAAAAAATAAAAATAGAGTATGCGCTTTATACAGGACTTTTCCCTTAGCTGGATTAAGTAAGAATGCTTGAGCCCCTTTAGCCTGAAATGGTGCAATTAACTGGCGTAATTGCCAGCGCTTTTTGACCGTTTGATGACAAAAATCTGGTCGGACAAAAAACTCAGCATCTTTCCCAGCTCTTTTTTTAATCAGGACGTGCTAACTCAAACAGCTTCACGTGCAAGAAAATTATTAAGAGAGATTAGAATTGCTCTAGGCCGGTTTGCTGTTTGTCCAGGTCGATAACGGAGAGAAAACTGAAAGCGATGTGCCCTCTGAATCTCTCTCTGCCAGTCCCACTGCGTAAGTTCAGGGAAGGCCTCAGGAAACAGTTCACTAATAAACATGCGCGGATACGGTCCTTCCATGCCCTCAGGATTTTGAAGCACTCTCAAGTTGTTTCGACAGGACCAATTTTCTAGGTCAACCAGCTTTCATTTAGTATCCACTTTCATGGCTCAAAAGGACTCAGTCAGGGCCTTCTGTGCGGTCAGTTCATCCTCCAAGCCTGATATACAAGCTTCTGCCTCATTAAACCTCGTAGTAAACTCTGTACAGGTCTTAGCTATATGACGCACTGAGTTTTGCAGCTTACAGCAGGAACTTTGGGCCCTCTGGCTCACTGCACTTGTCTCCTCCCTATGCGTCATAATAGATTGATAAATCAAGGCTAATGAGACCTCTTCTGATGGCGATTGTATTGTTTTTTGCTTTGAGGCTATCCATGCGGTCGCCATGCCTAGTGCCAATATCTGTTTCAGTTGAATAGGAATAGTCCCATTGTAGAGCACTGCAAGAATTACTGCTATCTAACTGGTTAGCACCTTCCCCAACAACAGGGTTCTTACGAATTGTCCGGGGGCCATCATCCGACGAATCCCCTCCAGGATCCTCCGGGAGCGTGCTACTGTGATCACTCAAGCTGCCATCCTGTAAAGCAGTCTTGGCCTGTATCTTTAGACCCGGCTCCAAATCATCACTAGAGGAATCTGAGTGATCCAAGAGGGAAAAAAAAAAGTAGTCCCCAGAATCTCTTTTATTGGAGATTTGATATTTTGGGTCACCGTCTCCTTGCCAAAACCTGTATTTTCAATAGTTTCAGCGCTAGAGATATGAGTTGCCTCCAAACCACTGTTATTTATTACAGTTCCGGGGGTAGGTGGAATATCTGAGATCTGTAAAGAGCCCATACATATGGCTCCGCCAATCATTTGGGTATCATTAGAAATAGATAATGAGCCAAGCACGATTTCACCCATATCAGTTCGTGAACTGACAGCATCTTTCCCCCCAAATTCCTGTCCTCCCAAAAGATCTGCTCCATTCCTACCCCCTGTAGCCAGCAACAAAAAGTCTGCCTGTGGGGGCTGCATCGTTTATTTTTTGTCCTTCCCCACTGAAAATAATAAGGGGATAGTGCGCTTACCAGAAATGTCTTTAGTAATTTTATCAGCTGATACTGCAGTCGAGGCTTCGGCAGAGTCTTTTCACCCGGTTTTCAAATTAGAGCTTGCCACCGTCTTAATGCTTAACAGGGTGTCTCCTGAAGCAGCGGGGGTCAACCACAGGGTGCAGCCTTCCTCTCCCAGATTTGGGAGGCATCGTCTGCAGAGGACCGCCTTCTTCCCTCAGGCTGCTGTCAGACACAGCTTCCGTAAGTCAGCTTCAGCGCAGATTCCTCGCGACACTCCAAAAGACCCTTCACCAATAGGGCAATAACAATGAAACGCAGCATGCCAGCACCGCTGCTCCAAAAAAACGAAGGAGACCCCCGTCGGATGTCTGCCAACACAGCTCGGTAGGCACACTCTCCCCTCCCTCAGCAGATTAAATCTTCATGTGAGTGCGGGAGTCCGGGAGCAAACAGCTCAGTCGTCCGAGCTTGCAGACGCCATCTTGCCTCCGAAAAATTTCAATGTCTTGTTGTGTTTCATAAATTGGTAGTAAAAAAAATGTTTTTTGTAATAAATAGCAATTCCATGATTTGTTTGTTGGTTGTGGAATTTGTCAAATATAATCAGATGATATTGATTAACTAAATAGCGAGTGTTATCTGCTTTTTTGGTTGTTTATTTCTGTTAGACATAGAATATCAGTATTCATGATATCAGCTATTGCTTTGAAATATTTTTGTAGTAACCTTTTATTATGTACAATAATAGAATGTGTGCTGTATTGTGCCATTTGTGGTACTCACATTTGCAATGGCATTTTTGTTTTTAATCTTAGCATTTCTTCATGTACTTTTGGATGTACTAGTATTTTGTTTTCATCAAAGTTTTTAATGTACATGTTTGATAATGATTTTGCTCTGCTTAAAGCTACATAATGTAAGTAATGTATTTTGCTATTTTTAAAGTGTATATAAAGTGGTTCAATTGTTTCGCCTTGTATCCTATGTATAGTACGTCCAGATGATTGGCGTAATGGAAATTGTTTGCATATAATTGTAATAATAATTTTTGTGAATTGAAAATGCCTTGATATAGGATGTATTGGTGTCCAATTATGTGAAATGTTAATGTGATATAAGTGTGTGTTTTGTAGTCTTGTAATTTTCCCTACATTTTCAATATCAAAACTAATCCAAATTACAATTGTTGTGTTAATAGCTTCAACAAATTCTACTATACCTGTTGCACCATTAGTTAAGCCATTGTTAACATTAATATAACAAGTAAAATCATAGCGTAATTTTAATGCAATGTGTAATATGTATGAAAGGCCCATAGTTTTTGTTTGATCAGTTGGTAATTGTTTGAGTATTGTTTGCTTTACTTGTTCTGTAAGATCTGAAGCAACTGTATCAATTGCTACTGTTGTGTAAACTGGATATTGTTGTATATGTTGCATTAACCCCTTGAGTGCCCCGCCCTTTCCCCGCCCTGTGCCGGCCCTTTCATTAGCGGGCGGGGTTCATGACGAGATAGTCTCGTCATGGGCACAGCGCAACCGCGGCCCATGACGAGACCATCTCGTCATGGGCACTCAAGAGGTTAAAACTTCATTATTATTATATGGTATTAACTTCTTTGTTAGTTGACATAATATATGGAATAGTTTTGCAAATACTGGTATGTGGTTGTATATCATGTAATTTAATATGTGAAATATCAGTGATTGTTTTCCTTCTCTTAATCTGTTCAGTAATTCTGCAAATGGAAGGTCATTTAGTTGCCTCAATAATTTTGTGTGTTCAAATAATTTGAAATGTGTTTTCCCTAAGTTAGTACTTAATGGTCCATATGAATGTTTGCAATTGTCAAATATGTATGTGTCAAAAACAGGTTTTAATTGATAGAAATCTCCAATCGCTAAAATGGAGATTCCTCCAAAGGGTTGGTTAGATGTTTTTATTTCTTGTAATCTGTTATGTATGATATTGAACATATTTGTTCCAACCATTGATATTTCATCTATTAGTAGTTTAAGATGCATTAGCTGGTTTTGAAGTGCACTTTTGTGTTCATGAGTTAGTGGTTTATAATTTAACATTTGTGATACAGGTATTTTAAATGTACTATATAATGTTTTTCCATTTATGTTATGTGCTGCTTTGCCTGTTGGAGCTGTAAGCAATATATAGATGTCTAGATTTTCTCCTGCTTTGCTATTGAAGTAACGTAATAATGTTTGATAAAGTGCAGTAATAAGAAAGCTCTTTCCAACTCCTGCACCACCAGTACAAAATGTAGAACAGGGTGCTTCTTCAGTTTTTATCCAATGTAAATGATAAAGTTTAGTTGTTCAGTAGTTAAATTATGCATTATATCATTGTATTTGTCATTCGGTAGGAAGGATATAATTAGTTAATACTTCTTCAGTAGTGCTTCTAATGCCTAAATCTAATGACAAGTCATATAGCAGTTGTCAATTGAATTGGACATCAATGGATATGGTATCAGATGGGACTCTAGCTATTGGTGATACTGGAGGTGTGTGTATTATATCATTGTTGATATTGCTGATAGTATTTGTAAGCATTTCATTATGGTTTTTATAGTTGTTGTGATGTATATCGACAGTGTCCTTAATTTGAATATATCTTTCATAGTATGTGTCCTTATTACAAATTATTTTTTCTTCTTCTCTCCATGGGTAATAAGGCATTAGCAACTCTCGATAATTTTCGGAGCCATCGGTTTTGTTAAATCTGCAATAGTGAATAATTGTAGTTTTTTTGCGTTTTGTATACTCTGTGGCTATTTGTTCATGATGCAAGTCATCTATTTCAAGTTTTTTCTCATCTGAGCTGTAAAACTTGTTTTCTAGAAGTAAATTGTCACGGTCATTTTGATTTTTTGTTTTTATTGTTTTCATTGTACATGGGTGCAGTCGGCTAATGTACATTGTTCTAATGTTTTTGGGAGTTTGCTGTATTTTACAATAATATTGTATGTTCCTGGATGTATCTGGGAATGAGTTTATAGTATCTAGGTCACTCATTAAATAGGTCTGTTTTGCTAGTGGGTTTGTATTAATGAATACAAATGATCTAGAACTTTTCCGTAAAGGAATATGAAGAATAATGTAAGCTGTTTCTTGTGCACTTATTTCAGTACAGTTTAAGAACTTGCTACCTATGTGCTTTAGTCGATGTTAAATATTTGGATTGTGGTATACTTTTGCTGCTTGTGAAATTATTTTACTCATCCCGCGTTATGATTTGCTAATATATGAAACAATATATACAGCACAAGCATCTAAAATGCACTGTAAATCTATGTTTGCTTGCCATGCTTGTAAAATTATAGAATTATAGTTATTAAGAAAGTATTCAGCTGGTATCCTTCTTAAAAAGTAGTTGTTTTTTACATAATTGATTTTATACATTTAATATATTGTTCTACATTTAATTGCATATATAAAATGTATAAAAGTATAACTATTAAATTCTTGTGTATTCATAGTTGCATGTATTAGTTTAATATGCTGTAGTAACTATCTGTTTTCTCTAGTGTTAATGGTTCTAGTATCAGTTTGTGGCATTGGCTATTTAGTGTACCGATATTGTGCAGGTTCTTTTATGTGGCAATTTTTTGTGTGTCCATGTCTTTGTAGTGGTAATAAAGGTTCTAGTTATGGATCATGTGTTTTTGCACAGGTGATGTACTTATTGATAAAAGTAATTACTTCATTTAGTTCCGATTTGCCATATTGTGGAGCATTTCCAATCCACATTAAAGCATGTATATGTGGTGATCCTCATTGTTGAAATTCAACTCTATAAAAGTAATCTATTATTTTGCCAATGGGGTTACTTTCATGTAATAAAATACAATCAAATAATTTTCAACTTGAAAGTCAAAATGGCGTGCACATGTAATAGGATTCTGTTGTATTAATGTGCATTTAGTTCCCCAAGACATATTTTCAAATTCTTCTTTTGTGCATCCAATCCTATTTTCGATACGTAATAATATAATAATTAAATGATACCATTTTGTTTCTGCAGCTGATGAAGTTTTAAAAAATGTTGGTAATCCACATTGTCTTATTGCAGAAAGATCTTTTTTGCAATGTTCCCAATATGGTGGGGAACTACGAATAGTTTCAAGTATTTTGTATCCTTCATTGTACAGTAGAATGCTTTCTAAATTGTTTGTCTTTTGCAGTTATAACTTAAAATGTTTTCTAAGTGATATGTATATTTTGCCTTGCATTTGTTTTAAGTGTAATTATTTTAGTGTAAAGAAAATATTATAGATTTAGCTACTCTTCTGTCACAGTTTCTTAATTCCCATTGACATATTGTACTGTAATGTACAGGTACGGGTCTATCTTTATTAATAGGCCTTAGATCAGAAACATTTGTTGGAAAAGCTAAATATTCAGAATCTTTATCTTCATATAAACCTCTTGGTGCGTTATGATCTGCAGGTGCAAAACTTAAGATTTTAATGTTACTTAACAGTTTTATATAGCGCGCTGGCTAGACCCGGAGGTATCGGAGCGCTTTACAGGGGTTGGAAGTGGGAACAAGTTACAAAATGGCATTAGTACAAAAATGAAAAGCATGAAAAATATGAGCTAAATGTGAAGAAAAATAGATAGCTAAACAGAACAATAAGCAGTTCATTAAGTCTATAACAGTATTTAGATAGATGTGCGAGCGTGGGAGGCCAGGGATGGAGGGGGGAACGTTATGAGTTAGGGAAATAGCGAAGAGGGAGAGAGGACAGGAGAAGGCATGTAGGAGAAGGCAGTAATTATATGGGAGCTAGTAGAAGGAGGGTGGGGGAATGGGTGAGGGGGAAAGGCGGGGGAAGTGAGACAGGTATGATGTAGTGTGAAAACGTCGTACCATCCTGGGCATGAAGTGGGACCCTGAAAGGAGGCCAGAATTAAGGACCTCAGTGTTCGTGGAGAAGGTGTCGCTAGAGATCCTTTTTGAAGCGGACGTATGAGGGGTTGCAACATAAATCTTTGGGGAGTGAGTTCCAGATAGTAGGAGCAAAACCATAGAAATAGCGAGATTGGGTGGATTTCTTGTGTACCAAGGGAGGTACCAGTATGAGGGTATTGATGCTCCTCAAGTCTCTGTAGCAGCCCGCTTTGTGAAGTTTTTGTGAGATACAGTGGGGTTTGAAGATGCAAGGAGTTCTTGTAGGCGGATCTACCTTCGATTGGAAGCCATTGGAGATCTTGGAGGATGGGGGGGAGATGTGATCGAACTTCTTGCAATCGGAAATAAGCCTGGCCGCGAGGTTGAGGACAGACTTGATTGGGGCTAGATGGACTTTAGGTGTTCTGGCGAGTAAGGCGTTGCCATAGTCCATTATGGAGAGGACTAGTGATTGAACAACAGATTTGAAGTCATCAGCAGGAATAAAGGGTTTGATTTTTTGAGGTGATGTAGGGAGAAGACCGCTTTTAGCTGCGTTTTTTATGTGGGGGGAAAGGCTGATGTTTTGGTCAAGGCTTCTACCGAGAGATTTTACTGAGCTGGAGGAAGACAAGGAGCAGTCGAGAGCTTTAAGGTCAGAGAACCAATGTTGAATGGGGAGCTGGTTGTTTTTGGGGGCGAAGAGAATGACTTCTGTTTTTTTAGGGTTGAGTTTCAAGTGGTTGAATCTTAGTTAAGGTATCATTGAGGTGCAGAATGTCTGCATGGGATTTGATTTTATAGTAAAGTTGGGTATCGTCTGCATAGAGGTGATAGTTGATACCTGCTTGCTTTAGAATGAGGGTGAGGGGCTCCATAAAGAGGTTAAATAGAGAGGGAGAGAGAATAGACCCCTGGGGAACACCCAAGGAAACAGGAATAGGTTTAGAGAGGCAATTGTTGATTTTAATTTGTTGCGTTCTGTGCTGAAAGAAGGAGGTGAACCATTCGAGAACAGGACCATTGAAGTCGAACCGACCCTTGAGGGTGTTGAGTGGTTGACAGTATCGAAAGCAGCAGAGAGGTCGAGAAGGGATGCCTCCCCTTTGTCGAGGGAGTGATGGATGTCATCAACAAAGTTGAGCATCGCAGATTCAGTGCTACAGCCCTTACGGAAGCCTGACTGTAGTGTCCAAAAGGTTAAATGAGTCGATGTGTTTGCCCAGTTGGAGCAAGACGCATTTTTTGAGGGCCTTGGATAGAAGGGAGATAGGACGCAAATGGTTAAGGTCATTAGGGTCAGCCGTAGTATTTTTGAGGATGGGAGAGATTTGGCCGAGCTGGAGGGAGACGGGGACACAGCCAGTGGCCAAGGAGGAGTTGATGATGGTAGTCCAATAAGGCGCAATGATGTGCTTTAAATCTTGAACGAGGAAGGCAGGGAGCGGGTCAAAGGTGTGAGAGGAAGGTTTAAGCTTAGAGATGATGTTGAGGACTTCTCGCTCGGTAACTGGCCTAAAATAAAGCCAAGATGCGTTATTTTCTAGCTGTGGGCAGGCGGGGAAAAGTTCCAGGGGGGCACCAGAGTGCTGGAGAGGGACAGAGTCAGGAGGGGGTGAGGGAATCAGAGGACGCTTGGGTGGGAGGACATAGAGTGGCGATGAGCTCTGTGGTGGGGGGATAAAGCAAAGGATAGATCGATCTTGGCAATTTTATCAGAAAAGAAGGAAGCAATTTCCTCAGATCGTTCAATAGAGGCAGTCAGTTTGGGAGGGGCAGAAGCTGTTTGATTTTTGATAATGCTGAATAGTTCCCTGGGTCTATTCTTGGCTCGGTCAAGCTGAGCGCGGAAGAAGGCCTTTTCATTGAGGATGTTTTGTTTATAATTGGCCCTAGCGGTCCTGAGGAGGGCAAGATTAAGGGGGGAGGGATGCTGCCTCCATGTGCGTTCGGTCGTCCTAAGCGCGCGTCTCTCACTGTTGAGATCAGCGTTAAACCAGGATTTGGAGGGAATATTTTTTAGTGATTTTAATTTGGCCGATGCAATTTGGTCAAGGACCTCAGTGATGGATTTGTTTTGGTGTTCAGTAAGGTCATTAGTATTAAGTGATGGAGGAGGAAGTTGGAGTTTTGCTTTGATTTTATACTCCAGATCGCGCGGAGGAATCAGGTGGAGATTTCTGGTTAATTTCTTAGGTTTGATGTTTTTGGGGGAAGGGGGAGGAGCAGCGCTATTGATCGTGAAGAGGATGAGGTGATGGTCCGACCAATCAATCGGGACAATTTGCAAAAGGGAAGCCAGGTCTTTGCTAGTGATGATAGCGTCGAGAGTAGCCCCTTTGGAATGTGTAGGTGAAAGACAAAGTTGAGTCAAGTTTGTAACGTCAAGGAGGTCATTGAGGGTGCTAACCGAGGGATCAGTGTTATTGTTCCAATGAATGTTGAAGTCACCAAGGAAGATGTTATTGGGGTTGGAAATCGAGGCTTGGGAAAGTAGGTCAGACAATTGCTCCACAAAGGGCAAAGGGTCACCAGGGGGATGGTAAATGTGTAGCCGAATAGAAGGGGCCCCCTGAACTTTTAGTTCGGCTCCCATGTATTCGAAGGAGGTTTGATCCGAATTCTTGATAAGGGTGAGTGGGAGTTCATCTTTATAAATAATGGCTAGTTCCCTCCCCCCCACCAAGTTTGTCAAGCAGGGGGGAAAGCATGCCAAGAATCGATGAGGAGTGAGCCTTGAACCAGGTTTCCGTAAGGAAAGCGATGTCAATAGCTTCACTAAGGATAGTTTCCGAGATTTCAGTAGCATGTCGTGCAGCCGATCGACAGTTGACCAGCATGCATTTGAGGGGTATATGGTTGGTTTCGGGGAGCAGCCAGAATGGATGGTGGTGAGTTACTGTGGGGGCCTGGGCGAGCCAGGGGAGGTGGGTATACGGATTGTCCCCAGGATCACAGGAATAGGGGAGTGAGGTGTTGGAGGATCGGTAGTAGCAGTGCGTTGTGGAGAAGGCATGGGCGGGCCAGTGGAGGAAGGGAAAGGTTACTACCCAGTGTCGTTGGAATGGTGGGGTAAGGCATAAGCGAGGCAACAGTCAAGGTACTGGGTGGGTAAGTATTGTTGAAGTCCCCAGGGTAAGGGGAGGAGTGATGGTTCGGTGCTTGGGAAGGGATAGGGAGACAGTTACCAGGAAGTCCATCGTCTGAGATGTCGTAAGGGAAAGTGCATCCTTGTAGCGGGAAAGAAGTGTTCGTAGGTGAGTCGCTGAGTGAGAGTTGATGATTGGCTGGTTTAGTTATAGAGAGTGCATTAAAGTCTTTCCGGAGAGATGAACGTTCCGACGTCAAGATGGAGAGGTGAAGTTCAATGTTAAGAAGCGATTGGGTTAAAAGCGTAGATGGTAGGGAGGATAAGAGGCCAGAGAGGAGCAGGGCATGGTCCGCATTAGCCAGGGAGAGAGGAGTGGGAAGTATATGTGGAGGGAACCCAAGGGGAGGGGGGTGTTCAAGATGGTCGATTGAGGAAGGCTTGTAGTGTGGGCATCCACATACCCGGAGGTCTGGTGGTTGTTATGAGGAGATGAGAGGGAAAGGGGCAAGTGATGGGAGGTGATATCTCTTTGGGGGAGAGAGACATTAAGATAGGAGGGGAATGGTGTCCATCGTGGAGCAGCAGGGGGGCTGATGGGAGGGGACTCGGTGTGTAGGGGGTCAGAGTAGGGGGCTCAGACTCAAAGCCCTCAGGTTATGGCAGCTTATTTAAAAAGTCTCCATACGGCCCAGTGACGGTCTACAGATTCCAATCTGATTTGTGCTGGTGACGAGGTAGCTGGAAGATCGTTCTGTACATTTTTTTGACTGTTTTATCTAATAGCGCACTATTCTGTTAGCGCCTTACACCCGTAGGTTAGAGTTGGAATGACCTTTGCCTGGGCCACCTGGAGGATTGGAGCGAAAGATGGGCCATTTAGTTTTTTTTAATGTAGTTAAGTGCGAAGGACAACGCAATTCCTTATTTTTTCAATTTAACTTTGCATATCTGCTGTAGTTGTTAAAAAAGACTCCTAAATACTTATGGCATCTGGTTGCTTCTATTCTTTCTATTCTAACCATGCCGGATATTTGGGCCCTGATGTACGGACCACAAGAATTTTAGTTTTCTTGTTGTTTATCTGCAGCCCATTCTTGTTAGAATATGTGGCAGTTGCATCCAAGAGACCTTGTAATCCTATCTTGGTATGACTAAGAAGGACCAGGTCGTCGGCGTACAGATGATTGGACAGACAAAGGCTACCTATCTTGGGTGGATGTGAATTGACTAGATTGAGGGCTGCCGGAAGATCAGACAGGAATAGATTGAAAAGTGTGGGAGCAAGGACGCACCCTGGCTTGAGGCCTTGCGTTGTTGGTACTGGTCGAGACAGTCAAGAGCCGTCTTCGATCTGGATCCTGACCCACGAGTACTGATGCAAGAGCTGCAAGGCCCTAAGTAAGCTATTTGGAATGTTCAGTAGGGAGAGTTTCTGCCACAGCTTGGTCCTGTTGACCTTGTCAAAGGCCGATTTGTAGGCTATGAACCCCATGTATATGGGCTAGTACTGGATTTTGCCTGGTCGATCAGAGAGAAAGTGTGATGAGGTTGACCATTGTGCCAGTGTTGCTCATCAAACCAGTCTGATTTGGCTTGCGTCGGCCCATTCTCGTAGGGAATTTAGCAGCATGCCTGCGAAATATTTTGCATCATTGTCGATTAAGGTGACCAAGTGGTAGTTACCAGGAGAATTTTTGTCGCCACCTTCGAAAAACGGAACGAGGATCGATCCTTGCCATCAGGCCGGGATGGTACACTTTTCTAAGATGGAAAGGTAGAGTGGGGCTAGCTGAGTGGCCCAAAAAGCTGGATCCTCCTTGAAAACGGCTGGTGGAATGCCACCACGACCATGCGGCCCATCCTTAGGACCTTTTTCGATCTGCTATTGTATTGTTGTCACTGTGTATGAGTGCCTGAGAGGTGACTTGTCGTGAGGCAGAGGCTGCGCCTCCGGGGCCATGCTGCCCTCAGTATCATTAGACTGTATGTCAGATCGGGCTGTGGAGGGTCATTGAAATGGTTATAGAGAAAGAGGTACCATTCAGACTCCAGTATGTTGGACGATGCAACTTTGGGGGCCCTACCCCCTAAGCTATTTATGGTGCACCAAAACCTCACAGGGTTGCTGGACCTTATATCGTATTGTAGTCTGGCCCAAAAACTTCCAGGAGTTCCTTCGTTGTTCCCGTTTGGCCACGTTCAGTTGACAACGTGCCTCTCTTAGTTTAGTTAAGGTAGTTGGGTCAATTGGCATCGTTTTCAGTTTCCGCCACAACCGATTCATGCTTCGTTTGGCAGACCATATTGCGGGAGCATGAGAGGTCGTTGTTTGGGCCCAGTCGCTTGTACATACTGTATAGGTTTTGCAAAAATGGCTGCTAGGCAGTCCGAGAACATTGCCCAATTCGCAATTGGGCCATCCGTTGACCTACTGGTGTTCACAATTATTTGCTTTGCGTCTGTCGCCAGGAGCTGAAGGTTATTAGCTGAGCACTTGATACATTTTAGATTGCTAGTGAAGCTTTTGAAGCCCTGGTCCACTGCCTAATCATATTGCAACAGCCCAATGATCAGGGAAAGTTCTTGGGGACGGTGATCACTATCCATTTTGTTGCAAAAACCAAAAGAGGAGACTTGGTTCAACAGGGGGAGGCTGGCAAAAGAGTAGTCAATCAGAGAAGCTCCGTTTTAGATAGAAATGAGAGACCAGGCTGCTTATCAGAATAGAAATGGCCATTGAGGGCTCTAAGGCCAAGATGTTCCAGATTGCCCTGGAGGGCTCGACCCTTTAGGTCCACTTTACCCCACCTGGGGCGGTCCTTTGATGGAATTGCCCAGTCGCCTTCCTGCAGCTGTTACCTCGTTCCGTTAGAGGTCAAACATCAGCCACATGTTGAAATTTCCAGATACCAAAAGGTCTGCGTTAGGATTTCCAGATCTCACATTTAGTACAGTAGAAGTCAACACGTCGGTTAAGGCTGACCTGGAAGCTGAATTTGGGTGAATGTAAACATTCATTATAATTAAGGTCCTCAACTGACCATTTGAGGATCTAAGTGACGTGTCTACTATCTGGAACCCCTGGGAGTTGCTTACTCGATCCCAGGAGCTAACTGCACTGGTGGCTGATATCTAAATTACTAGACCACCACTGCAGCGGCTGGGGGACTTTGATTTGATTGCAGGGACTTGATGGATTTTGAACCCTTCCAAGTGCTGCGGTTCCAATAGCCATGACTCTTGCAACAGAATTTCGAAAGCGCGTAGATAGGATACTGTGGCCTTGTCCCCCAGTTTGTTTGCTAGGTCATTAATGTTCCAAGAACATATATTTAGGGGGCTGCCTTCGTGATCACTGTAGCCATTTCTTTGTCATTGCAGCAATCTGGTTGAGTTTAGAGACCCCGCCAGCCATGACCGAGTGTCAGCTTGCTCCGCTCCCATGGTTTGGGTAGACTGACCATCACTTGAATTTTTTAGGCTTTAGGTAGTGTTTTGCTCATTGCACTCCTCGAGACCGAGAACTTGCTTTGGCCGGCACGTTGTCAAGGACGTAGGGCTAGCCTGGTTCCTACCGGGAGAATGGAAATGCCCCACTGTTTGAAGGTTTCCATGTGCCTCAGAATCTTGCTTGCTGTCTCCGCAGATCGCCAGGTAACTTTAGTGGATTCGTTTGACTGACCATGGCCTGGTGCAATAAACTCAATAAAGAGAATCTCTTGCGATGTAACTTCTTTCATCAGGCCTGTTGCTTGCATCAGCTTCAAGATGTTCCCACAATTTAAAATGTCAAAGCTACCTTTTGATTTATATTCTGGGTAGAATAAGGTCTAGGCTGGAGGTGCTTGAGCTATATTGGTAGACGGATGTCCTTTGGGCTTGCTTGCAGGTTGATTACTCACTGGATCGCAGCTGGAGTGGCTTCTTTGGCCGGGTTTCCTGAGGGGGTCTTCCCACCCCGCGGTTACCACAGAGAGCCCCAAAGATATCCCCGCCCCATGACCACAGCGCAGGTGGCACACTGGATTTCCTTGAGCTCCATTGGGCTGCACCCGGGCCAGTGTGCATCCCACTGGGTTGGGCGGGATGAGGTAAACTAACGCTGCCAGATGGATCTGTTAGCCAGGTGCACCCTGGCCCCTCTGCTCGGCATGGAGGTGCAGAATCAGAGGCTGGTCCTTGGGTATTGTCGGAAGCCTTAATTGAGCTCCTTTTTCCTGTGGCCTCAGGGTCTTCCCCAACTGCTTCAGCCTTCGCCACAATAAGAGCTAGAGAAGCTGACTGCTGCTTTTCTGCCTCATTAAGTGAAGGAGTTAGGTTTCCCGCTTCTTTTACGGACTCATGTGCCCAGTTTGGATCCTTGTGTCCGGTCAAGTCTGTACGTGTGGGAATGTTAAAGAGTGGATAAAGGTCGGAGTCGTGTGTTATGCGGCAGATCTTGTTGTGACCCTTTCTCCTTTTGGTACATTTCCCCTTGCAGTTAGCATCCTCCGTGTCCTGGCTGGTGGAAGTATGGAAGTGGACCCCTGAGTTGTCGGCACCTACGGGCTCTTGTGGGTTATTGCTGCCGCAGTACATGTCCAAAGACCCCAGGGGCAATGGTGAGGCCATCACCTGGTCCCCCTTGCCCATGGGTCTGCTGCCCCTTGCACATTGCTGGCATATTTTGTGCCCGTGACGCCGATACCTTCGCTTGAAGTGGTAGACTTTGAGTTAGTGAATTCCTTTAGGTCCGCCAAAAGCTTCAACATCACCTACGAGAGTGCACTTAATTTGCCTATTATTGGTGAACAAATGCAAAAACAACAGTTGATGGACAGAATACAGAACAATGTCATACATTCACCCCAGTACAGAGATCTGGGCCTAAATCCATCGTTTTTTAGCTCACCATGCCATTCCAGCTTGGACCCAGCCATATGCAAATCAGTCTTGACCCTGTGCCTCATGGGAACAGTCCAGCCCGAACTGCCAAACCAGGTCCTCCCTGGACTGGAAACAAGCATCCTAGGACCGGTTTCAGGGTTTCACCCCTCTTCAGCCAGGATAGCTTGATTCCAGTGGCATGGAGAGCACGGGCTGGACTGTTCCCATGAGGGTCAGACTGATTTGCATATGGCCATGTGTGAACTGGGGTGGCGAAGTGAGCTAAAGAATGATGATGATGGATTAAACCCAGATCAGTTGACTGGGGGTGAGTGCTTGCACTGTTCAACACTCGGTCCATCATCCCCTTTGGTTTTGCTTTATTATTGGTGAACAATCGCAGCTTTGACGCGGGTGGTCGTTGCCCGCCTGGGCCTGTCTAATCAAATTGTTTAAGTTTGTGATTTTGTCATCTATATTGGTGACATACACGGCCAGTGTGTTTAATAAGCGGATTTAAATGTCTATTTTGTTGGTTTGGTATGTCATAGCGTCTGCTGACCTCTAAGATATTCAGTGGTGTGACCCAGGCCGATTCTGGTTTGAATTTCTCCTTCCCCTCATTTGGAACCGGTGAGGGAGCAGGGTGATCAGGGGCATCTGTCCCATACGATGAGAGCATCATTTCCCACTCTTTAGATTGAATGTAGGAAATGTCCTTGTCTGGGTCAAAGGAGTCATCGTCATAGGGAGATAGTAAGATCCGTCCCTGCCTCTGAGGTGTTTTTGGGACGGGCTCACTCACGCCATCCCCGAATTGTGGTGGATGCTCTGTTAGTTTAATATCTTGAACGATCTCTCCAAGATTCCCTTGTTGCAGAGCATTGGACATTTCTCTGCCACGGTCGCCGCTCCTACCTCTTTGTCCAAGCTAGGAAAACCAAGTGGAATTTCGCCACCTTCTTTAGTTGAGGAGGAGAGTAAGGACTGAGCAGGCGGAAGGTTTTACTAAGAGTGTGTACGCTTCCTGTGGAAGGCCTGCTGTATTCTCAATTATTTCATGCCCTTCCATTGACATAGCCTCAAGACTGGCCAACGGGGTAATTGGTAGACCCCTTAGGGTGCGTAAAGCTCTGCAAGTTTGCTTGTGGCTAGATGATTTGCCGGATTACCAAGATTAGTGTTGGCATCAGTGCTTCCCTTGCTAACAATCACAGTTGGGCTCAAGGGAAAGGGTAAGCCCTTAATACTCATGTTACTGGAGAAGATGGCGGAGACAGCATCTTTCAGAAAGGCAAATTTGGTCATGATATTTGGTTTCAGGTAGACAGGCTTGGGACCTACGGGTCCGGAATCCAAAGTGTGAGGTTAGGGAGTGTTAGCTATATTACTTGATGGTAAATTTAGTGTCAGATCGAGTATCTGGTCGGTATCTACTGTAGATTTTCGGTGAGCTGCCTTCTGCTTCTTTTTCTTGGGTGAGCCGCGGAACCCGTTTCCCAGATCGCATCCTGCAGGTTCTGTAGATTTGACAAACTGGGGGGGGGGGGGGAGAGGGGGAATAGGGGGGCAGGGCCAGAGAGAACGAAGAGGCGAAGTCACAAGGAGTCAGAAGCACAGGGGGTCAAGTAAGCAAGGGAGCAGAAAACAGAGCAGGGCACACTGGCGAGCCGCAAGCCGCACCCAGCCTAGCTGAGCCACTTCCACACGCTCTCTGGGCACCTACTCCGCAGCCGCCCCCATTCGGCAGTAGCGCTCTTTCTTGCTCTTAACTGCTGATGATTGCTGCCGAGTACTGCTGCTGGGTACTACTTTCCGCCCTGTGGCTGACCTACTAGTCAGCTTTCCATGCTGCCTCGTTCACGTCCAGTCCCTTCTGAGCGGCAGCCGCGGTTTGGAAGATCGACCACGATGTGGAGTGCTGAGTGCTGGTGCCGAGTGCCTGGAGCAAGGGGCTGTCTCAATCGCGGAAATGGAGCAGATTAGCAGTGAGCGGGCATTGCTCGGACCATGGGCAGACTCGATCCAGGTCCCGGCCTCGGTCCGTCTTAGCCCATTTCCTCCATGATGCTCCACTCTGCTGTCATCGTTCCACTAACGCAGTACACCGCGCTCCACTCATCACGGCCCCCCGTGACCCTGCGGCCCCTACCCAGCTCTGTCGCTCCTCACTGCTGCTGTAGTAGGTATAAGTGTATTGCTAAGTATATGTGTATGTTTTATTAGAATGTGAATTATATATTAATGTAGATGGTTGATCTATATTTACTATGCTGTTAGGATTCTCCAAAATATTGTGGTCTGTTTGTGTAGTAGGTGTAATATTTGTTAATGTATTTTTATATGTTTTTGTAGTATGGTCATATATGTTTTTAATAATTGTTAGTGTTTTTTTGTGCGGTTTCTTTTTTGTGTTTTTTGAAGTGATTGCTATTTAATTGTATTGATATCTATTGTAATTCATACAAATGCAACATTATCTGCATTAGGTAGCTTTATACTGGTAGCCAGCTTCATTATGTATTCTATTTGTTTTTCAAAGGTATTTATTTGAATAGTAATGCATGTTCCATTAGGATAAGGCATTCCTTTGTTATCTCGGCTATGTGAGTCAAATATAAAGTATGTATTTATAGTTTTAACAATTGAAATTACATATGTATCTATGCATAGTAATATGCCAGAATGTAAATTTAGTGCAAAAGTTAATGTTGTTGTACTGTCTGGATGTAAAGGATCAAATGGTGTGAATAGGTTTTTAAAATAAGGTTTACAGAGCTTAATAGAACATACAATGGTATTGTGTTGTATGTAATTAGGTAAATCTTCTGGATGCATTAACATTTTCTTATTAAGAGACTGCATTTCTATATATAAGGTTGTAATTTCCTTCAAAGTTAATATTGCATTGATGTCATTATTTTTGGTTATTATTGTATCAGTTTTAGTAGTAGATGTGTGTCTTGTGAACTAAATATGCAGATGTGTTAGCAGTATGTGCATTATATACTGATGTAGATGGTGGTAGTAAATTAATTGTGCTGTTACTAACTTGTATACTACAGAAACAGACAAAACAATGTCACAAGTGTATTGCTAACTATAGTGCATATGTGTTAATAGTATTTGCATTATATTGATGTAGATAGTTCTTATATCTTTATTATGTTTTTGGTGTTACTTTTTTAGGGCATTACTTTTTTGTGGTAGGTATTAGTGTATTGCTAACTATATTGGCACATGTTTTAGTCATATGTATATTATATAATGATGTAGATGGTTGGTCTGAATTTACTATGCTATTGCTATTAGTATTTTTTTTCTGTTTCTATAGTATCTATAATTGTTTTTCCAAATGCATTTGAATATGCTTTAGTAGTAAGCACATACATTTATTTTATTGTTGCAGGTGCTGCTTTGTGTTGGTTTCTTTGCAGTGCTTTTTTGCAGTGAATCTTTTTTAATCTTATTTAGATCTATGGGAGTTAATTAAAATGCAACATAATCTGCAAATGTAAAATGTATTCCATTAGTTTATTGAATGTAATTATTTGAATAGTTATGCATGTTCCATTTGGGTGAGGCATTCCTCTGTTATCACAGCTATGTGAATCAAATACAAATTATGCATTGATATTGTTCATAATGGAAATTACATAGGTATCCGTGCAATGTGTAATGCCCGAATGTAAACTTAGTGAAAATGTTAATGCCGTTTCAATATCTGGATATAATGGATCAATAGGTTTTAATATGTTTCCAAAATAAGGGTTACAGAGCTTAAAAGAATACACGTTATTGTGTTGTATGTAGTTAGGTAAATCATCAGGATGCATAAGTATTTCTTTATTATTGGAATGCATGTCTGTATATAAAGCATCTCCTATGTTCATAATATAATGTAGATCTTCTGTAATCCATGTATGTGTAGGTTAGTAGTAGTTATGTATAATTGCAGATGTGCTATTTGGTAGACATTGTTTTCCTCTTGAATTGGGAGTAAATCTTTCATGTCCTTGATGATAGTTCGCTTGTATTATTGTATTCAAATTTATATGTAAAGAGATATGTTGCTTTTAATAGCTCTATGTATCTATTTATTTATCTATGTAATAGATAGATAGATAGATAGACACAGCAGCGGCTCTTTTCTTTCGGCATCCGGCGCTCTTGACGGTGCGAACAACGTGGAAACGGCAGAGCCAGCCGTTATTATATCCCAAACAGTATTCCTTTTACAGAATTATTCCACACACACTCACTGGTATCGCAGTGTTGTAAATCCAATTTTAATTACGGCAATAGCATTTTACAAACAGGTTCATAACCAAACGCGTTTCAGTCTGCACACAGACCTTGTTTACGGGTAGCAAAACGTTTCAGCCATTGTTTTTTATACACTAGCCACATGATGTTACATCACATCCTAGTTTGTTTGTCGCCTTGCATTCTGGCCCTTGTAATGTAATAAAGAAAAAAGAGAGAAGAAAGTGGAGTGTGCGATTTATGTGATTATCTCCATCATCACTTTAATGACAATATCATTGTTTCGAATAGTGGTGCCAAGCCTCTTTTTTGAGGAGGGGGGAGGGGGGGGGGGGGGGTTCTGAGCCTTTTCATGAGGTGAACATAAGGTATGTCAATTTTAATGCGATACCATGCATTGTATAATGCCTACAATGGCTCCAATTTGATATCATATGCTTCTTACCAAGTTTATTTGTACTTTATTTGTATAATCATACCCACTGGTGGGTCTTTTTTAATAATAATATACTGCCCGTACCCAGGTTATCCAGTATATTTACCTCTCCTGTTGCTCCCATTATTCCTGAGTAGTATTACCCTCTGTTGGGTGTTATTTTTTAATAATCTTTTTAATCTCAAGGTAGCTCGGGCTAATTATATGCTCTTTTATCACTATCTAATGTGTGTATATATATATATCTGTATTTATTTATACTTTAAAAGTTTAGAAATGCCTTCTAGTGGGTGGTTTCCTTTGTTGTACAAAACCTATACCTTATTGCACCCAGTAGTGGATATATCCCCATAAAATCGTGAAAAGCGTGATTTAAAAATTACATTTAGAGAATACACTCAGGTCTTTCCATGTAATAACCATATTCCTGTCTGGATAGAGAGGCATTTACCAGAGTTAATTTCTGACTGTGGTATACTCTATCCAATATAGTTTACCAATTTCCTGGACCTTATTGTTGTTGATTAAACAAACTGCTTTATAAATGAGTACATCTCCTCGTCCTTATTAAGACCATAAGGTGCCAGAGTTCTGAACTACAAAATGTGGCGCGATTCCTTCTGTCTCAAAGTTTTTTCTCGATTGCCACCTCTCACATGACAACCGACCATTTCTACAGTATAAAAACTTAATTTCTTCCAGTCACTTTCATGGTATCTCTCCATATGTTCCGCAACAGCATAGCTTCGGTCTTTGTTTATTGTAGCTCTTACGTGCTCAAGAATGCGTTTTTTTAGTTCACACACTGTGCTCCCCACGTGCTTCAGTTTGCACGGACATTCGATTATATAAATCACATATTGGCTTTTACAGTTAATCAGTTGATTGATTTTCCATTTCTTTTGATTTGCCATTGTTATCTTTTTTGTATTGTGCGCTATTTGACAAACTTTGCAAGTCGAACATTTGTAAAATCCTTTTGTTTGTAACCAGGTCTTCTGTTTTTGCATTTCAAAGTGACTATGAACTAATTCATCTTTTAAGTTTTTAGCTCTCCTATATGTGATTTTTGAATGATTTCCCACCACCTTTGCCATAGTGGGAACCAAAACCAGAATGTTCCAATGTTTCCGTAGGGTTTGCTCAATTTGTTTTGACTGTGTAGAAAGTGTTGTGATTAATCGGATTACATCCCCCTCCTCTTCTTTCTGTGATTTGTTGTTCCTGATGATATCAACTCTTTTTTGATTTTCAGTTCTTTTCAAACAACTTGTCAATACTTTTTTATTGTATTTTCGTTTCCTGAATCTCATCATGGTTTGTTTACTGTGTTTGCACCATTCATGTTCCTCCGAACAAATTCGTCGCATCCTTAATAGTTCTCCATATGGGATGTTTATTTACAATGGTTGCTTGATGGAATCTCTCCGCATGTAGTGTAGCATTGCTTGCTGTACTCTTCCGATGCAGTGTTGTATGCATTTTCGTCTCCACGATGTAAATCTCCGTAGCCAGGAAAACCACTCTGTTGTTACTGATGTTATACGTGAAATGTAGATTGGTGTCAGTGTTGTTTAGGATGTTAAAATATGAGTCACAATCTTCTTCTGACCCATCCCAGATTATGAGGAGATCATCTATGTATCTCATCCATGATACTATTTTCTCCACATATCGGTCATTTTTGGTCTCCCATGCCACTTAAGATTATTAAAAAAATAACACCCAACAGAGGGTAATACTACTAAGGAATAATGGGAGCAACAGGAGAGATAATATACAGGATAACCTGGGTACGGGCAGTATATTATTATTAAAAAAGACCCACCAGTGGGTATGATTATACAAATAAAGTACAGATAAACTTGGTAAGCAGCATATGATATCAAATTGGAGCCATTGTAGGCATTATACAATGCATGGTATCACATTAAAATTGACATACCTTATGTTCACCTAATGAAAAGGCTCAGAACCCCCCCCCCTCAAAAAAGAGGCTTGGCACCACTATTATTAGAAACAAGGATATTGTCATTAAAGTGATGATGGCGATAATCACATAAATTGCACACTTCACTTTCTTTCTTTTCTCTTTTTTCTTTATTACACTAAAAGGACCAGAATGCAAGGCGATAAACAAACTAGGATGTGATGTAACATCATGTGACTATTGTATAAAAAACAATGGCTGAAACGTTTTGCTACCCGTGAACAAGGTCTGTGGGCAGACAAACGCGTTGGGTTATGAACCTGTTTGTAAAATGCTGTTGCCGTAATTAAAATTGGATTTACAACACTGCGACACCAGTGAGTGCGTGTGGAATAATTCTGTAAAAGGAATACTGTTTGGTATATAATAACGGCTGGCTCTGCCGTTTCCACGTCGTTCGCACCGTCAAGAGCGCTGGATGCCGAAAGAAAAGAGCCGCTGCTGTGGTAATTCAAAACTGAATTCGGTATCGGTCAACGCCGGCAATATCGGAAAGGATGCGCCGACGCGCAGAAGCCGAAAGGAGGAGGACGTTCGAACCACAAGCCGGAGGGCGACGGGGAAAGCTGAATCCTCTGACTAGGTGAGTGTGCAATACAAAAGTTGCTTGTGCTATAATTGAAAAACAAACAATGTAAGCCGGTTGAGCTCCGAATGTATAACGTGCAAGATAGTACGCGATAGGCATTCACTAATATGCCGCAGACTGTTCTGAAATAAGGAAACAAAGCGCTGTTACGACAAGGAGCCTGGTATTTAAAAAAGCTAAAATAGAACAATCAAATAGTGGCAAAATGGCAACACCAACAGGTTCAATAATGGATAAGAGAGAGGCAAAAAGAAATGAAATAATGGTTTCTTTCTTCGAAGAACAAGTGGCCACAAACAGTGGAAACGGAACACAAACTACACCAAGAAATATTGATATCAGGGCGAAATTGAGGCTGTGGGAGAGTCTATCCAAAAAATAAATAAACAAATGGTGGCAGGTAACTTCATTGAAAAAGTATCTGGAGATTAAGAGCGTGCCAAGGGGACTAAGGATTAACCTGATGCCAAACCACCAGGATACAAGCAGTGACCTGTTACATGAATGGGGGGGGCGGGGGGGGGGGGGGAACATATCCTCGGATCTTCAATGGGCCTGATGGAAATTCTTATTAAGCATATAACAGTAGCATTGGAAAAAACAACACTACAACTGAAGGAATTAGAAAATGAGTTGGATAAAATAGAATTAAATGCAGATTTGTCCAAATTCAAACTGGATTTAGAATACCAAATAGAGAAACATGAAGAGGCAGTACAACTGCGCAAACAGGTAAAATTCCAAAGAGATAAGGAAGATTATTCTGAAGAGCGTTTTTTTACATACGCAAGAAAGTATGATGTTCTGAAACAACAAGACACACTGGATTTAGCGACAAATATATCCAGCAGTGTGTCGTCTCTTATATCAACGGATGCGAGTGAAAACGAAGGAGAATCAGGAGGTGCACGTCCCAAATTTAATTTTTTAGGGGAAATGAGGCTGGCCCTCCAACAGCGAAACTGGGAGAAGAGCATGGGGGCGCAACCAGGAATGGGCAGAGGAAGAGGCAGGGGAAGAGGCCGCCCAAAAACAAGCAAACCAGAAGAGGCAAGCGCATCAACAGACCCCAAAAAAACAGGAACAGGGACAAGAAGTACGAGACAGAAGAACTAGAAGAATCCCAAGAGCTGGAAGTTATCAATTTATCAAAAAGAACAATAACAGAAACAGAGTCAAATACTCAAACGAGGTCTGTCTTTTTGTCCTACTAATGAAATGGATTTGGCTCAAACCAGAATAGATATATACAAATATATCAGAAAATTAAAACTCGCAAAAATATTTAAAGAAAATCCAAAGATGCTTGAATATAAAAAAAACACATGGAGACACCCATAATGGAGTTAAAAGCAGGAGATGAATCTCATTTTATTGCGCTAATGGAGCTAGACAAGGATAACAGTGAATTACCCAATGAATTGGAGGAATATTGCATACAACTGGGGGAAGGAAGTAGTGGAAAGAAATCTAAATCCTAAAATAAAGTTTTCTGTTTAACTGCATTTATGGCTAGTATAGTATCTGTCAAACTAAATGTTAACGGTGTGTCACATATATTTTGCCCTAGGCATTCATGTGTTTTCTCTTCCTCGACCCCTCCACATGAGTACAGTGTAGAAAAATGTTTGGTCCAAACATTATCTTCTAGGAACCTATCCCTAGATGAGGCACTATCTTTGGTGCCCCTAGCTATGAGGCTGTTTTTGGATCCCACTATGGCAAAGGTGGTGGGAAATCATCCAAAAAATCACATATAGGAGAGCTAAAAACTTAAAAGATGAATTAGTTCATAGTCACTTTGAAATGCAAAAACAGAAGACCTGGTTACAAACAAAAGGATTTTACAAATGTTAGACTTGCAAAGTTTGTCAAATAGCGCACAATATAAAAGAGATCACAATGGCAAATCAAAAGAAATGGAAAATTAATCAACTGATTAACTGTAAAAGCCAATATGTGATTTATATAATCGAATGTCCGTGCAAACTGAAGTACGTGGGGAGCACGGTGTGTGAACTAAAAAAACGCATTCTTGAGCACGTAAGGGCTACAATAAACAGAGACCGAAGCTATGCTGTTGCGGAACATATGGAGAGATACCATGAAAGTGACTGGAAGAAATTACGTTTTTATGCTGTAGAAATGGTCGGTTGTCATGTGAGAGGTGGCAATCGAGAAAAAACTTTGAGACAGAAGGAACATTTTGTCATTCAGAACTCTGGCACCTTATGGTCTTAATAAGGACGAGGAGATGTACTCATTTATAAAGCAGTTTGTTTAAATCAACAACAATAAGGTCCAGGAAATTGGTATACTATATTGGATAGAGTATACCACAGTCCGAAATTAACTCTGGTAAATGCCTCTCTATCCAGACAGGAATATGGTTATTACATGGAAAGACCTAAGTGTATTCTCTAAATGTATTTTTTAAATCGCACTTTTCACGATTTTATGGGGATATATCAACTACTGGGTGCAATAAGGTATAGGTTTTGTACAACAAAGGAAACCACCCACTAGAGGGCATTTCTAAACTTTTAAAGTATAAAAGTATAAATAAATACAGATATATATATACACACATTAGATAGTCATAAAAGAGCATATAATTAGCCCGAGCTACCTTGAGATTAAAAAGATTATTAAAAAATAACACCCAACAGAGGGTAATACTAAGGAATAATGGGAGCAACAGGAGAGGTAATATACAGGATAACCTGGGTACGGGCAGTATATTATTATTTAAAAAGAGCCACCAGTGGGTATGATTATACAAATAAAGTACAGATAAACTTGGTAAGCAGCATATGATATCAAATTGGAGCCATTGTAGGCATTATACAATGCATGGTATCGCATTAAAATTGACATACCTTATGTTCACCTAATGAAAAGGCTCAGAACCCCCCCCCCCCCTTCAAAAAAGAGGCTTGGCACCACTATTATTACAAACAAGGATATTGTCATTAAAGTGATGATGGCGATAATCACATAAATTGCACACTTCACTTTCTTTCTTCTTTATTACACTACAAGGACCAGAATGCAAGGCGACAAAGAAACTAGGATGTGATGTAAATCATGTGACTATTGTATAACAAACAATGGCTGAAACGTTTTGCTACCCGTGAACAAGGTCTGTGGGCAGACTGAAACGCGTTGGGTTATGAACCGGTTTGTAAAATTCTGTTGCCGTAACTAAAATTGGATTTACAACACTGCGATACCAGCGAGTGCGTATGGAATAATTCTGTAAAAGGAATACTGTTTGGGATAGAATATATATATATATATATATATATATATATTTATTTGTGTGTGTGGATCGATATATACATATATATATATATATATTCACTGAAAAAACCATAGGTTTCACACACGTTATAGTTAGGAATTAGCATTTAAAAAACCTTGCAAATTCACTGAAAAAACCATAGGTTTCACACATGTTATAGTTAGCGGAAATTTTACTGATAAAAAACCAGTGAAATTCCCCCGTTATAGTTAGTGCAGGCAACTATAACTCACGCGACCGCAATCCTCTGCTGATGCTAATACTGTATTTAGACACTTATTTGCCCATGTCTTCTTCCATACATTTTTAGCTATACATATATTACAAATATTTTTCTTTCATAAAGACACATATGTCATCAGCAGAAGATTGCGGTCGCGTGAGTTATAGTTGCCTGCACTAACTATAACGGGGGAATTTCACTGGTTTTTTATCAGTAAAATTTCCGCTAACTATAACATGTGTGAAACCTATGGTTTTTTCAGTGAATTTGCAAGGTTTTTTAAAAGCTAATTCCTAACTATAACGTGTGTGAAACCTATGGTTTTTTCAGTGAATTTGTACGTTTTTTTAAATGCTAAGTTACTTTACGCCATTCGTGGCGTGCGCGCCCACTTAACGCCACCAAAAGCACAGGGGGTGGGGTCAATGTGGATAGTGGTTTTTTATTTCGATTTTATATTTTTATTATAATTTAATGCAATTTTTTTTATTTCATTTTTTGTAAGCCTTTTTTTAATAATTTATGTACTATATCCTGCATTATCGAACGGTTTTTTTTTATGCATTTTTTTCCGTGCGCGTACGGTAAGCTGACGCTACGCGCTTGTAAAATACGCGTACGGTAAGCTGACGCTACGCGCTCTGGACGTAATTAGTGCAGCGCGCCTACGTGATACGTGCGTGCCGTACGCGTATACCCGGAAGCAACGTCGCGGTTACGCAGGGGCGTGTAATGCGCATGCGCGATACGTGATACGTGCGTGCCGTACGCGTACACCCGGAAGCAACGTCGCGGTTACGCAGGGGCGTGTAATGCGCATTCGCGAAAGTGACGTAAGCGCTGCGTAAGCGCACCGTAAGCGTCACGTGCGCGCACGGTAGGCCATGTGACTTACAAAGAACACTTTTTATTGGTTGAAATTACTTTCACTTCCAGAAACTTCCCACACCACACCCATTCCCCTCTTTACTGCTTGAAAGAACACTTTTCATTGGTTGATACTACTTTCAGTTCCAGATTCTTCCCACACCACACCCATTCCCCTCATTTCTGCTTGTGATTCTCTAGGAGCAGGAGCTGGATTGACATTGGGATACAATGGCAGAACAGCAGAGCTCTTCTGAGAGTGAGGCCAGCCGCACCACCATGATCCAGAGAAGGAGGAAACAAAAGACTTCTTTTGTATGGGAGTATTTCACTTTTCCAGAGGGGGAGAAAAAGGTCAATGCTCCAAAGGTCACTTGCATACTTTGTGATCGTGTTTTATCAAGAGGAAATCCAAGTAGGAAATATTCCTTTGGAAATCACTCTATGATGAGACACCTTCAGGACAAACACCCAAGGACCTTTGCTCGACATACTGGAGAAAACTCTTCAGTAAGTCACCAGAGCCCAGCCTCAGATGCTCAGCCGAGTACATCATCGGCAGCTCAGCTGAGCCCTTCCTCTGTTGTTGGAGCATCACCTTCTTTTGCGAGTGTTGAAATGAGGTGTACAAAATGTGGTGGTCTTATTGTTTTTGGGGAGGTCAGTCTTCCCCTTATTAACAATAAGATAGACCAGCATGTTTGTAGACGCTCATAATACTCCCATTCTTTCTTTCCTCCATCCCTGTATGAACCCAACGGCTCTTATAAGAGCCAACCTTACCTCACCATTTTTTTTTTTTATTTTTTTTTAAGCTTCCCTTTTCGCAATTTTTTTTTTTTCCGTGCGCGCACGGTACGCGTAATTCCGCAGGTCGCCGTGCGCGTACGCTACGCGCATACGGCGATTTTTCGAAAAAAATTTTTTTTTATTTTTGCCCTTGAGGGTCCTTCTGGGACCCCCTGACCAAGGCTAGGGGGTCAGGAACTGTCGAGCCTGCCCCCTTTTCACATTATCCACCTTTTTTATTCACCCCCCTGACAGTTCGAGAGAGAAAATGGCGGCCGCCACTTCCTGGTTTCGACCGATTCGAATGTTTACTAAGATCTAACAGCCAATCAGAATCGCGCTCGCGCACGCCACCGTACGCGTACGGTAAGCTTACGGTAAGCGCACCGTAAGCGCACGGTAAGCTTCCACAGATATATATATTGATTTAAAGGCTATTTTCTCAGGATCTACTGAACAGATTTACACCAAACCTACAAAAGGCACTTCCTTGACCTGAGGACTACCTCTCTGCCAAATTTCTAGTAATTCTGTTCAGCCGTTCGGGCTGTAGCTCGTTCTAAAGGTCCTATGGAAAAATGCATGGGAAAAACGTGTTTTGGGACCCCCCTTTTATCTCAGCCCCCGCTTGACGAATCCCCCCCGAGACTTTCAGGGTAGGAGCGGAGCGTAGCGTAGCGCCCCACCTATTTTGAGAAATTCGCGAGGATTCGTCGACCGGCGCCAAAGTTATTCAAAATAGAATGTTGAGGTTTTCCTATGGAAAAGTGGTCCTAACTATAACTACCTACTGGCGACCGCCAGTAGGTAATATATATATATATATATATCCAAGCAAAACTCCGAGCACGGAGCCCCAGACCCTGCAGGGCGGCCTCACATCAATGGGCACGGAGCAGCCCATCCAATAACACTCCATTAACAAAACACCGTGAGGCCCAATACCAGAGTTGAAGCATTTAATTCGTAGGCACAGCAGCGCAATGTAATCTCTCTCTCCTTCCTTACGCGTTTCGGCTTCTGCCTTGATCACAGGTGGAGACAGTGAACTGTAACGTTTGTTAATGCGCGCTTTAAATTTGAAAAGTCACGTGACAACTAATAAAGAATACAGTTCCCATGATGCAGTTCGTTGGCAAATGTAATACATGGAACGTAGATACCTCCATATGCTTTCATGATAAAAGTTCGTTTACATTACCACATCAGTTGTCATAGTGGGTTTATTCCTTCATGTTGTCCAGTGATGAGTTTATCATGGCAGGTGCTCTTATATCAAAAGGGGGCCTTACGACAATGCCTGTCCTCCGGCACGATTAGAGCAGGAAATCATCCTGCCCCAAATCCCTTCCTGCGCCGTCACAACTTCGCCAAATTAGCTTTTCCTCATGTGGGCTTGCGACGGTGAGTGGGTCAGACTCCGAAATTAAATCCAAGCAAAACTCCGAGCACGGAGCCCCAGACCCTGCAGGGCGGCCTCACATCAATGGGCACGGAGCAGCCCATCCAATAACACTCCATTAACAAAACACCGTGAGGCCCAATACCAGAGTTGAAGCATTTAATTCGTAGGCACAGCAGCGCAATGTAATCTCTCTCTCCTTCCTTACGCGTTTCGGCTTCTGCCTTGATCACAGGTGGAGACAGTGAACTGTAACGTTTGTTAATGCGCGCTTTAAATTTGAAAAGTCACGTGACAACTAATAAAGAATACAGTTCCCATGATGCAGTTCGTTGGCAAATGTAATACATGGAACGTAGATACCTCCATATGCTTTCATGATAAAAGTTCGTTTACATTACCACATCAGTTGTCATAGTGGGTTTATTCCTTCATGTTGTCCAGTGATGAGTTTATCATGGCAGGTGCTCTTATATCAAAAGGGGGCCTTACGACAATGCCTGTCCTCCGGCACGATTAGAGCAGGAAATCATCCTGCCCCAAATCCCTTCCTGCGCCGTCACAACTTCGCCAAATTAGCTTTTCCTCATGTGGGCTTGCGACGGTGAGTGGGTCAGACTCCGAAATTAAATCCAAGCAAAACTCCGAGCACGGAGCCCCAGACCCTGCAGGGCGGCCTCACATCAATGGGCACGGAGCAGCCCATCCAATAACACTCCATTAACAAAACACCGTGAGGCCCAATACCAGAGTTGAAGCATTTAATTCGTAGGCACAGCAGCGCAATGTAATCTCTCTCTCCTTCCTTACGCGTTTCGGCTTCTGCCTTGATCACAGGTGGAGACAGTGAACTGTAACGTTTGTTAATGCGCGCTTTAAATTTGAAAAGTCACGTGACAACTAATAAAGAATACAGTTCCCATGATGCAGTTCGTTGGCAAATGTAATACATGGAACGTAGATACCTCCATATGCTTTCATGATAAAAGTTCGTTTACATTACCACATCAGTTGTCATAGTGGGTTTATTCCTTCATGTTGTCCAGTGATGAGTTTATCATGGCAGGTGCTCTTATATCAAAAGGGGGCCTTACGACAATGCCTGTCCTCCGGCACGATTAGAGCAGGAAATCATCCTGCCCCAAATCCCTTCCTGCGCCGTCACAACTTCGCCAAATTAGCTTTTCCTCATGTGGGCTTGCGACGGTGAGTGGGTCAGACTCCGAAATTAAATCCAAGCAAAACTCCGAGCACGGAGCCCCAGACCCTGCAGGGCGGCCTCACATCAATGGGCACGGAGCAGCCCATCCAATAACACTCCATTAACAAAACACCGTGAGGCCCAATACCAGAGTTGAAGCATTTAATTCGTAGGCACAGCAGCGCAATGTAATCTCTCTCTCCTTCCTTACGCGTTTCGGCTTCTGCCTTGATCACAGGTGGAGACAGTGAACTGTAACGTTTGTTAATGCGCGCTTTAAATTTGAAAAGTCACGTGACAACTAATAAAGAATACAGTTCCCATGATGCAGTTCGTTGGCAAATGTAATACATGGAACGTAGATACCTCCATATGCTTTCATGATAAAAGTTCGTTTACATTACCACATCAGTTGTCATAGTGGGTTTATTCCTTCATGTTGTCCAGTGATGAGTTTATCATGGCAGGTGCTCTTATATCAAAAGGGGGCCTTACGACAATGCCTGTCCTCCGGCACGATTAGAGCAGGAAATCATCCTGCCCCAAATCCCTTCCTGCGCCGTCACAACTTCGCCAAATTAGCTTTTCCTCATGTGGGCTTGCGACGGTGAGTGGGTCAGACTCCGAAATTAAATCCAAGCAAAACTCCGAGCACGGAGCCCCAGACCCTGCAGGGCGGCCTCACATCAATGGGCACGGAGCAGCCCATCCAATAACACTCCATTAACAAAACACCGTGAGGCCCAATACCAGAGTTGAAGCATTTAATTCGTAGGCACAGCAGCGCAATGTAATCTCTCTCTCCTTCCTTACGCGTTTCGGCTTCTGCCTTGATCACAGGTGGAGACAGTGAACTGTAACGTTTGTTAATGCGCGCTTTAAATTTGAAAAGTCACGTGACAACTAATAAAGAATACAGTTCCCATGATGCAGTTCGTTGGCAAATGTAATACATGGAACGTAGATACCTCCATATGCTTTCATGATAAAAGTTCGTTTACATTACCACATCAGTTGTCATAGTGGGTTTATTCCTTCATGTTGTCCAGTGATGAGTTTATCATGGCAGGTGCTCTTATATCAAAAGGGGGCCTTACGACAATGCCTGTCCTCCGGCACGATTAGAGCAGGAAATCATCCTGCCCCAAATCCCTTCCTGCGCCGTCACAACTTCGCCAAATTAGCTTTTCCTCATGTGGGCTTGCGACGGTGAGTGGGTCAGACTCCGAAATTAAATCCAAGCAAAACTCCGAGCACGGAGCCCCAGACCCTGCAGGGCGGCCTCACATCAATGGGCACGGAGCAGCCCATCCAATAACACTCCATTAACAAAACACCGTGAGGCCCAATACCAGAGTTGAAGCATTTAATTCGTAGGCACAGCAGCGCAATGTAATCTCTCTCTCCTTCCTTACGCGTTAGGGAACTGTATTCTTTATTAGTTGTCACGTGACTTTTCAAATTTAAAGCGCGCATTAACAAACGTTACAGTTCACTGTCTCCACCTGTGATCAAGGCAGAAGCCGAAACGCGTAAGGAAGGAGAGAGAGATTACATTGCGCTGCTGTGCCTACGAATTAAATGCTTCAACTCTGGTATTGGGCCTCACGGTGTTTTGTTAATGGAGTGTTATTGGATGGGCTGCTCCGTGCCCATTGATGTGAGGCCGCCCTGCAGGGTCTGGGGCTCCGTGCTCGGAGTTTTGCTTGGATTTAATTTCGGAGTCTGACCCACTCACCGTCGCAAGCCCACATGAGGAAAAGCTAATTTGGCGAAGTTGTGACGGCGCAGGAAGGGATTTGGGGCAGGATGATTTCCTGCTCTAATCGTGCCGGAGGACAGGCATTGTCGTAAGGCCCCCTTTTGATATAAGAGCACCTGCCATGATAAACTCATCACTGGACAACATGAAGGAATAAACCCACTATGACAACTGATGTGGTAATGTAAACGAACTTTTATCATGAAAGCATATGGAGGTATCTACGTTCCATGTATTACATTTGCCAACGAACTGCATCATGGGAACTGTATTCTTTATTAGTTGTCACGTGACTTTTCAAATTTAAAGCGCGCATTAACAAACGTTACAGTTCACTGTCTCCACCTGTGATCAAGGCAGAAGCCGAAACGCGTAAGGAAGGAGAGAGAGATTACATTGCGCTGCTGTGCCTACGAATTAAATGCTTCAACTCTGGTATTGGGCCTCACGGTGTTTTGTTAATGGAGTGTTATTGGATGGGCTGCTCCGTGCCCATTGATGTGAGGCCGCCCTGCAGGGTCTGGGGCTCCGTGCTCGGAGTTTTGCTTGGATTTAATTTCGGAGTCTGACCCACTCACCGTCGCAAGCCCACATGAGGAAAAGCTAATTTGGCGAAGTTGTGACGGCGCAGGAAGGGATTTGGGGCAGGATGATTTCCTGCTCTAATCGTGCCGGAGGACAGGCATTGTCGTAAGGCCCCCTTTTGATATAAGAGCACCTGCCATGATAAACTCATCACTGGACAACATGAAGGAATAAACCCACTATGACAACTGATGTGGTAATGTAAACGAACTTTTATCATGAAAGCATATGGAGGTATCTACGTTCCATGTATTACATTTGCCAACGAACTGCATCATGGGAACTGTATTCTTTATTAGTTGTCACGTGACTTTTCAAATTTAAAGCGCGCATTAACAAACGTTACAGTTCACTGTCTCCACCTGTGATCAAGGCAGAAGCCGAAACGCGTAAGGAAGGAGAGAGAGATTACATTGCGCTGCTGTGCCTACGAATTAAATGCTTCAACTCTGGTATTGGGCCTCACGGTGTTTTGTTAATGGAGTGTTATTGGATGGGCTGCTCCGTGCCCATTGATGTGAGGCCGCCCTGCAGGGTCTGGGGCTCCGTGCTCGGAGTTTTGCTTGGATTTAATTTCGGAGTCTGACCCACTCACCGTCGCAAGCCCACATGAGGAAAAGCTAATTTGGCGAAGTTGTGACGGCGCAGGAAGGGATTTGGGGCAGGATGATTTCCTGCTCTAATCGTGCCGGAGGACAGGCATTGTCGTAAGGCCCCCTTTTGATATAAGAGCACCTGCCATGATAAACTCATCACTGGACAACATGAAGGAATAAACCCACTATGACAACTGATGTGGTAATGTAAACGAACTTTTATCATGAAAGCATATGGAGGTATCTACGTTCCATGTATTACATTTGCCAACGAACTGCATCATGGGAACTGTATTCTTTATTAGTTGTCACGTGACTTTTCAAATTTAAAGCGCGCATTAACAAACGTTACAGTTCACTGTCTCCACCTGTGATCAAGGCAGAAGCCGAAACGCGTAAGGAAGGAGAGAGAGATTACATTGCGCTGCTGTGCCTACGAATTAAATGCTTCAACTCTGGTATTGGGCCTCACGGTGTTTTGTTAATGGAGTGTTATTGGATGGGCTGCTCCGTGCCCATTGATGTGAGGCCGCCCTGCAGGGTCTGGGGCTCCGTGCTCGGAGTTTTGCTTGGATTTAATTTCGGAGTCTGACCCACTCACCGTCGCAAGCCCACATGAGGAAAAGCTAATTTGGCGAAGTTGTGACGGCGCAGGAAGGGATTTGGGGCAGGATGATTTCCTGCTCTAATCGTGCCGGAGGACAGGCATTGTCGTAAGGCCCCCTTTTGATATAAGAGCACCTGCCATGATAAACTCATCACTGGACAACATGAAGGAATAAACCCACTATGACAACTGATGTGGTAATGTAAACGAACTTTTATCATGAAAGCATATGGAGGTATCTACGTTCCATGTATTACATTTGCCAACGAACTGCATCATGGGAACTGTATTCTTTATTAGTTGTCACGTGACTTTTCAAATTTAAAGCGCGCATTAACAAACGTTACAGTTCACTGTCTCCACCTGTGATCAAGGCAGAAGCCGAAACGCGTAAGGAAGGAGAGAGAGATTACATTGCGCTGCTGTGCCTACGAATTAAATGCTTCAACTCTGGTATTGGGCCTCACGGTGTTTTGTTAATGGAGTGTTATTGGATGGGCTGCTCCGTGCCCATTGATGTGAGGCCGCCCTGCAGGGTCTGGGGCTCCGTGCTCGGAGTTTTGCTTGGATTTAATTTCGGAGTCTGACCCACTCACCGTCGCAAGCCCACATGAGGAAAAGCTAATTTGGCGAAGTTGTGACGGCGCAGGAAGGGATTTGGGGCAGGATGATTTCCTGCTCTAATCGTGCCGGAGGACAGGCATTGTCGTAAGGCCCCCTTTTGATATAAGAGCACCTGCCATGATAAACTCATCACTGGACAACATGAAGGAATAAACCCACTATGACAACTGATGTGGTAATGTAAACGAACTTTTATCATGAAAGCATATGGAGGTATCTACGTTCCATGTATTACATTTGCCAACGAACTGCATCATGGGAACTGTATTCTTTATTAGTTGTCACGTGACTTTTCAAATTTAAAGCGCGCATTAACAAACGTTACAGTTCACTGTCTCCACCTGTGATCAAGGCAGAAGCCGAAACGCGTAAGGAAGGAGAGAGAGATTACATTGCGCTGCTGTGCCTACGAATTAAATGCTTCAACTCTGGTATTGGGCCTCACGGTGTTTTGTTAATGGAGTGTTATTGGATGGGCTGCTCCGTGCCCATTGATGTGAGGCCGCCCTGCAGGGTCTGGGGCTCCGTGCTCGGAGTTTTGCTTGGATTTAATTTCGGAGTCTGACCCACTCACCGTCGCAAGCCCACATGAGGAAAAGCTAATTTGGCGAAGTTGTGACGGCGCAGGAAGGGATTTGGGGCAGGATGATTTCCTGCTCTAATCGTGCCGGAGGACAGGCATTGTCGTAAGGCCCCCTTTTGATATAAGAGCACCTGCCATGATAAACTCATCACTGGACAACATGAAGGAATAAACCCACTATGACAACTGATGTGGTAATGTAAACGAACTTTTATCATGAAAGCATATGGAGGTATCTACGTTCCATGTATTACATTTGCCAACGAACTGCATCATGGGAACTGTATTCTTTATTAGTTGTCACGTGACTTTTCAAATTTAAAGCGCGCATTAACAAACGTTACAGTTCACTGTCTCCACCTGTGATCAAGGCAGAAGCCGAAACGCGTAAGGAAGGAGAGAGAGATTACATTGCGCTGCTGTGCCTACGAATTAAATGCTTCAACTCTGGTATTGGGCCTCACGGTGTTTTGTTAATGGAATATATATATATATATATATATATATATATATATTTGTGTGTGTGCGTGTGGATCGATATATATATATATATAGATAGAGAGAGAGGTTTGTAGTGTTTTATGTATTGTAAAGTGTATTTATGAGCAAAGATGTTTGATGAAGTGTAGAGTAAAAATTGTTTTGAAGTGATCTTACCTCGATAATGTTTTGATTGTGAAAAAAGTATCTGCAAGAGAAATGGGAATAAAAAGTATATATATATATATATACTACGAAACGCGTCATGCCTTGAATTGCCCATTAAAGCTGCTGGACCTGCTGTGCGCGTGTGTGGCTCGTTCTTCTTCTCAGAAGGGAACTTGGTTTGGATATTATGTGCGCGGCCACAGCGCACTTGAGCCCCCACCCTACAAGTTGTTCAGTGTTATAGTGGCATAACTTCTGGGATTACCTCGCGGACCGGGGAAACACTGAACCTCCGCAATTTGCAGCAGTTACCTACCCGCTGGATGGACCGTGACTGCACGAGGGGGCATCTTGCACTGTTGGGATGTTCCGAGGTCTCGGCTGCGCTTTGCGGAAGGGTGAGCGTCCAGGCCGGCTGCTTTTTCCACTAGCTAGATCCAGGTACATTGGGAGAAGAGGCAGTCACCGCCCACCTGGGCAGTACCTACGCCGTTTGACTGCCTTGACAAAAACTCGGAGTGCTGAGTTTTGAGATACTCCCTAGTACCTGCCAGATGACTACAGCCAATCGCAGTGAGACAAGCTGGTTTAAAAGGTGGACACTTACGAGCATTCATGACTTAAAGGCATTTGAAAAAGTTTGACTACGAAACGCGTCATGCCTTGAATTGCCCATTAAAGCTGCTGGACCTGCTGTGCGCGTGTGTGGCTCGTTCTTCTTCTCAGAAGGGAACTTGGTTTGGATATATATATATATATATATATATATATATATATATATATATATTTATTATCTACTGGCGGTCGCCAGTAGATAGTTATAGTTAGGACCTATTTTCCATAGGAAATCCGCAACATTCTATTTGGAATAACGTTGGCGCCGGTTGACGAATCCTCGCGAAATTTTCCAAACTTTTGGCCAGCTCCGCTCCGCTCCTACCCTGAAAGTTTTGCAGGGATCCGTCAAGCGGGGGCCGAGAAAAAAGGGGGGTCCCAAAACACGTTTTCCCCATGCAATTTCCCAGAGGATCTGTTGTCGCAGCTACAGCCCGAACCGCTGAACGGAATGACACCAAATTTGGCAAAGAGGTAGTCCTCAGTTCAGACTCGTGCCTTTTGCATATATGGTGTGAATCTGTTCAGTAGTTCCTGAGAAAATTAGGGTAAAAAAGTTAGTGATATCTATGGCCGCGGAGGATCCGCGGACCGTAAGCGCACCCTCCCCGAACCGTGCGCGTACATTCCCGATCGCGCGCTGAATGCTAATTGGCTGTCGAGTGTCTCTCTACATTTGAAACCAGGAACTGTTGGCGGCCATTTTCTGCCTCGGTAGAAGCAAGGCTGCAGATGCAAGGGGAATAAGTGTGTAAAACATATAAAGGGGGCAGAGTGGAAATACTCTGACCCTCTAGAGGTGCTTAGGGGGTCCCAAAAGGACCCCCTGGGGCCCCCATTTTTTTAAAAAATAAAAAACACGGGGAAATGCGCGCACGGTGCGTGCATCCTATCGCGTTGGATGCACGGATTCTCTTGCGGTGGGTGCGCGGTTCCACGGCAACGTTTTTTTAAAAACGACAAGAAATCATTGGTTGTATGACAACTTTCTACACTGAAAGGTAGGGTGTATATTTCTGTTTTTTAAAGGTATGATTGTTATTGGTTAACAAAAACAGATTGTAAGGAACATTATATATGATAAGCTGATATGTTGAAAAGTCAAGCACACTTCCTGTCTTGTGTAGGAACATTGTGTGCTGAACTTGTGACCTGTGAGCTCAGTGCAGTGTTCCATGACCTGTTTCTATGGTAACAGGCTGAAGGCAGATTGGGGGAAGGTTTGAAATGTATTTCAATTGGAAAGGGTTGGAATGTTTAACCAATAGAAATGTGTGTTTGCTTTTGAGTTTATGTGCGAAGGATTGTGACTTGATGTTTACATGTATATGTGTGGAAAATGAAAGGGAAACTTTTTCATTCTTTGCTTTTGCTGAGAGGTGCACAGTGCAGAGATTCTGTAAAAGAAAATATGGTGAGTGATTGATATACTTCTTAATCTACAAAAGAACTTGAAAGATGAGTTATTTAATTGTGAGGGGATGTATGTAGACTATTTTGATTTTATGAATTTGTGAAATGAGTTATGTTATGTTTCTATACTAAAATGTAGTACTACTTCTAGATGAAGAAATGTGTTTTGGTATAGTGCAAGGGATAGTGTTGTTTGTCTAGAATCACACAGTGAGTCTGTGTGCATTTGGGAACCACTGTGAGAGAAGCATTTGGTAACATTGTGTATTTGCTGACAGATAACTGTTTTAACTTGGCATGTTGTCAAGTTTTAGTAGCATTAGAAGACAGTTATGGCTTATGCTTTCATTAAATGAGTCAGGCATTGACAGTAAATTGCAGTCGTGAAATATGTAGATTGTGTGCAGTTCCCTTTCCACATGCACTGTAGTGAATGAGTTTTGGTAAACTCATAGGGATAGTGGTGCTTGTCTAGAATCACACTGAGTTAGTGTGTATTTGGGATCAGTGTGAGAGAATGATTTGGTAACATCATGTATTTGCTGACAGATAACTGTTTTAAAATCTGTCATGTTGTGAAGTTTTAGTAGGATTAGAATCCAGTCTTTGCTTATGCGTTGATTAAATGAGTCATGCTTTGACACTGATGTGGTGTACTTAAATATGTAGATTGTGTGCAGTACCATTAACTCTTCCAGAGTAGTGAATGAGTTTTGGTAAACTCCTAGGATAGTGTTGCTTGTCTAAAATCACACTGAGTCTGTGCATTTGGGTAAGGATTGGGAGAGAAGCATTTGGTAACATCGTGTATTTGCTGACATATACCGGTTTTAAAACCGGTCATGTTGTGAAGTTTTAGTAGCATTAGAAACCAGTCTTTGCTTATGCTTTGATTATATGAGTCAGGCTTTGACATAAAAGTGCAGTCCTGAAATATGAAGATTGTGTGCAGTTCGCTTACCACTTCCACAGTAGTGAATGATTTTTGGTAAACTCCTAGGTATAGTGGTTGTTGTCTAGAATCACACTGAGTCTGTGTGCATTTGAGAACCACTGTGAGAGAAGCATTTGGTAACATTGTGTATTTGCTGACAGATAACTAATTTAAAACCTCTCATGTTGTCAAGTTTTAGTAGCATTAGAAGCTAGTCTTTGCTTATGCATTGATAAAATGAGTCCGGGTTTGACACTAAGGTGCAGTACCATGTACTATTCTGTTCACTGTGGCAGAACTGAAAATTTAAAAGTTTTACCTAAGCACTGTCCTAGAAGTAGTCTGATTATTTAGTCAGTTTCTAAGTACCAAATAGACTGCTTCGAATGTCTATGTATGGAGTATGCATGTAGTGTTCTAACGTACTATACACTTGTCTTTTACACCTTCAATTCCCTAGTCAGTATCCATACACTTCCAGGAACCATCCTGTCACTTCCTTTGCAGTCCTCTAGAGACCCATTCAACAGCATGTACTAATCCATTCACTGTTCCAAAACCCAAACACTTATAAATTCACCAAGACACTCTCTTTCCAGTACTCTAATGATTCAGTCACTGCCTAATTATTCATGCACTGAGCCAGGTCTTAGCACATGGACTTGTTCAAACCCCTATCCACTATGCATGCAGTCCTCTAAGCACCTACACACTTGTCTTTCACACCTTCAATTCCCCAGTCAGTATCCGTTTACTTCCAGCAAACACCCTGTCACTCCATTTGCACTCCTCTAGTGACCCATTCAGCATCATGTACTAATCCATTCACTGCGCTAAACCCTAATAAATTCACCCAGGCACTCTCCTTGCAGTACTCTAATCATTCAGTCAGTACCCAAGTACTCATCCAGTGACCCAGGCCTTAGTATATGGACTGCTTCAAACCCTTATCCACTATGCATGCAGTCCTCTAACCACCTACACAATTGTCTTTCTCACCTTCAATTCCCTAGTCAGTATCCATACACTTCCAGGAAATACCCTGTCACTCCCTTTGCAGTCCTCTAGTGACCCATTCAGCACCATGTACTAATCCATTCAATGTGCTTAAACCCAAACACTTATAAATTCACCAAGATACTATCTTTGCAGTACTCTAATCATTCAGTCAGTGCCTAAGTATTCATACACTGAGCCAGGCCTTAGCACATGGACTGCTTTAAATGCCTATGCAGTATGGATGCAGTCCTCTAATCACCTACACAGTTGTGTTTCACACCTTCAATTCCCTAGTTAGTATTCATACTCTTCTAGCAAACACCCTGTCACTCACCCAGTGTGTCTCCTTATAGTACTTTAATCATTTAGTCAGTTAGCATGTAGTCTTTTAGTGAGGTAGGCTTTAGGGCATAAACTGCTTCAAAGTAGTATGCACTATGCATGTAGTGTTTTAACGATCGTCACACTTGTGGTTTAGGGCTATAGTTTCTTAGTCAGTTTTTATATAAAATGTGTTTGTACAGTAATGGAATAGTATAAATTTGAAAGTTATTAATATACATTTATTTGTGATTCTTTTTTACAGATACAGAACAGGAGTGTTTCTCATCTGTTTGCACTCTTCTCGTGCAAGATTGTTTGGATGAAGGGTCCTTAGGTGTTTCATAATACTTGCTGTGCCGCACGAGTATTTTTTGTTAGGATCCCCTCGTAACAGAACTCTTTGGCAAATCTTGCGAATGAAGAAGGTGGCATTGGTCTTTGTTTGCCCCTTGGAAAAAGTTAAAAATTTCTTCACCACTGAAGAAAAACGTTGTGGGCGTGGTGCCTTCTGCAAAAAATTTCTCAGATTCGGTAAATATTTTAAAGCAGCAACATTTACAGTTTTTGTAAGTTAAACTTATAAAATTTTGTTAGCTGTATGCATTTTATATATCTGTGATTTCTTTCTTGTGGTATTTTGTTGAGAATACCATGTTGGTTTTTTTTTAAACAAACTTTCTGATTTTCCTTGTTGTTTTGTATTATTGTTGTTACATTTTGTTTATTAGTTTATTGTTCATATATTTGTTAATAAAAAAATAAAGTTTGAAAATAGTTTATCGTTTATATATTTATTATAAAAAATAAAGTTTGAAAAAAAAATAATGTTTTTGGTTGTTCTCTTAACTGCTGTGCGACTCTTTCTTGTTATTATTACTGTTATTTGATGGAGTCCACCATGGTGTTAAATTTTGGGGCACTTATCGCTGGAATACTGGTGATATCTGCAGTTTGCACCAACTTCTGAATAGTGTGTTAGATTTATCTCAACTTTACTTCTGTTAAAGTGCTAATAATGAAATGGAGAGTAGCCGTTCCCGTGCAAAAAGACACGAGGTGCACCTTTGCGATTTATTCTAAATACTAAAATCCTGTATTGTATTGCACTGAGGTATTGGCTGCACTTACAGTGTACACACAAAATCTATTAAGGAATCTCATTGTATTTATATTGATTGGAACAGTGCGTCAGGTGCTGGATCTTGACGAGATACACTGCTCAGTTCGTATATTGTTGTGCACAGGAAAAAAAAAACACATCACAACTTTCACACCAATTGCAATGCGAAACAAATTCCGGCAATAAGACACGTTAGCACCAGGGATTTTACACCTGCTTTCTGCTGGTGTTAAGCAGGACAACTACCTGCACCATGAAAGGGAACACAGCCAAGAGCCACACCAGAACACCCAGAGGTGCCATAGAGTCAATGAGCATGATACCGGGATACCCATGAGGGCCAGAAGACTCATCTCAACAACTCCAGGACTGCCAATGCCCCCCAAACCCACATCTTAGTAAGTGTGTCCCTGTGGTCATTGTCTTAGCATGATAGGCACGAGCCCTGCAACATCACAGTGTGCTGTCACCTCAGCGTTGGCAGTGAGCCTGGATGTGTAGCTACGTACGCATCCTCCTGCATGCACAACTGGCGTGTGCTGGTCTGTTGTTCACAGGTCAGTGTAGGGGTGTGCCTATCCAGCAAGGGGAACGGGGTGTCTCGGACATGTCCGTGTACAGGAAGTGCGGTAAGTGTGTCTCTGTGTTCTGCTGTGGCCTGTTACAAGAGCCGCAGCAGTCGAAGTTGTAAAGTGGAATGCACCACCTCCAAACGGCACTGTGATGTTGTAGTTGGAATGTAGCAGGACATGCGCAAATAGGCATTACAATGGCGTCCCGTACGAGTGCACGAGATACAACAGCTCACCGTACAAGAGTGTGGGGGCTCGTGGGAGGGAGGAGCAGCCGTTTGGCAACATAACACACAGTGAACTCGACCATGTGCCACATGCTGGGAATCTCATCCATGATGACCACGGTCGCAGACATCCCACAACACCAACGACTGGCCTTTGTACACATCCTGTATGAATGCAGCATGGTTTTCACTTCTATGCTCGTTCAGTGGTGTGATGTTGGCAGGTTGTGTGACTTGTGCTCCTTGTTGGTGTTTCATTTTGGCCACTGTTAGTCTATATGTGTGTTGTACTTAATTGTGCATGTGTGCCATTCTGCCCATCTCCCCCCCCCCTCCCTGCTTCTTCCTCTTCCTAGTGCTGTTGTGTCTATAATTTTGTTGCTGCACACATAAATACATGTAAAGAATAAATTAGAATAGTTCCTTGATTCTTTTAGGTTTCAAAACTTCTCTATTGGTTTCTTTTTAATTTTCCATATAAACCTTTTTTTTAATATTCAACAACACATAGAAGTCAGAAGTGCAACGTATTCTATCAACACACTTTCTAGAACATTCTACAATACGTGCAGGTTAAAAGTTCATCAATTTTTTTAAACTTTACGATATTTTTTTGTAACATTTTCTTGAACATTTAACGACACGTGCAGGTTAAAACTTGACGATTGTTTTAAGTTCGAACAGTGCCTTCCAAATGCAAGTAGCAGGTGTGGTTGAGCTGAGCAAATTTTATCCTATGATATGTACTCCACGTTGAAACTGCTTTTTCTTAACCAATCACAAAGATGCTTTTCCACAAAACTAATGTGCACCCTACTTTTAAAAAAGAATGCTTTTCATGATATCTTTAGAGATAAGTTATAGATAGGAATTAGCATTTAAAAACCTTTGAAATTCACTGAAAAAACCATCGGTTTCAGGGGCGTTATAGTTAGGAATTGGCATTTAAAAAACCTTAGAAATTCACTGAAAAAACCATAGGTTTCAGGGGTGTTATAGTTAGCTGGACATTTCCCTCGTAGAAAACCCTAGAAATTCCCCTGTTATAGTTAGTTCAGCTAACTATAACTCGCGCCCCCGCAATGCACTGCTGTTGACGTCACATATTACATCACTCATGACATGGTCAGTGACATCACTGACGACATCACTGATGACATCACTGATGACGTCATCCATGTGATAAATTAGTGCATCGTCTCACACCCTAATATAACCTTTGATACACCGACTCAAAATTTCAGACGGCCTTTTTGACAACCATAGATACTCCAATACCAATAACTACTCACCCACTCATTGACTTTTAGGTCTACATACATCTCCACTCACTCACCTGTACAGTCACTCATACTTACAGTCACTCTGTGCATTTATACACCTATATAGACACTCACACACCGCCAGTTATCCATTGAGGTACTGACACATCTAGTCAGTCATGCAAATAATTAATCACAGTAAAATGTACTCACCTATACAGTTAAAAACACTCAAGTTCACTTACTCATAAAAATACTAACAAATTCTGTGTCTTCCTGCAGAAAAACAAACAGCACATGACACAGATATCCTTGCACTATGGCGCATACAGCCACTCCCAAAATCTCACACACTCACATATAGATAGTTATATACTCATACACACATATACACTGCGTTTCACATATGTAGTTACTAACACATGTACAACTGAGATATACATTCAATCACTAACACACACACATACTCACCCAACCATACAGTCCATCACAGATGCACTCTTAAAACCATGCACCCACTGAATCACCCACTCACACATCTAGTCACAGAGTCACACACACCCTACCCACACAAACACTCAGGCACCCATACAGATATTCAGACAACCAATCAATAACCCATATAGACACTCATATAGCTATTCACAAAACCATGCAGCCACTTATACACCAACACACAGACACATACAGACATTCACAGTTTAGTCACTAGTCTGCAGTAAGATACATTTAATGACTCACTTATAGACTCAGTAACGCACCTAGAAAATCATCCATTCACACACTTGTACACCCACTCATTCTTCAACAGGCCTTTCCCTATATATATTAAACTAAAACTGTTCAGAAACACATACTCAATGGATGATGTCATCAGTGATGTCATTTGAGATGTCATCAGTGATATCAGTGATGTCACTGACCAGGTCATGAGTGATGTAATATGTGATGTCATCAGCAGTGCATTGCGGGGGCGCGAGTTATAGTTAGCTGAACTAACTATAACAGGGGAATTTCTAGGGTTTTGTACGAGGGAAATGTCCAGCTAACTATAACACCCCTGAAACCTATGGTTTTTTCAGTGAATATATATATACGCAGATTTTTTTAAACATGACCTTGGGCAAATTACTGAAATAATATAGCATTAAGCCCTCTGACATAAAAAACAAAGCAATATGTTTGGCTAAAAGCAAAATATTTATTTTGTTGTTAGGGCAGTACTTGCATTACAATTATAATTAACAGTGTAAGGTATAATGCTGTTGATCCTGGTCAATTGCAATGTTTGCATGCTATGGAACGTTTTGTAAAACACCAGGTGAAATTAAGCAGTAGTAGTATAATGGTATAAATGGAAATGTTACTCTGTAAAGGTATAGCGTAAAAAGGAACTATGGCGTCCTTGAAGATAAAAAACAAAGTTTGAGTCTTAGTATCAAAACATTCTGTGATTCTGTTTAAATTACTTAAATAATATATAATTATGTGCTGCTTTAAATAAGCAATCCAATATGTTTAGTAGTAGAAGCGAAATGTAATTTTGTTGTTAGAGCATACCCTGTATTCTACTTAAAATAAACAGTTTACGCTATAACGCATTGATCCTTGTTAAAATTTTTAATGTTTAAAGGCTATGGATAGTTCTGTAAAGCATAAGGTGACATTAAGCAGTAATATTGACGGAAATGCTATTGTGTATAGTCATAGCATAAGAGGCAAAAATATGTAATACTAATGTTATATAGCATATTACGATATAAATTAAAGTTTGAGTTTTAGCAGTACCACCAATCTGTGCTCCTGGGCAACTTATGTAAATAATTAATTATTAAGCGCTACGTTAAAAAAAAGAAGATATGCAATAAGTTTGGATGCCAAAAGCAAAATAATATTTGGTTGTTAAGGTACTCCATGCACCATAAGTAGAATAAATAGTATAAGCTAAAATGCATTGATCTTGCCCATAATATTTCATGTTTGAATGCTTTGGAAAGTTCTATAAAACACCAGATGAAATTAAACAGTAGCAGTATAAATGCAAATGCTATTGTATATTGTGAATATGTGTCGAGCAGTGATTAATGCTTTTGGCTTGAGGTTGCTTTAGTTGTGAGGCAAGGAAAGAAGACAAGGGGAAAAACAGAGAGGATATTTCATTCAATCAATCAATTAAATAATGTATAAAGCGCACTACATACCCGCAAGGGTTTGAAGGCGCTGAGGGTGGGGAGTGGGGAGGGGGGTGCTGTTGCTACTGGTCGAACAGCCAGGTCTTGAGTCATCTCCAGAAGGTTAGAAGGTCTTCGGTTTGTCTTAGGTTGAGGGGGAGGGTGTTCCAGGTCTAGGCGGCGTGGTGGGAGAAGGATCTGCCTCCGGCTGTGGATCTACGGATGCGTGAGACGGTAGTCAGGGAGAGGTCTGCAGAGCGGAGTTTCCGGTTGGGTACGTAGAAGGAGAGTCGACTGTTGAGGTAGGCTGGGCCTTGTGGAGTGCCTTGTGTGCGTGGATCAGGAGCTTGAAGGAGATGCTTTTGTCGACGGGGAGCCAGTGCAGGTTCCTCAGGTGGGGGGTGATGTGGTCGCGGCGCGATGACATTGATGACAAACACTGCATGGCTGCGCATGTGTTTCCACTTTACATTAGTTATTCATTTTGGATTCTTTACCAAGCTGCACCACAGAGGATGTGATGCATGGAATGCGTTTCCACTTTACATCAGTTATTCATTTTAGATTGTTACCAGGCTGCGCCACAGAGGATGTGATGCATGGAGGAGATGCCGTGTTACAATTTAGGTAGGTGAGGGACACCAAGATTTCTCTTATTAGTAGTCAGCCGGAGTGGTATTTCCTGGTGTTCTAGAAATAAAGGGCCCTATTAGATTAACTAGTTGAACAATAAGAGGCTGTGGCTTTAATGCCTGGTGAAATAATTTGCATAAAACACTGCATGTAACAAACTCTTTAGAGCTAAAAAACAAAGTTAAGTGTTGACGCTGGACCAACATCCTGTGGTCCTGTGCAAATTACTTAATATTTACAAAACATACATTAACAACACCATGACCCAAGAGTTAGAAAAATATTACAAAGTCTTATCACAGTAAAAAAAAAAAACTAAAAAAACGTATTGCAGTAGTCAACAGCATGTCATAAAACACAGTATAAAAATTGCAAAATAATAATTAGGCACACAATACCAACATTACAAAAATACTTTTAAAAAAAAACATGTACATGTACAAGTAAAAAGAAATAAAGGTGTAATACAAAAGGTAAACCCGTTTTGCTATCACGCTGTACACTTAAGAGAAATAAAAAATACACGCTAATTGAAACATTAATAAAATGTAGTTAAAATATAAGACTACACATTGTAAAATTACAAATACACCATGTTGTGGCATCATGATCTGAATATTATACCATTAAATACGTACACATTTACATTATCAAAACACTGCCTCTACATCTCCCCAACTTCGCTGCTCTGCTCCAAAACCAATTGTATAATGCAAACAATATGTTACGGCATTAAGGTCTGCAGATTGTATAATTAAATACGCTCAAATTCACACATGAAAACCCTACCTTTCCGTCTTCCTACTTCCGGTGGTCTGCTACCGGCCCGGCCGAAATAAAGAATGTTTACCTATTATGTGAGGGCTGCATGTTTTACAAAAAAATAAACACTCATTTACCCCATGAAAACCCTACCTCTCCGTCTTTCTAGCTTCGGTGCTCCGCTATTGGGCGGGCCAAGATAAATATGCTTAGTAATAAGAGGGCTGCAGATTATATAGAAAAAAAATTAACTGACATTTACACCATGAAAGGTCTACTACTTTGTCTCCCTAGCTCCTCTGCGCTGCTATGCGCCAACATGAATCATGCTTACTAATTACAAGAGGGCTGCAGATTCTACAAAAAAAACTAACGCACATTCGCAACATTAAAACCCTACCTCTCCATCTCCATAGCTCCGCTGCCCTGCTTCAAAAGCAATTGCATAATACAAACCTGTTATAACATTAAAGTGTGCAGATTGTTTAATTAGATACACGCACATTCGCAACATCAAAATCCTACCTCTCCGTGTCCCTAGCTGCTATGCTATTGGGAGGGCCAAATAAGCATGCTTAGTAATTATGAGACGGCTGCAGAATATTAAAAAAAAAAAAAACGTTTACCTATTTTGTGAAGGCTGAATGTTTTACCCAAAATAAAACACACATTTACCCCGTTAAAACCCCCCGTCTCCGTCTCCCTAGCTGTGCTGCTATTGGGCAGGCTAAGATAACTCATGCTTACCAATTACAAAGGGGTTGGATATTCTACCAAGAATAAACACACATTTGCAAAATTAAAACCCTACCTCTGTCTCCATAGCTCCGGTGCTCTGCTATTGTGTGGGCCAAAATAATGCATGTTTTCTTATTGAAAACGGGCTGTAGATTATACGAATATAAAAAAACAGGACATTCACACCATAAATACCTTACCTCTCTGTTTCCCTAGCTCCAGTACTCTGCTATGGGGCCGGCAAAAATAAAGCATGCTTACTTATTACAAGAGGGCTGCATATTATACAATTGAATACATGCATGTTCACACCATAAAACTGCAGAATATACAATAAGAGACACGCACATTCACACGATAAAAACCTCTACTATCAGGGAGGGCCAACATAAGCATGCTTACTAACTATAAGAGGGCTGCAGATTATAAAAAAAAATAATTACAAAGTCTACCTCTCTCTCTCCCTAGCTCCAGCGCACTGCTATCGAGCCGGGCTGTCGAAAAAACACACAGCAAAATAAACGCACGATCGCAAAATAAAAACACTACCTCTCCGTCTCCCTAGCTACGCTGCGTTGCTATCGGGCCGCCACAAATAAGCATGCTTATTAATTAACAAACATATACAAAAATACGAAAGTAGGAGACGACTGCAGATTATATCCAAAACACTAACAAACATATACAAAAATACGAAAGTAGGAGACAACTGCAGATTATACCCCCCAAAAAAACACACATTCACACGATAAAAAAAAGCCTACATCTACGTCTCCCTAGCGCCGGTGCTCTGCTATCGGGCCGGGCAGTCGGAAAAACACAAGAGCAATAAACTCAATGGCAAGTTACAAAACAATAACATGGCAGCCATTATTAGTGTTAAAGCGGCCGCAATGTTAAACGGCCATTACACAAATGGGGAAAATAAGTGCTTACCCAGTAATTAAAGAACACCGTGTAACGCCGCAAGTAAAAGATCCAGTCCGGATGGGCCGTCCCAGAAGGAGACAGGGCGGTAACAAGGAGGGACTAAGAAGCCTCATTTACAATTAAAAGCCAGCGTTTAGCATGAACGATGATGCAAGCCAATGGAAAAAAGGGGCAGGGCTTCCACTCCAGTACTAAAATCTCCTTGACTACAATATGCCTCGGAGAGCGAGCAGCGCTGCAACGCTAGGCGAGACCTAAAAAGGAAGGTTTGGGCCTGTCAAGTGGGTTATCTTGCCAGGTCGACATGGCAGATTAAAACTGCACACACAGGCTCTATAAAGGCAGGCCTGTGACACGTTTAAAGGGCTACTGCAGTGGGTGGCAGAATCAGTGCTGCAGGCCCACAAGTTCCATTTAATTTATAGGCCCTTGGCACATGTAGTAAACTTTACTAGGGACTTATAAGTAAATTAAATATTCCAATTGTGAATAAGCTGTTACCATGTTTTAGGGACAGAGCACCTTTACTTTAGCACTGGTCAGCAATGGAAAAGTGCCCAGAATCCTAAAGCCAGCAAAAAATGAAGTCAGCAAAACAGGAGGTCAGAAAGCACAAAAAAAGTTAGAAGAAACCGCACCAAGGATGCTAGATCTAACTATGGCAATGCCATATACTTCAGTCTACCCAAATACCTCTCATATGAAATGCAGGTTATTGGAGGAAATGGAGGCTACTCAGAACATAGCTGCACATTCGGGTCTTCCACACTGAGAAAATGGGCTTCTTTAATGGCCACCAACAGTGACTTGATCATTTACAAAAGCAGGTAAGATTACTAAACCTCAGCAGTAATCTCAAGATGCATCTAGATAATGGCACGTTACAGGTGGTAGTCCACTTCTGTCGGAATGCAGCATAGAACATGTGGGATTCTGTGCCTACAAAAAGGAACATGGAAACATTAGGCATATGCCTGGCAGGGTACTATCTATGGAGCAAAGTTAAGAAACATTTTAAAGAGATGTTGACTATTTAACATATCTACAAGGGATTTTAATGGGGAATGAAAATCTGATGTCCATAGTCAATTTCCATGTACTGAAGGACTTTACGCAGCAGGAATGCTGAAATCAGAAAAAGCATAATATAATCCCAAGAGTTTCTTGTACACTTATTTGAAAACTCCTTACCAGCAATTGCAACAATACATTCAGAAGGGTAGAGGAAACATCTTGTACATTTACTGCTTGGTTTACAAGTCATATGTTTTCATTATATCTTTATTTAACATTTTAAAAGTAAACATACCTTCAAACTCTAAATGACTTATTAGAATGGACAGCAGCACAGATCTGCATAACCAATTGTTACAGTAGGACTGCAAGAAATCTAGAATAGCAAAAATACAGACACGTCTAGCTCAAAATCTCCCAGAATCCCTTTAAGTGTTCTTTATCATCTTTCTTCTGGTGTGGTTTCTCACAATGTCTTTCCTCAGCTGATCGCCTTCCTTTCACTAGCTAGCTTTCTACATAGGACAATGGTTCAAAAACATTGAGAGGCGGCCATTAAGATTCAGCCATAAACATGAAGAAACAGTGGCTGCATGAGATTATCTTGTTGGAGAAACAATTACATTCATGGCCCCAAGTCCTCTCTCACAGTCTGCACCGTTTGCTGGCAGAGTTTCCATGCACACAACTAATTCTTTAAGTATTTCCGGGCATCTCTTGCCACCAGAATCTGTAAAGCACCTGTAAGCGTCTATGGTCTCTCTTAGGGGCAGACTAAAAGTTGAACATAGCTGTTTAATTTCAACTTCTCCATATAAAATAGGTTTGTCACCGACTGGTAAATTCTCCTGATTAAGCACGCTGAAGCTTTCAAATAATTCTGCATATGAGCCTACCCTACATCGTTCATTAAGCATTACTGACAGACTTTGATAAAATTGCCTTGGGTTAAGCGAACTGAAGTTGACCCTTTTTTCAGAAATCTGAATACTCATGAACTGCCCTTCGACTGCTGCCCTCTGAGCAATAGTAGCAAACTTTCCAGGTGTGTCCTTCCTAGCTGTAAATCTACAAACCTGATTTAGCAAACATCTGTGAGCATTAACAATGGTCATGTCATGCCTCTTTAGCAATTCTGATAAGTCACTGAGTTGCTCGAGCGCATCACACATTAACCCTAAATCTTTTATGAAGGAAGAAGAAGTGAGTTTATTTAGAAGCCCTTCGTATTTGCCCCTATCTCGTGTGGGCCTCGATGGGTCCCTGGAGGCATCTTCAAAATGCTTTTACAAAGCTGGAAAGCAGTGCCACACAGCTTGAACAGCCCCATAACTCGATGCTACCCACCTTGTGTCAAGTATTCTGCCAATTTTCTGTAGCTCCATAACCAGTTCATTAGCAGTCATTTCCAGCTGCCTTGCATTCCTAGGTGACATGCTGTATGTTGCATACAACAAGTCCATGAAGATTTTAAAATGATTGATTCCAGCACCATAGTCAATTGTTTCTGCCACAACGAGCTTCAGGCGGTGTGCTAAACAATGCCACAACAATGCAATATTCGGAAAGTCTGACCTTAGTAACTGTAACTTCTTTGTTAAACACAACGGCTGCCCCATCTGAGCACAGGGCAATCCAGATATCATGCAGAAGGTTCACAGAGAACCCAATATTTTCAAAATACTGCAAGAGAGCCATCTTAGTGGCCAAGGAATTAATTTCTTGTAGCTTCACTCGACCAAAGAAAACAGTCACTGGTTTACTCTGGTCACCAAAAGCACCACGCAGATAGATAATTAATGCTGGTTAGTTGATTATATTAGTGCTCTCATCAACAAGCACAGTAATCTTTGGCTTGTGGTCCTTGATGTAACAAACCAGTTAGCTCTGCATTTCTACTGCTATGTGTCGGAGTATTTCAGCAGCTGTGACATTGCTGTGTAGCACACGACCAATAGCACTGCCACTCATTTCCAGGAGTTTAATTAAATTTGGGTAATCTGTAAAAGGGCAATTGTTTTTTGCTAAGTAGTAAGCAGTTATAAAAACTCTGCATGTGCTGTCCAGGCGGGTGACGTTGCTTTGTTGAACTGCTTCTTCCACTGTGTGATTTGAGCGTTTCACAAATTTATTCCGCAACCAAGTGAGCGCCACTTGCCTTATGCTCTGAAATCTTTTTCCTAATCTGCTTTTGCCGGAAAGATTTTTTAGTACCAGAGGGACCAACCTTTCCTTCTGTCCACTCAGAGCTTATTCTCATCCCATGGACACTACCACCAGCTGCTTTCACCTCTTTGCAAACAGAACATCCAACATGACCTGAACTCCGGTATAACCAAGGATTTGCCTCTTTAAAATAGAGGCAATCTGGAAGCTGGGTGACCTCTACTACGGATGCTTCATGCAATGTATCCATAGGCACAGAATCCATATCAGGTCAGATATGATGAACATTATCACTGTGTCAAGTTGGACTAGCCTCGTCACTATTCATGTGTTTTTGGGATTATGGCAGAAAGTCCAAAATCGAAGTCTGCAGAGATTGGAGTTTCAGGAGTGCTCCTGCTGACAGCGCTGTCATATTAAAGGAAGAATTGATGAGGGGCCCTCTGCTTGTAATTTGTTTCCAGCGGGTCATGCCTTGCTTTACTTGTCTCACCATCCAATCTGTAAATGAAACAAGACAAGTTTACTTCACTAAACAAGTGAACAGCTCTGAATCAGGCATCCACAAAGAACAGAGACGGCCCTCATTGCGGCCAACGATGACATCAGAAGCATCCTCGACCAAGGAGAAATGGCCGCACACATCCTCCTCAACTTCTTCGCAGCTTTCGATGCGGTCTCACACAAGTCACTCATCAGAAAGCTTCAGCACTTAGTAACTGCGGACCGGCCCACAAGTGGATATCCTCTTTCCTAACGGACAGAACTCAACAAGTTAAGACTTCCCCCTTACACCTCAGAACCAAAGAAACTAATCTGTGACGTCCCTCAAAGATCGTTGCTCAGTCCAAGACTCTTCAACGTCTACATGCAGCCCCTCGAGGACATTGTCAGAGCCCACAGCATCAATACAGTATCCTTAAAGGATGACACATTGCTCATCCTCATCGACTTAACCAGCACTATCAAAGCAAACTTAGCTAACTGCATGAGCAACGTCGATGCCTGGATGAAAAACAACTACCTCCAGCTCAACACCGACAAACTAAAGTCCTAAACTTCGGCAACTACTCCCTCTGGCACCCCTCTTGGTGGCCCTCCAAATTTACTCCCCAACCACCCCTGCGGACCATGCCAAGAACCTTAGCATCATCTTGGACGCCAACCTCTCCATGAGCAGACAGATCAACGCCGTCTCCTTATCATGCTTCCACATCCTGCGAATGCTACGCAAGATTTTAAAGTGGATCCCACTGAACACCAGTAGAACAGTCACCCAGGCTCTTCTCACATGTAGACTAGATTAAGGAAACGCCCTCTACATTGGAAACCTACCCATGTCCTATACAGACTCCAAACCACCCAGAACGCCGCCACCAGTTTCATCCTGAACACCGCATGAAATGACCACATCTCTCCACCCCTCAACAATCTCCACTGGTTCCCAGTCCAAGTAAGTTGTAAGTTCAACTTACTCACCCACACCTAAAAAGCTCTCTACAACACCGGTCCAGCTTACCTCAACCACCGCCTCAGCTTCTACCAACCCACCAGACACCTTCGATCTGCATCCCATGCAAGAGCACACATCCCTCACATCAAGACCACCAGAAGCGAAGGACACTCATACCTCGCAGGTAAGACGCGGAACAACCTCCTGAAACACCTCAGAACCTCTCCTTCCCTCATTAGCTTCCAAGGAACCTCAAGACATGACTCCTTCAGACGATAAAGGCATGATTCGCCTCTTCTCAGGCCTGCCCTTCTCAGAACCTGGATGCCCTCATGGCTGATTAGCCGCACTCTATAAATGCACATAACATGATAGAAAGCAACATTATCAAGTAGTGGTGAACTGAACAGTTGCCTGCAGCATAAAAACCACTACAAAAATATTCCACTGGTGTATTGTAGTACCAACCTTCATATGCAGGCAAACCGGAGATAAGCACAGTGAGAGAACTTATCGGAGATAAGCACAGTGAGAGAACTTAAGTATTATTATTATATTTCAACTACTCTCGAACCAATCCAGGACCTGGACAACATTCACCATTTCCAAGCTGTTTCAACAGGTTTCTACTAAGTACTCCAATTAAAGCACATGCTACAGCAGTAAACCCAGTGCCAAAGGCTGTACAAGTCATTAAATGTTCTTTGCAAGATTTACAGGCCGGAGCGGTTAGTGAAGGAGATGGCTAATAATGACCACTAGAGTCCTACACAAAATGGATATAACTGTATTAGAACACCCAACAATTCCAAGAGGGAAGAAATCTTTAAATTAAGAAGAGAGAAACATAAGGAGGACCTATTCTAGCCATTATTAGCCCTCTGCCACTCCATTGTACTTAATGGGCTCACACCGGCCCGTACTGTTAATTAGTATTACACTATGTCTTTGATTATGAATCCAAAAGCAGTTTGTTTTATAGGCTATAACCGAATGGCAGAGACCATATTCATGTCACTTCTCAGGAAAAGAGAAAGGTGGGAAATAATTACCATTTACTCCATATGTGGTACCAGTAGGATCGCCTTATGACTCTTCAGAACAGGGTCGCATTAGACGTCATACTTGCAGACCAAGGTGGGGTATGTACAGTGATCCAATCAAGTTGTTGTGTTTTCATTCCAGATAACACTCCAACTGTTTACCAGGCCATTTCCAAACTGCATAAGATCTCCGAATCTATACACGTGGATAAAGGAGATTGGTCATTGATGGGGTGGTTCTGGGAACTGATATCCGCCTGGGGATGGAAGATTCTGATAGTCATTGGGATGATCTTAGCCATTCTTTTCCTGTTCTGTCTGTGTATACAGTGTGCTCCTGCAGTATGTGGCCTCTGTGCTACATCATGTGTAAGGAAACCTGTATCAAGGGACGAGCTAAGTAATAGGATGATACTACAGCAACATCTCAACGACTTTATGAATATAGACTTGGACTCAGACCTAGACTCAGACTGACGTGAGTATAGGTTAATTGCCTATGTAAGGGCAAAAGGAGGGTCTGTGGTACCTTAAATTCTGGACCCGTGTTATAAACATCGTCGTATCATGACGATTTTGGTATCAGCAGACCGCAAATGATTATGATACTATGAACAAGTATTTTCGCCATGTTTGGGTGAAGAAATCACCCTGAAATCATAGTTTCCGTTCTGATCCCTCGGGTTCCATTTTAGAACGACAGCCATTTTGTGATTGCCCTCACATAGGCCAATGACTAGGCCAAAAATCGAGTCTGAAGGACACATACACCCTTGCTGACTCCTCTGTGACCTGGGCAAGCTAACTCCACTGCCCGAAGCCAAACCAGTTCGGCCAGTTCCTTTCCCAGTGGTCGAACGAGATTAGTATCAAGGCCCAACATATCGTAAAACCCTTTGATCACACACAAACTATGGTTAATCTTCTACACACCTGTCCCTGTTTCCTTCTTTATGACTTGCTTTACGAGGAGGAGGTGCCCGATTATATTGGAGGTCTGTCGCTATCTGATGGAAGCAATGAGCCTTGCCGGGTAATTGATTAAGGGCTGGACAATGGGCTTGTCATCATGACTTTGCTTTTTCTTTGTAGTGAAAATATGTGAATGGTCAACTGTAAAATAAGGAATGTTTGCCTAAAGCACAATATTTTGTATAAAAGGAGAAGGCTGACTTTGTAAGTTTGAGCAGTCTCCTGAGAATATACACCGTGTTGTACTTCTAGGATACCTGTTACTGGCTGCGGCCAATAAATTCGATCTTTGACTTCACCTAGAAGACTCTGTGTTTCTGTAGTCTGAAACAGGAAGAACTCGAAGTCTTTGGGTGTGTCCCCTGGCACCGCTGGGTTCTGAAAAACCCAGTACTTCACATATTCTATTTTTACCTCTACTAACAGTTCTCATCAGTGTTGAACCTTTCATAGCATCCTCCCAATTCTAATCCCCCTCTAGTGTCTACCTCTTGCAGCTCCCTCCCTTCGTGTGCTGCTCTTTCCATATACAAGCCTGTAGTTTTTGCTCAGTCATTAAACACCCCCTCAACTCACTCCAAAATCCCCTCCTGGTTCCCTTTTAAGCCATCTGCTAATTCACCAGCTTCTCTTCTAGAGCCCATGTTGTCTTTTCATTTCCATCTATCCACACCCCCTCATAACCTTGCTTTCCCTGCTCTACAGATCCAGCTATGAATCATAGCGTCTCCCCTCACTTCTGTATTTTCATTTGCTTTCTCTGCCACACCAACACCTCATCTCCTACCTACCTTCCATTACTCCAATCTATAGCTCCCACTCTCGTACACCAACCTATCTATCAGCAAAGGCAGCCGAGCCTATGGAGAAAGCAGTCTGTTAGATACAAGGACGGTCCTCAAAGGTACCAATGGGATGAGGAAGAGCCAGGTGCTTTTCATGCGCCTGGCAACACGTTTTCACACTGGGCCTCTCAGAAATCCTTTCAATTTTTATTTTCTAGTTTCTCAGTTTACCAATGGCATTACTCCGTTCAGGCACAGTTCCCAAATGTCAGTTTTCAGCCAACTGCACTGTTTTGCATTTCAAATGTTTCGACACTGCTTTTCGCACATTACTGTGCGCCTTAATGCATACAGGTCGTAAGTGATACACATAGTGAAAGACAGAAAAACCGCCCGATCGTACAGACGGGAGCTGAAATTTTAACATGAGTACCTGAACTAGGCTGCTCAGGAAGATATGAGAATAACCAGCGGGTCCACTAAGATTTTATAAGTTGTATGGCTGAATACTGAGGAGAAAAGGAGGGATCTAAAGCCATTAGAGCCCATCGTACCTCTAAGGAAGCAGAAATAATAGAAAAAAATTCTTCATAGCGGAGGATAAACAAAATTCATTAAAGAGTCCTATAGCCCATCATTCCTCCAACAAAGTTGAAAAATCTGAGAAATTTACTCAATATTGGAGGATTGATTAAAGTTATTGGAGAGCTTAATTGACTCCGGGAGTGTATCAAATATCCGAGGGCGTCATGTGTACAACAACTACACAGATGATTGTCACAAAATCTGTGTCCTGAAGAAGGTGGTTGATTAGGATATGATCCACCGAAACGCCGCGTCGACAACTACATATTTTTAAACATTTTAGTGGTTAAAATTAAAATGTGAATAAATGAAATGTACTTTGCATCCATTAAATTGATTATCTGATATGTAATGTGATTATTGTTATTGTGTACAGACAATGATAGCGGAATAGTATTACATTGAGATCTGGAGGCAAACAACAGAGTATATAATAGTCCCCATCATTTTAATATTCAAATTGTGTTTACATGTGTGATTACACTGCAATACATTTTTTAATAAATTGTTTAAATTGTATTTACTCCTGCAAAGATTTTTTGGGTGGGAACTTTGGAATAGTGTTGTGGAATTGGGGTATAAACACAGCTAACATGGCCACATGTTGAAGAGTTCAGAATTGGAGAGTGTGGATTAGTAGTTTGAAGAGTGGGTAGTTTGGAAAATAATAGCACAGAACCTTGGGGGGGACACCATTTTGTTGTTTCATAAGTGATACACATCATTCAAGGGCTCTCACTATTATAAATTTAGCCACGAGTAACACACCATTGTGAGAAGTTGGCCTGGCATATGCTGGTCACTAGTTATAGTGGCCAACTCGCACCAGTCCAATTCGACCCTTATGGTAGATAGGTTTAAGACAACCTTTTAAAGAAAACTATCCTAGTGGTAGCTGTGGAGAGCAGCCTTCAGGCTAAGTCTCCGAGGAATGTAAAGCAGCTTGTTTTACCTTATAATCTCTTGAATTACCAAATGAAAGGACACCACACAGGTATATATATCAAATATATATGTATTTATTACTAGACACACTCTACTAATCTCTTTATGAGATTAGAAGTCAGGAACATATGCCAATATCAACGTTTCACAGTAAGTTAAGCATAAATATGGCTGGGGCCCTAGGGGCGTACCAGACCATATACTAAAAAAGAGGTTTAGGAAAGTCGACTTGCAAGGGGACAAGGCCTATGGCCTGTAGAATCGCTGGGGCTTCACTGATCCACCCAAGGCAGGTAAGTAAAGGACCCACGGGAGACGCGTGCAGTGTGAGAACACAGCCGCGGGTTCCCTATTGATTTCAATAGAGCAAGTCGCGGTTGGATTTTTAAAGTTTAAGGGTACTTCTAGAGAGTCTACAAGCAAGCCACTTACAAGGTAAGTAGTTAGTCATGTTTCACTGATGAATTCACCGTACATATGATACCACATATCGAACCCTTTGGGTTCCATTTTCGAACAGTAGCCATTTTGTGGTTGCCCTCACATAGGCTGCGCACTAAGGCCATGCTCAGGCCTAAAGGACACGTACATCTTCTGTGACTTCTCTCTGACCTGTGCAAGCCGACTCCGCTGCCCGAGGTCAATCCTGTCCGGCCGGTTCCTTTCTCGCGGCCTAATGTGATTAGCATCAGGGCTCGACCCATCATAAAGCCCCTGTTCGCACACGATCCCTGACTAAGCTGTATTCACACCTGACTCTGTTTCCTACTTTATGGCTTGTTTTACGAGCAGGAGGTGCCCGTTTTATTGGGGTCTGCTGTTATCTGATGAGGGTTCTGAGCCTCGCTGGGTACAATGACTGTATGCTTAATGAACTGAAATGTGGGATTGTCATTATGGCTCTGCTGTTCCTTTGAAACTAAAATATGTGAATGACCACTTGTAAAACAGGGGCGGTGTTGCCCCCAAAGCGTAATTTTGTGTATATAAGTAAAGACTCGTTTTTGGTTCAGGAGCAGTCTCCTGAGAACATACATTGTGTTGTACTTCTCGGATATCTGTGATTGGTCTGCAGCCAATAAATACGATCTTTGATTTCACCTAGAAGACTCTGTGTTTCTGTAGGTCTGAAACAGGAAGAATCCGAAGTCTTAGGGTGTGTTCCCCTGCACCGCTGGGTTCTAAAAACCCAGTACTTCAGTTGGCGCCCAACTCGGGGCGATTTCAGTGGTACCGGTCCAAGCCAGAGGTTCGTGAGGAGCTTCGTGTGGAAATTCTGGAGGAAGGCCGCCACTTCATCGACCCCTGCATGTCGACGTGGTCTGAAAGTCTTTTCTGCGAGGTTCTCCGCGTCCCGACGGCTACGAAGGACTGCTGCCCTGATTAATCGCCCTGTTTTTGACCCTTGACGATTTGATAGAGCGAAACAATTGAGAGAGTCTTCTGGTGAAGTCATCGATACCTCAGTTAAGTATAAGTGGAGCGTCTCCCAGTTTGTTTGGTATCCTTCGGGATTTTGGTATCCTTCGGGATCGCTTTGATTTGGGTCTTGCAAGTGCCAAAGCCAGAGGACTCGTGTATTCACGAGACTATCGTATTCGATAATCCTTTGAAGTTTGAAACTAGACTAGTGAGCAAAGATGCCTGATTCTAGTATATTTGGAAATTTGTTTTGTTTTGGTTGTAAAAGGGACTCCCGATTGGAGGATTCGTGTCCGGTTCCTCCAATTGGAACTCCAACTTATGAGCTTTATGTGAAACATGGCGTGGGCCCCATTACGTATAATGAAGTATGGGTCCGATACACCAGAAAGGATGGTGTTTTAAAATGGCCCCAAAATGGTAGTTTCGACACAGAGATCCTAGATAATTTAGAAGTTAAATTCTTCAAGAAGAAAGCCCGGCCGGCGATGTTTGATTCCTTCCGCCTATGGCGAAAGGAAGCCAAACAAAAAGAAATTAAATTAGCAAAGAAAAATAAAAGAGAGAGAGGTATGTCGATAATGCAAGCAGCTTTGCAGTTTAAGGATAATGAAGAGGACCGAATGAATGAGCAGTTGCACAGGCAACGCAAACTAGTCAATGATAAATGTTACCCAGTTTTGCCACCCCTTCAACAAGATGAGTCAAAAGAGAAAGATTCCCTAATGTCACATTTGCTAAGTTCGCCACCCCCTTATGCGCAAAATGCTACAGCGCCTCCACAACCCGTGAATGTGCAGCCTCCAGCTAATGCGCAGCAAGCTTTCCCGCAGCCGCCAGCTCCTCCTCAGCCGGCTCCTGTCCTGGTAGCACAGCCTTCCCAAGGGCCGCCGATTTTGCTACCCACCACTTCTGTGCACCTTGCGACTTTCCCTAGCACATCAGCTGCCTCTCTTGGTGCCCCACCTGCTGCTACCCCTGTATCTGTATCTGCACCCGTCTTCCTTCCCTCTGTTTTTCCCCCGGTTCTTGCCTCGACTTCTCCTTCTGCAAGACAACGACTAGCTAGTGCTGTCACTAGTCTCATATCACCCCTCTTTGGGTCATCTACTACGACCCCTGGTCCACAACGTAAGCAGTTACGTAGTCAAATACCTGGTTCTAGAGAGAAAGAAGAACTGGACCGCATGGCACGTAGATGGATTGTTTATCCTTCTAGATATGATGTAGAATCTGTTGTTAATGTTTTTCATCAGTGGGAAGCGCCTCAACAGCGGTACGTTTTTGAGAAAATGTGTGAAATCCTATGTGAGGAATTGGAAGATAATGATTTAGACTCCAGTCCACAAGAGTTGTGTCAAGTGCGATTTGAATTTGGAAAAGGTACGATTGTGGGTTCTGATGTTGAGAAAGCAGTTGCGACACTGCTGTCTTTCAGGAATGGGGATTGTCAGCAGTCGTTGTTTGGACAGGAATTCCCTGAAGGGAAACATGTAAAAGCGCGACAATACCCGATGCGTGAGGTTCCTCCAGTTTGGAGACCTGGTGATGCTGCTGCTAATCCACCTGTTTTGCCACATTTTCAGCGTGTTTGGGTACATGTTCCCTGGAAACGATCTGAAGTTTTAGCCCTTAAACAGACATTGCCTGACCCCCGTAAGAACCCTGCAGGATATTATAAGGAGTTATCGCAGACTGCAGAATCGTGTGTCATGAACCTGGCTGACCTAGATATGTTGTTCGGAAATGTTGTTCCACAGCCTTTGTGGGGATTGATTCGTAATGCAGATCATGCTGCAGAACTAGGTGACACATGGGCTAATATCATTAATGCGGACAATAGACAGGTCGGTGGTGCCAAGCCTGAGCCCGTGGTAGCAGAACTCCCTGGTAGAATAATTAACTATATGAAAACTTTAATGCCCGCAATACGTGTAAATTGGGATAAATTATCCGCATGCAAACAGAAGAAAGATGAAACCGTGTCCGATTTCTTCACCAGGTTTGAAGAAACATTTATCGACCACAGTGGTCAGGACATGAGTACAGAAGGTGGCCAACGGTTATTTGTTGATAAATTTGTGCATAATTTGCTTCCAGAGTTGTGTAAGAAATTAAAAGATTCGGAGAGTTCTTGGGCCGTTTCCTCTTCAGCGCAAATACTGGCTACTGCGCAGTATTATGAAAATAGGGATAAAGATGAGAAGGATAGAACAGACAAGAAAACGAAAGAGTTGAAAACGAAGGTTCTTTTACAGCAGGCTTATCCGCCACGTGCAGGTCAGAATAATTATAGGCAAACCCAGGGTATCTATCAGCAACCCCAACAATTCCAGAATAATCAGCAAATGTATGGTTATTATCAACCACGTGTCCCTATTGGTCCCAATCAATGTTCATATTGCAAGGAGGAGGGTCACTTTAAAAATAATTGTCTTAGATTGTTGCAGCGCACAAATAATGCTTATGGCGCAAGAGGTAGAGGTGGCCAGCAAGCCCCAAGAGGTAGAGGGCGTGGAAATGTTCCCCAGAACGCGCGTCTTCTTCCGCCTCAAAATACGATGAATAGTTTTGCTCAACAAGCCAATGCGACTGGCAAGACAGCGCAGTACTATAATAATGACTACTATGCAGAAGATGATAATAAGGAAGGGAATGATTACTAGGACAGCCATAGACAGAGAGAGGGAGTTGTTTCAGTGCCAGTGGATCAGAGCGGACCGTATGTTAAGGTGACTACAGCGGGTGTAACAGAGCTCTTTCTGCTGGACACTGGTGCTGCAAAGAGTTCTATTATGCGCTCAAAACTCCCTGGCGCGCCTTTGTCTGGCAAAATGAATGTTTCCGTAGGTTTTTCTGGCGCCCCGGTTAGGAACCCGATCTCAAGTCCTATGGCCCTTTCTGTTGGACCTTGTGAGCTGAAAGCACCCCTCATCCTAACGACAGGATGTAATGAAAACTTGTTAGGATTGGATCTGTTGAAGAGATTATATGCGACATTATATTGTTCCCCCTCAGGAGTACAACTTACGCTGGGTAAGGAAGTGATTTCTCCCATGTATTTGTCAAAGAATGAACTACCAGCTGAATTGTCGTCTCTTCCTGATGCCCTTTGGGCCACTGGCCCTAATGATGTGGGCCTTTTGGAAATACCGCCGTACATTGTCACTTTAAAAGCCAATGTTAAATTGCCCCGCATTCCCCAGTACAAGATCTCTAAGGAAGGTGAAAAAGCGTTGTTAGCAATTATCTATGATTTAATTGAGAAAGATGTGATTGAAGAGACAAGAGGCAACGTTTGCAATAGTCCGGTTCTGCCGGTTTTAAAACGTACTGACCCTTCTCAGCCACCTGTCTACAGATTTGTGATCGATCTTAGAGAGGTCAATAAGGTTGTTGTGCCACAGTTTCCAGTCATCCCTGATAGAACTGCCTTGTTGACTATGATCCCAGCTTCCGCTGATTGGTTCTCAGTAATTGATTTAAAGAATGCTTTCTTTAGTATCCCGATTGCAGAGGAGAGCAGGGATATTTTTGGCTTTTGTTTAGGAGGTCGAAGTTTCCGTTTTAAACATGCTCCACAGGGCTACTGTGAAAGCCCATCAATATACAGTCAGGTTTTAAAAGCACAGCTTGATGCCCTTGTTTTACCTAAAAAGTGCTACCCTTATCCAGTATGTTGACGATTTACTAATCGCCGCAGATACTGAGGAGATTTGTAAAGAAGCTACATCATCATTGTTGCGTCATCTGTCTACCTTCCATCACAAAGTGTCTCTCTCTAAGCTGCAATATTGTCGACAAGAAGTGGCCTATTTAGGTCATCTATTCTCGAAGGAGGGAAGGAAGCTGACCCCAAAAAGAATCCAAGCCATTGCACAATTAAGCGTGCCAAAGACAAAGAGAGAAGTGCGTGCTTTCCTGGGCATTACTTCATATTGTAGGCACTGGATCCCGAGTTTTTCTTTATTGGCAAAACCATTGCTAGCATTAACATATAAAGATATACCAAATCCTGTCCCATGGTCTGAAGAGTGTCAGAAAAGTTTTGTGGAATTACGTAAGACATTATGTTCAGCTCCTGTGTTGGGTACCCCCGACTATAGTAAGCCTTTTACCTTGTATGTTTATGAAAGGGACGGTTGTGCATTGTCAGTACTAACACAGCCTTTTGGAGACAGACCGCGCCCATTTTTCGTCGACTTTGGACCCTGTAGCGAGGGCATTGCCAAGTTGTTTAAGAGCTACAGCGGCAGCAGCTGCGTCTATTCGACAGTCTGCTGGACTAGTGATGAATAACACATTGATTGTAATGGTTCCTCATGCAGTGGACACATTGTTAAATAGGACCAAGACACAGCATTTAACTAATGCTCGATTGTCAAGTTACGAGTTGACGCTGCTAGCAAGTCATGTGCACATAAAGAGGTGCAATACGTTGAATCCAGCCACATTATTGCCAATTTCAGCAGACACAGATGAGGTTGAACAGCATGATTGTCTGTTCAGAACAGAAGAAGAAACAAAAGGGAGAGTGGATCTTAAAGATACTCCCCTGGTTGAATGTGACGGTACCTTATGGGTGGATGGTTCATGCTTCAAGCTTCCGAATGGTGATACGACTGCTGCGTATGCTGTCACGACTCTGCACACGATTGTTGAAACTGCACGCATACCTCATAATTCGGCTCAAGCAGCAGAATTAATTGCACTCACAAGAGCATGCGTGTTGTCAAAAGGAATGAAAGTGAACATATATACTGACAGTCAGTACGCTTTTGGTGTGGCCCAAAGTTTTGGGCGTTTGTGGAAAGAACGTGGGTTCCTGACTTCGCATGGAACTAAGATTCAGAATGGTCAGTTAGTGAATGATCTCCTTGAGTCGCTGACCTTGCCATTCATTACAAGTTGCGATTGTGAAATGCAGCGCACACAAGAAGGTTACCGATGATGTTGGGCGTGGTAATGCATTTGCTGACGAAACCGCGAAAGAAACAGCAAAAGATGTGACAAACCGAATGTATGTTGCAGGCCCTGCAAGATGGGTTGGTGATGTTGGAATGTGTGAAGACACGATAGAGAGTGTGAAGTCCCTTCAAGCTGAAGCCACAGAGAAAGAATTAAGTATGTGGAAAGAGAGTAAGGGTAAATTAGATGAAAACGGTTGTTGGATTTATCTGTCAGAACACCGGCGATGGTTGTTACCTGATGCATATGTGCTTCCAGTGGTTACGATGGCGCATGGAATGGCACATATCAGTGTGAAAGGGATTTGTAAGTTGTTGGCTCCAGTATGGCAGAATGCTGGAATCCCTAAATGTGCAGAGAATGTAGTCAAAAATTGCATGGTATGTCTGAAATACAATCCTGGTAGGGGAACCCCAACTCCACCTGGTCATTTTGCGCCTCCATCATATCCTTTTGAAGTTCTGCAACTAGACTTCATCCACATGGAAAGATGCAACAATTTGAAATATGTACTGGTTGTTGTTTGTGCCTTTTCAAAATGGATAGAAGCATATCCCCTAAAAGACAATACTGCCTTATCCACAGCTAAAGCCCTAGTTAAAGAATTTTTCCCTAGGTTCGGAATGCCAAGGATGGTATGGAGTGATAACGGGAGTGAATTTGTAGGCCGAGTGATGAAGGATGTGTGTGAGGGACTAGGCATTAAGCAAAAGTTCCACGCTGCAAATCACCCCCAATCAGCTGGATTAGTAGAGTGCTACAATGGCACCTTGAAGCTTAAGTTGGCCAAAATTCAGGCGAGCTCCGTTCTTAAATGGCCTGACGCTCTGCCCTTAGCACTCCTATCAACAAGAATGACTGTGCATTCGCGAGTGGGACTTAGTCCGTATGAGATTGTGTTTGGCCGTCCGGCCAATGTATGGGGAGTGCCAAGGCCGACAAAGTTCAGTGAAATCGAATATCCAGTACTATTTGATTACCTGTATGAATTGACGGCTAAATTGCATGTCTTACACCAACAGGTTCACGATACTCTGCCCCAGGCCTCTGAAGCTCCAGGACACCCTATTAATCCTGGAATGTGGGTGCTAATTAAAAATTTTCAACGTACGAAGAATGATGAGCCCCGTTGGATCGGCCCCCACCTAGTCCTGCTATCGACGAGGTCAGCAGTTCGAGTGAAAGGGAAAAAGAATTGGATACACGGCATACATTGTAAGAGGATCCCTTTACCCCTACCGTATGATCGGTGGGTCCAGGAAGGGATCGCTGACTCCGAGGCTGAGACTGTGCCTCGTTTTGTGCCATTTAGCGATGCACGCGTAAAGGGGACAAATACAGAACGAGAAAGTGACGACATTCTGCAAGAAGCTATATCGCCATCAATTCGATTGGATACCACAGAGCCTGAACTCTTGTTTCAAGACCAGACAGTGCCTGGCAGAAACAGGTATAATTTGAGGCCAAGAACTATGGACAAATAAAAATTATTTTTCTTTGATATCTTCAAAAGTGCAGCTCTCTCAACTGAAAAACTTTTTGACTTTTTGTTTTTCGAACCACCATCCGGGTTCAGCTGCAGGGTCGCGGTGCCAAGACTTTGGGGTACAAGCCGAAGACGCTAGGTCGACAGTTCTGGTTGGTCTAGGGCGTTCCCTGAACTGACAGGTGTACTCCTTAGCAGAAGATACTCATCCGCCGCGAGCAGCACGATTAGAGGATGGAGTTTTTCAGGATGAAGAGGCCCACCGAGGAAATAAATTTCAAGAGCAGAATATGTAAAATAATGAATAGCAAATGTTTTGTAGTATTATGTCTGTTTGTGCTATCTAGCATAATGATGTTTTCTGTAGGTTGTGTATTATTGTCTTTCAAAGTGCCATTTGCACCCACTGTACAGCCCACACCTCTTCCTACTGTTTTTCCACACTCTTTCCACCCTCTGCCAGAACACGAACAAGCTAGACGTGCTGAGTTTGTAAACAATTTGTTCATTCAACTCCTGCACCAGCACCAACTAGTTATGAATACAACGAACTGCTGGGTGTGTGGTTTGATGCCGCACACCATTAATAAGGGCATCCCATATCTAGTACTGCCGTTTAGCTATAATGGTTCATCATGGGCATTCCAGACCATGTTTCTTTTTGCGCTTGAAACCTACTCCCAGCGACCACCGCGTTCCATTAGACCTAACTCGAACAATAAAGCATTGATGAAAGGAGTTGCAGATATGAGTAGAGATATCTATGCATATACATCTATTCCCAAGGATGAGTTGCGAGCCTATGTAGATTGGAACGCGACTGGGTATAGCATCAGCTTGGGCGAAAAACAGCGCAAAAGTTCATCTCCGATTTGGGTCGTACCCCACATAGGCCGGTTCTGTCTACAAGGCAATGGTCAGAATCCAAGAGCTCAACTAGGGAAGAGTAACTGTACTGAAACATACACTTTTCCATCACAGTTTTCCCCTGCGTTTTTGGCTGCCAAGGGTACATACTTGCAATGCTCGAGCATATACATGGTTGCCCCCTGATTTCTCGGGCACGTGCTATGTTGCGAATTTGCTACCGCCAACATTTACTGCCGCCTCTGATTATCACAAGACCAGAGTTGTGAGAGGCGTTGTTAGTAAGGAAGATACTGCCGGTCAGGAAGCGGGAGACTTTTTCCTGGGTTTCCTGCCGTTTTGGGGACCAATGGTCAATAGTCGGAACCTGAGACAACTGACCCGTGTAGTTGAATCCACTGTTAATGTAACGGCCGGTGCCCTTGGTAACTTGACAGCTGAGCTTCAAGCAGATCGCCTGATGACGTTGCAGAACCGTATGGTTCTAGACGTCATACTTGCAGACCGTGGTGGGGTATGCAAGGTTATCCAATCGAGTTGTTGTATTTTCATACCAGATAACGCTCCGACAGTCTACCAGGCCATTTCCAAACTGCATAAGATTTCTGAATCCATTCACGTAGATAAAGGAGACTGGTCAATGATGGGGTGGTTCTGGGGACTGATATCAGCTTGGGGATGGAAGATTCTAATAGTCATTGGAATGATCTTAGCCATTCTTTTTCTGTTCATGTATACAGTGTGCTCCTGTAATGTGTAGCCTCTGTGTTACATCATGTGTAAGGAAACCTATATCAAAGGACGAGCTAAGCAATAGGATGATGCTACAGCAACATCTCCATGACTTTATGAATATAGACTTGGACTCAGATTAGTATAGTTCTTGCCTATGTAAGGGCAAAAGGAGGGTCTGTGGCACTGTAAAAATCGGAACCGTGTAGGTGGCATGGTCCCACCATGCCAATTTTGGTATCAGCGAACCGCAAATGAGCAACGCAGTATGTATGAGTGTTTTCGTCATGTTTCACTGATGAATTCACCGTGCATATGATACCACATATCGAACCCTTTGGGTTCCATTGTAGAACAGTAGCCATTTTGTGGTTGCCCTCACATAGGCTGCGCACTAAGGCCATGCTCAGGCCTAAAGGACACGTACACCTTTTGTGACTTCTCTCTGACCTGTGCAAGCCGACTCCGCTGCCCGAGGTCAATCCTGTCCGGCCGGTTCCTTTCTCGCGGCCTAATGTGATTAGCATCAGGGCTCGACCCATCATAAAGCCCCTGTTCGCACACGATCCCTGACTAAGCTGTTTTCACACCTGACTCGGTTTCCTACTTTATGGCTTGTTTTACGAGCAGGAGGTGCCCGTTTTATTGGGGTCTGCTGTTATCTGATGAGGGTTCTGAGCCTCGCTGGGTACAATGACTGTATGCTTAATGAACTGAAATGTGGGATTGTCATTATGGCTCTGCTGTTCCTTTGAAACTAAAATATGTGAATGACCACTTGTAAAACAGGGGCGGTGTTGCCCCCAAAGCGTAATTTTGTGTATATAAGTAAAGACTCGTTTTTGGTTCAGGAGCAGTCTCCTGAGAACATACATCGTGTTGTAGTTCTCGGATATCTGTGATTGGTCTGCAGCCAATAAATACGATCTTTGATTTCACCTAGAAGACTCTGTGTTTCTGTGGGTCTGAAACAGGAAGAATCCGAAGTCTTAGGGTGTGTTCCCCTGCACCGCTGGGTTCTAAAAACCCAGTACTTCACTGCATAGGTGTCTTTTGGTGTCGGGTCGTGTCGTCGTTTTCTATGGAAGCCGAAGAAGTTTTGCTGCTTGTGAAGACTGGAGAAGTGTCCGGTGGAATCCAAGGCTGGATTCAAGATGAAGAAGACCTGAAAGCAGAAGGGACAATGTTCACAGTCACTTGCTAGTGACCCGGGGCCAGGAAGATGGATGCCCACGGAAGTCAGGTGATTTCAGGTGATCAAGGGTGTTTTGACTCTCCAGCCACGAGGTCCAGGAGGCGTCCCACGAAGTCTGCAGCTTAATGAGGTGTCGGAAACCGGATTGGAGCCAACAAGCCTTGGCAACAGGAAGTCTCGTGGAAATTGAAGAAAGTCAGGGGTGTAGACCAGCAAGGTCTGAGGGACTCACCCAGCGAGGGTAAGTCAGGGCAGGCCTGGAGCAACCAGGGGAGCCCTTTGGTTCGATGAGAAAGTCTTCAGGGAACCCACAAGCCAGCCGGCAAGGGATCGCAAAGACGCCTCGTGAGGATTCGCTTCACAGGAGCCCACGGTCACTCGGGACGAGGTAGGCCTCTGATTTTCGAGGTAAATCCTGCTGGAGGCTTGGACCACAGGTGGTCCAATGCACAAGTTTGTAGAACGTCGTGAAGGGGTTGCACTCGACAATAGTGCACGGTACCCGGGTATTGCTGTTTCTCGTCACTCGTGGGGTCCACTCGCCTCAGCTTTGCTGGGGACTCACAATGGCCGTCGAGAAGTCAGGAAATCCACTTCCGGGGATGCAGGGACTTCGGACTCCAGCAGGAGCGGGACAGTTTGTGACCGTTGATTCTAGTTTTTGGTGCCTGCCAAGCAGGAGAGTCACTCCTTGACTCCAAGGGAGATCCTTCAGTCTTCCAAAGGTAGTGGAACATCGAAGGGCCAGGATTCCTCTTGTAGAGCGTCGTCCAGGGATATCTGATTTGCAATGGCAAGGTTTCCCTATCTTATACTAAAGAAAGGGAGGGACTAGCTCTATGACCACTCCTATGGGAGGGTCAGGGGAGTGGGTGGTTACACCCACTTCCCTTTGTCCAGTTTCGCGCCAGAGCAGGGGCAGGTAGCCCCTGAACCGGTTTGAGCTGGCATATGCACAGAGGAACCTACTGCTCCCCCAGTGCAGGACTACAAAGCACTCTAGGAGTGCACCCACCAAGTCCCAATACACTAAATCCTGTCTGGAAGGTGGTTACACCTCCCTGTGCCTGGATGCCTATTGTTGGGCCTCCTCCCCTGCGAGTTTCAGTCAGCAGCAGGAGGGCAGCCCAGTGTCTGTGCTGGTGGCATCCATTTTGTGATGCCAGGGCTCTTTCAGATTTCTACCGTGTTTCCACAGTAGGTACATGTCTTCCCCTCTAGAAGGGTGGGATCATACTCCCATACCAGTTACTGGTGTGGGGGTATGATTTCAAGTTGTTTGACACCAAAGACAACATGTTTTGATGCAGTCATTCCAAAAATAAAATTTACCGCTAGGTTATAATGCACTTAAGAGTATATGGTTTAACCACATCCACAAACAGCCACAGAGAATATACTCTGCCTGCCAGCTGCAGAGGGGCCCTGCTCAGGCAGAGGCACCCCCTCACATTGCAAACCAAGCACCCTGCCCTCAGGATTGATGGGGCCTGCCTTAGGGGTGACTGATAGGTTTATATGTGTGTGTGTATGGTGAGATATAGGGAATCTATACCTCAGTGAGGAGTGCTAACACTACCCTACCCAGGCTGCAGCAGAAGGCCTGTGGTGTCAGATTTAGTCTGCTTCCCAGGGGTGGCATAATACATGCTTCAGCCCCTGGTAGGCCTGTGAAGTACCTATGCCCTTGGAACCTAAGGTACCATGTACTAGGGACTCATAAGGTACCACAGTATCCAATCACAAGTGCATCCAATATGCACTCCAAGCTGTTTAGAAAGAACAGAGACTGGGGCCCTGAATAGCAGGGATCCAGCCAGACTATAGCCAGAAACCAGGGTTAACGTCAGAAAAAAAGTGGGGGCAACATAAGTGCAGATCCTACTCTCCTATACAACCCCCCCCCCCCCTCAAACACGCAGGGACACTGAACTAACCTTGACCAGTTGAGTCTTCGTGTTCTAAGTGGAAATACCTTGAGAGTCCATCTGCATTGGCATGTTGGGTCCCAGGTCTATGTTCCACTGTATAGTCCATCCCCTGTAGGGAAATGGACCACCTTAGCAGTTTAGGGTTTTCACCTTTCATCTGTTTAAGCCATAGGAGGGACTTGTGGTCAGTCTGAACTATTAAGTGAGTGCCAAACAAGTATGGCCTCAGCTTCTTCAGGGCCCACACCACAGCAAAGGCCTCCCTCTCTATAGCTGACCAACGTTTCTCTCTAGGGGTAAGCCTTCTGCTTATAAAAGCTACTGGCTGGTCTTGACCATCATTCAGTTGAGACAGTACAGCTCCCACACCCAGCTCAGAAGCATCCGTTTGGACAATGAACTTTTTGGTGTAGTCTGGACTCTGTAGGATGGGGGCAGTGCAATTGGCCTGCTTTAGGTCTTCAAATGCCTTTTGACAGCTAGCTGTCCACTGAACCTTTTTTGGCATTTTCTTTGAGGTAAGATCATTTAAGGGGGTCACTATAGATCCATATCCCTTAACAAACCTCCTATAGTACCCAGTCAGGGCTCTTTCAGATTTCTACCGTGTTTCCACAGTAGGTACATGTCTTCCCCTCTAGAAGGGTGGGATCATACTCCCATACCAGTTACTGGTGTGGGGGTATGATTTCAAGTTGTTTGACACCAAAGACAACATGTTTTGATGCAGTCATTCCAAAAATAAAATTTACCGCTAGGTTATAATGCACTTAAGAGTATATGGTTTAACCACATCCACAAACAGCCACAGAGAATATACTCTGCCTGCCAGCTGCAGAGGGGCCCTGCTCAGGCAGAGGCACCCCCTCACATTGTAAACCAAGCACCCTGCCCTCAGGATTGATGGGGCCTGCCTTAGGGGTGACTGATAGGTTTATATGTGTGTGTGTATGGTGAGATATAGGGAATCTATACCTCAGTGAGGAGTGCTAACACTACCCTACCCAGGCTGCAGCAGAAGGCCTGTGGTGTCAGATTTAGTCTGCTTCCCAGGGGTGGCATAATACATGCTTCAGCCCCTGGTAGGCCTGTGAAGTACCTATGCCCTTGGAACCTAAGGTACCATGTACTAGGGACTCATAAGGTACCACAGTATCCAATCACAAGTGCATCCAATATGCACTCCAAGCTGTTTAGAAAGAACAGAGACTGGGGCCCTGAATAGCAGGGATCCAGCCAGACTATAGCCAGAAACCAGGGTTAACGTCAGAAAAAAAGTGGGGGCAACATAAGTGCAGATCCTACTCTCCTATACAACCCCCCCCCCCCCCTCAAACACGCAGGGACACTGAACTAACCTTGACCAGTTGAGTCTTCGTGTTCTAAGTGGAAATACCTTGAGAGTCCATCTGCATTGGCATGTTGGGTCCCAGGTCTATGTTCCACTGTATAGTCCATCCCCTGTAGGGAAATGGACCACCTTAGCAGTTTAGGGTTTTCACCTTTCATCTGTTTAAGCCATAGGAGGGACTTGTGGTCAGTCTGAACTATTAAGTGAGTGCCAAACAAGTATGGCCTCAGCTTCTTCAGGGCCCACACCACAGCAAAGGCCTCCCTCTCTATAGCTGACCAACGTTTCTCTCTAGGGGTAAGCCTTCTGCTTATAAAAGCTACTGGCTGGTCTTGACCATCATTCAGTTGAGACAGTACAGCTCCCACACCCAGCTCAGAAGCATCCGTTTGGACAATGAACTTTTGGGTGTAGTCTGGACTCTGTAGGATGGGGGCAGTGCAATTGGCCTGCTTTAGGTCTTCAAATGCCTTTTGACAGCTAGCTGTCCACTGAACCTTTTTTGGCATTTTCTTTGAGGTAAGATCATTTAAGGGGGTCACTATAGATCCATATCCCTTAACAAACCTCCTATAGTACCCAGTCAGGCCTAAAAAGCCTCTCACCTGTGTCTGGGTGGTTGGAGCTACCCATTCCATTATGGTCTGGATTTTGCTCTGCAATGGTTGAACCTGGCCTCCACCTACAAGGTGGCCCAGGTACACAACCTGACTCTGCCCTATCTGGCACTTAGTGGCCTTGATAGTGAGGCCTGCTTTTTGCAGTGCCTCCAAAACATTTCTGAGGTGGACCAGGTGATCCTGCCAGGTGGAACTAAAGACAGCAATATCATCTAGATAAGCTGAGCAATAAGTTTCCACACCTGTCAGAACTTTATTCACCAACCTCTGAAAAGTGAGAGATGCATTTCTCAAAGCAAAGGGCATCACCACAAAGTGGTAGTGCTCACCAGGGGTTGAAAATGCTGTTTCGGCCTTGGCATCATCAGCTAACTTGATTAGCCAGTAGCCAGCTGTTAGGTCAAATGTACTCAGATATTTGGCTGAGGTCAAAGTATCAACGGATAGGCATCAGTCCTGGTGACTGCATTGAGGCCAATGTAGTCTACACAAAACCTCATTTCTTTCTTACCACCCTGGGTATGAGGTTTAGGCACAAGGACTACTGGACTAGCCCAAGGGCTATCTGAAGGCTCAATTACACCTAGTTCCAACATTTTCTGGACTTCAGTCCTGATACAGTCCCTGACATAGTCAGGTTGCCTATAGATTTTACTCTTTACAGGCAGACTGTCTCCCTTGTCCACCTCATGGGTGCACCAGGAAGTCTGACTAGGGGTCAGGAAAAACATATGTCTGAACTGCTGCAGAACTTGTCTGCATTCAGTTTGCTGATGGTCAGTAAGGCTGCTTGCCAAAGCAACACCATCTACTGACCAATCATCATGGTTCTGTGAGAGCAGGTCAGGGAGAGGGTCACTCTCCTCCTCCTGTTCCTCATCAGTTGCCATGAGCAAGCCCATGTCAGCCCTGTCAACATATGGTTGACATGGAGCATCTTAAGGGAACTCCTGAGAGTTCCAAGATTCACCAAGTAGGTGACTTCTCCCTTTTGCTCAACAATTGTATGGGGGCCACTCCACTTGTCTTGGAGAGCTGCTGGGGCCACAGGCTCCAACGCCCACACTTTCTGTCCTGGCTGGTATACAGTCAGCACAGCCTTTTGGTCATGCCAAGCTTTTTGTAGTTCTTGGCTTGCCTCCAGGTTTTTAGTTGCCTTCTTCATGTATTCAGCCATCCTAGAGCGGAGACCAAGTACATAGTCCATCACATCCTGTTTGGGAGGTTTGAGAGGTAACTCCCAGCCCTCCTTCACCACACATAATTGACCTCTTACAGGATGCCCAAACAGAAGTTCAAAAGGGCTGTAGCCAACCCCCTTCTGTGGGACCTCTCTGTATGCAAACAGAAGGCAGGGAAGTAAAAGGTCCAATTTTCGCCTAAGCTTTTCAGGGAGGCCTTTAATCATTCCCTTTAGGGTTTTGTTGAACCTTTCAACTAACCCATTGCATTGTGGGTGATAGGGAGTAGTGAACTTGTAGTTTACACCACACTCCTTCCACATTGCTTTTAGATACCCTGACATGAAGTTGGTACCTCTGTCAGATATAACCTCCTTAGGGAAACCCACTCTGGAGAAAACTCCAATGAGGGCTCTTGCCACCACAGGGGCTGTGGTGGTCCTGGGGGAAATTGCTTCTGGGTACCTGGTGGCATGATCCACTACCACCAGGATAAACCTGTGCCCAGATGCTGTTGGAGGGTCAAGGGGACCAACAATGTCAATCCCTACTCTTTCAAAGGGCACCCCCACCACAGGTAGTGGTATCAGGGGGGCCTTTCTTGTGCCACCTGACTTGCCACTGGCTTGGCAAGTGACACAGGAGCGACAAAACTCCTTGGAGTCCTCTGACATGTGTGGCCAATGAAAATGTGGAACAAGCCTGTCCCAGGTCTTGTTTTGGCCCAAGTGTCATGCTAAAGGGATGTCATGTGCTAGGGTCAAGAGGAACCCCCTAAACTTCTGAGGTATTACCAACCTCCTGGTGGCTCCAGGGGTAGGATCTCTAGCCTCAGAATATAGGAGCCCTTCATCCCAATAAACTTTATGGGACCCACTAGCACTCCCAGCAGCCTCAGCAGCAGCCTGCTGTCTGAGGGGTTCAAGAGAAGGGCAGCACTGTTGCTCCTTACTCAGATCTTCCCTGGAAGGTCCCCCTGCCCCCAAGAACTCAACCTGATCAGGCTCAAGTCCCTCTGGGGCAGTTCCTTCTTCAGGATCTGCTTCTCCTCCCTCAGGAGGGGAATCTGAGATCTGAGACAGAGGGGAAGGCACTGCCTTAACCCTACTGCTCCTCCTCTTGGGTAGCACCTGGTCCATACTTTCAGGATCCAGAGCTGGTTCAGTTTGATGCATTTTGGCTTGTGACCTGGTCACAGCAAATACCTCTGCAGGTATGCCCAACATCTCAGCATGAGTGCATAATTCTACTTCAGACCAGGCGGAAGCCCCTAGATCATTGCCCAATAGACATTCGACAGGGAGGTCTGCACTGACTACTACCTTCTTGAGGCCAGTTACCCCTCCCCAGGAGAAATTCACAACTGCCAGACTATAGTTGGTCCTGACATTGCTTGCATTGGTAACCTGGTACATTTCACCCAGGATGATCTGCCCAGGGTCCACAAGATCCTCTGCCACCATGGTGACACTAGCACCTGTGTCCCTGAATGCCAAAGCCTGTTTGCCATTTATTACAGACTGCTGTTTATATTTGCCCAGATTACTGGGGCTCACTAGGAATGACATATCAATGTCTCCATCACAAATCAGCAATGCCTGAGTGGGTACTCTGACTAGGCCAGAGTCCCCTTCAGAACCCAGGGTCAACCCTACCACACCCTTATTCTGATTACCACCCCCACCAGTAGCTGCACTAGGGGGAACAGTTGCCTTAGGGGCAGGAGTGGTGGTGGTTTGGTCTTTGGACTTGGTACAATCAGAAGTCCAGTGCCCTTTCTGTTTACAGAATTTGCACCAGGGCTTCTTTTGGCCTTTTCCCTTTGTAGACTGTGAATCCCCACCAGATGCAGATTTTTGGGGCCCTTGTGAAGACTTCTGGTCTTTTGACTTATCCCCACCTTTCTCAGAGCCTTTAGGATCATGCTTCTTAGGGTCACCCCCTTGGTTCTGGATTTTCTGCCTCACCCTGGTTCTGACCCATTTGTCTGTCTTCTTTCCCAATTCTTGGGGAGAAATCAGAGTCCACCAGGTATTGATGCAACAACTGGTTTTGGCAATTATTAAGGATTTGTTCTCTCATCATAAGATTATACAATCCCTTAAAATCAGTAACTCTACTACCAACCAGCCAATCCTCCAGAGCCTTGGTTGCACAATCAACAAAGTCAGTCCAGTCCTGAGTCTGTGCTTTCTGGGTGTCTCTGAACTTCAACCTGTACTGCTCAGTGGTTAAGCAAAACCCATCTATTAATGCACTTTTCAGGACTTCATAGTCATCAGCATCCTCTACTCTAACAGTGAGGAGCTTGTCTCTACCTTTATCTGAAAAGGAGAGCCACAAGGTTGCTGCCCACTGTTTCTGGGGAACCTGTTGTACTCTACATGCCCTCTCCATAGCAGTAATCCATTTGTGTATATCATCCCCACTCTGGTAGGAAGGAACAACCTTGGACAGGTGCCTATGGTCTGGAATGTAATCTCTGACTCTAGGGACACTGGTGCTGCCACCAGGGGGTTCTAACCCCTCTTTTCTAGAAGCTCTCTGGAGCTCAAAGGCTTCTTTATCTAATGCCAACTGCTTGGCCTTAAGGGCAAACCTTGCTTCCTCATACTGCAGCAGTTTGTACATTCTTTCAGTGGAGGTCTCTCTTCTATTAAAGTATGAGCTCCTCTGATGGACAGATTCTCTGCCAGAGTGATATGAGTGGTCAGAGTCTCTAGAAAGGGACCTAGGCCTCTCCTCCACTCTGTCAATTCTCTTAGGGAGAATTCCTCTGTCCTTTTCAGACCCATGTGGGTCTGGCCCTTCAACCACAGAGTCCTGGTCATCTTGATTTTCATCATCTGACCCAGACACTGTAATTGACCCACTCCCTGATTCAGATCTGTTAGCTCCTAGAGCCAACCTCAGATCATCTTCTATCAGCAGATCTATCAGGCCTAGTGTGGAGGGACTCTGTCCTAGCTTTAGGTGTCTTGCAACACACATGGCCTTCAAGTCAAAGAAGGTCATGTCCTTATACGGAGGCTGGGTGGACCCACTGGCTCCATCCCTTGAGGACATTCTAGTGTTGTGCAGTGTTGTACTAACTACACTAGTTTGTGGCCTACTGAGCCTAGCTTGAACTGTAGCAAGGGTGTGCTATCCCTTCACTCACAGCTCTAAGTTCAGTAGAACTTATTGATACTAAGCTGGACTTTTTTTAATGTACCTTGAGTACCTTAAGTGGTTTTCAGTTAGTAATTCAAATAGAGATTTTCTGGTAAAACAATGGCAAGCTTGAATCCCACACGCTGCCCACCAATGTGTGAAGTTGGCCTGGCATATGCTGGTCACTAGTTATAGTGGCCACCTTGCACCAGTCCAATTCGACTCTTAAGGTAGATAGGTTTAAGACAACCTTTTAAAGAAAGCTATCCTAGTGGTAGCTGTGGAGAGCAGCCTTCAGGCTAAGTCTCTGAGGAATGTAAAGCAGCTTGTTTTACCTTATAATCTCTTGAATTACCAAATGAAAGGACACCACACAGGTATATACATCAAATATATATGTATTTATTACTAGACACACTCTACTAATCTCTTTATGAGATTAGAAGTCAGGAACATATGCAAATATCAACGCTTCACAATAGGTTAAGCACAAATATGGCTGGGGTTCTAGGGGGCGTACCTGACCATATATGAAAAAAAGAGGTTTAGGAATGTCGACTTGCAAGGGGACACGGCCTAGGACCTATGGGGCCTCACTAATCCACCCAAGGCAGGCAAGTAAAGGACCCACGGGAGACGCGTGCAGTGTGAGAACACAGCCGCGGGTTCCGTATTGATTTGAATGAAGCAAGTCGCGGTTGGAATTTTAAAGTTTTAGGGTACTTCTAGAGAGTCTACAAGCAAGCCACTTACAAGGTAAGTAGTTCGAGGGCCAACACCCACAGGAGCACCGGAGTGCACGAGTTACCTCACCCAAGGAAGCCGGGTGCATAGGTGTCTTTTGGTGTCAGGTAGCGTTGTCGTTTTCAATGGAAGCCGAAGAAGTTTTGCTGCTTGTGAAGACTAGAGAAGTGTCCAGTGGAATCCAAGGCTAGATTCAAGATGAAGAAGACCTGAAAGCAGAAGGGACAGTGTTCAGTCACTTGCCAGTGACCCGGGGCCAGGAAGATGGATGCCCACGGAAGTCGGGTGATTTCAGGTGATCAAGGGTGTTTTGACTCTTCAGCCACGAGGTCCAGGAGGCGTCGACGATGACCAGGAGGTGGATTCGGAGTGTCCCACGAAGTCTGCAGCTTACTGAGGTGTCTGCAACCGGATTGGAGCAAACAAGCCTTGGCAACAGCAAGTCTCGCGGAAAGTGAAGAAAGTCAGCGGTGTAGACCAGCAAGGTCTGAGGGACTCACCCAACGAGGGTAAGTCAGGGCAGGCCTGGAGCAACCAGGGGAGCCCTTTGGTTCGATGAGAAAGTCTTCAGGGTACCCACAAGCCAGCCGGCAAGGGATCGTGAAGACGCCTCGTGAGGATTCGCTTCACAGGAGTCCACGTTCACTCGGGACGAGGTAGGCCTCTGATTTTCAAGGGAAATCCTGCTGGAGGCTTGGACCACACGTGGTCCAATGCACAAGTTCGTAGAACGTCGTGAAGGGGTTGCACTCGACAATAGTGCACGGTACCCGGGTATTGCTGTTTCTCGTCACTCATGGGGTCCACTCGCCTCAGCTTTGCTGGAGACTCACAATGGCCGTCGAGAAGTCAGGAAATCCACTTCCGGGGATGCAGGGACTTCGGACTCCGGCAGGAGCGGGAAAGTTTGCGACCGTTGATTCTAGTTTTTGGTGCCTGCCAAGCAGGGGAGTCACTCCTCGACTCCAAGGGAGATTCTTCAGTCTTCCAAAGGTAGTGGAACGAAGGGCCAGGATTCTTTTTGTGAAGCGTCGTCCAGGGATATCTGATTTGCAATGGCAAGGTTTCCCTATCTTATACTAAAGGAAAGGGAGGGACTAGCTCTATGACCACTCCTATGGGAGGGTCAGGGGAGTGGGTGGTTACACCCACTTCCCTTTGTTCAGTTTCGCGCCAGAGCAGGGGCAGGTAGCCCCTGAACCGGTTTGAGCTGGCATATACACAGAGGAGCCTACTGCTCCCCCAGTGCAGGACTTCAAAGCACTCTAGGAGTGCACCCACCCAGCCCCAATACACTAAATCCTGTCTGGAAGGTGGTTACACCTACCCGTGACAGGATGCCTATTGTTGGGCCTCCTCCACTGCGAGTTTCAGTCAGCAGCAGGAGGGCAGCCCAGTGTCTGTGCTGGTGGCATCAATTTTGTGATGCCAGGGCTCTTTCAGATTTCTACAGTGTTTCCACACTAGGTGCATGTCTTCCCCTCTAGAAGGGTGGGATCATACTCCCACACCAGTTACTGGTGTGGGTGTATGATTCCAAGTTGTTTGATACCAAACACGACATGTTTTGATGCAGTCATTCCAAAGTTAGCATTTACAGCTAGGTTATAATGCACTTAAGAGTATATGGTTTAACCGCATCCACAAACAGCCACAGAGAATAGACTCTGCCAGCTGCAGAGGGGCCCTGCTCAGGCAGAGGCACCCCTTCACATTGTAAACCAAGCACCCTGCCCTCAGGATTGATAGGGCCTGCCTTAGGGGTGACTGATAGGTTTATGTGTGTGTGTATGGTGAGATATAGGGAACCTACACCTCAGTGAGGAGTGCTAACACTACCTCACCCAGGCTGCAGTAGCAGGCCTGTGGTGTCCGATTTAGTCTGCTTCCCAGGGGTGGCATAATACCTGCTTCAGCCCCTGGTAGGCCTGTGAATTACCTTTGCCCTTGGTACCTAAGGTACCATATACTAGGGGCTCATAAGGTACCACAGTATCCAATCACTAGTGCATCTAATATGCACTCCAAGTTGTTTAGAGAGAACAGAGAGACTGGGGCCCCCTCATCACAAAACTCAGGCTTGAGAGCTCCACTCTGAGTCATGGAACTCCAAGGTCCTTGCAACCTAGGGGTTACCCCTACTGTCTGAGCCCTGGGAATGTTTCTGAGCAGGATAGCTCTGCTGTCAGAAGCCTGCCTATTAAATATGCATTATCTGAGGGGTAGCTGTGACGTGCGATACCGCCGCTGTGTAGATTGTAATCTGAGGGATACCTATGCTCTTTAAAACCAGAGCCTATATAAACTGTGTAACCTCTGCTCTCCTGATGCCCGCTACTGTGATGTCTGGGTAACTTGAGGGAAAGCTCTGCTGCCTTCGGCCAGACAGCTCTGCTGAATGACGCATCTGTGTTACCTGAGGGATGGCCCTGCTCTAGAACAACAGATAATGGAGGGTCGTGCGAGCGCGTGGTCAAAGGTGGCCGCTGCGTGAGTGTCTTCGCGCGTTTTCAGCCCGTTTTTAATCCTAAAACGCCGAATTCTGTCAGAAAAGTGCCCTGGAGGAGGTCGCTGCTTTCATGAAGGTCTTACCTGCACTGTGGAGCAATTCCAGATGTTTTTGCACGGCGGAAGTGGGTTTTTACACTGCCTGGTTCCTGCTCCCTGCACAGCATTCAGGTACAGCCAGGCTTTCTGTCAAGGGGACGGAGCAAGCTTTCAGGAAAGGGCCTGGCTTGGGCCTAGCCACTCCCCCAGCCCATTTTAGCTGCTGCAACAGTCATTCCTTGGTGTATTCCACAGCTTTCATTGCCTCCTTCGTTATTTTGTTTCTGCAATTATATTTCTGACTCTTTTTCACTTTAAAATGGAAAATAAGAGTTCTGTTAATAAAAGGAGGCAGCAAGTTTCTCCTCCTCCTGCTAAATCAAAAGTAGTGGAGTCTTCTGAACCCTCACTGTCTTTAATATTGGAGGAAATTCAGGCACTTCGTGCCAATACAGATACTATTGCATCTGAAGTAAAAAATATGCGTAAAGATATGGCCAGCCTGCCAATGAAAATATCAGATAATTCCATCAAAATACAAGATAATAAGGTCAAACTTGACTCATTTACTCCACTGGTGGCAAAAAACATTCCTATGTGCTCAACATTATTGGACTTGGAAAATCGTAACAGACAATATAATCTACGCATATTTAATTTACCTGAAAATGTTGAGGGGGAGAACTGTAGACTATATTTGGAGAACGTATTACCTGGTCTTCTACAAATTAAATTCTCAGAAAAGTTTGAAATTGATAAAGCTCACAGGACTCCCTCACACAGGAACCCTCAGCACACAAAAACGCGACAAATGATTTTTAAAGTTCTTTGACACCACCATTTGGTTCTAATCAGATAAGCAGCTAGAGAAATACCTTCATTGATGGTTAATGGGAATAAAATATTTATTCATCAAGACTTAGCCAAAGAAGCGGTTTCAAATTGCAAAGAATTCACTGCTCTTCGTCCTCAACTTCGCAGTTTAGGCTATAAATACGGTCTTTTTGATCCATCGACGATGCGCATTTGGAAGGATAATTTTTCTAAATCTTTTCAACGTCCAGAAGATTTGAAGCATTTTTTTGGATCATCAGTCTCAGCACTCTATAGATTTCAATGACTCTGCTACTTGATTTTTGCCGGTTGTGTTTTTTTTACTTTTTCTGACAGTACTGAAAATTTCTCTTTAATGGGCTCCAGCGGTTTCGGTCATGCTTGTAAAGCGTGTGTGCGTTTCACATTTCCCATTTATGTCTTCGGTTTGTCGTTTTTTCCATGTTTTTTCATTTTTCCTTTCCTTCTTTATCTGGAGCTACCCGTTTCTCATTCTCTTGATCCTCTTTTATCTTCCTCTTCTTGAACTCTTTTCTCCTTTCTTCTATTATGGCTAATATTCATAATATTTAAGTAATTTCATTAAATGTTAAAGGATTGCGCCATCCAGTTAAACGTACAAAAGTTCTAGATTACCTAGGTAGTTGCAAAGCTGATGTTTGTTTTATACAACAGACTCATATAGATGATAACATTTTAGATTATATGAAGAAGAAATGGGTAGATGCTATGGTCTCTTCTCCTGCCAATGGTAAAAAAAATGGTGTAGCTATTCTCTTTGCAAAAAAACTACACTGTCAAATTTTGAGTAAAACTTCTGATAAGGATGGTAGATATATACACTCGTTAAAATTAAAGTTCATGACTCATTTTCTATTTTTATTAAATGTTTATGGTCCTACAGCAGATGATTCTATTTTTTGGACTAACCTTACAACAGAGGTTCTAAAGGTCGGTAATGTCCCTTTAATTGTTGGAGGTGATTTTAATGTCATCCTTGACTCTTTATTAGATAGATTATCTCTTACTAAGTTTCACCCTTCTAAAGTCTATTTTGCTTTCAAATCATTTATTCAAGCCACTAAATTAGTTGACATTTGGAGGTTACATTTTCCTATAGAAAAATGTTACACATTCTTCTCAAATCCTCATAATTCCCATTCTAGAATTGATTGTTTATTGGTTTCCAGGCACCTAATTAGTTCAATAACTGCTTCTAATATTGGTAACATTGATATCTTAGACCATGCTATGATTTCTTTGGTTTTGAACTTGGAATCAACTTATACTAAGCAATCTAGATGGCGAATGAACACTAGTATAATTTTGAATGAGTATAACAAGCCCAAACTTTTAGTTGCTATTCAAGAATATTTTATACTTAATCCTGAACGGTCTACTTCTATGTTCAATAGATGGGATGCTTTCAAAGCTTATATTAGGGGCGTAACAATATCTATTATGGCTCATGAAAACAAAACCTTTCATACTACTGTTAGAGACTTACAAAAACAAATTGCGAAATTTGAACGACTTTTTATTACATCCAACAGTACTCAATATAAATTTAAACTACAAAAATTGTGTTATGAATTTAATTCAATCCTTAGTAAAAGAGCAGGTATTCAAATTTCTAATGCTAAAGCCAGATTTAGTTTTAATGCCAATAGATCTGGTAAACTATTAGCTAATTATTTGCGCATAAAAAAAGATAAAACTCAAATCAACTCACTTCATGGTCCTCATGGTAATATTGCTCTCTCTCACAATTAAATTGTTAATGAATTTTTGAATTTCTATTCAGCATTATATAATAAACCCGATTTTCAGGAGGTCTCCTTAATCGATTCCTTTTTAAATTCATGTAAATTACCCAAGATTTCACAATCCAATAAAATTGGACTTGAGGCACCTATTACCAAAGATGAAATACTATCCGCTATAAAACCTCTTAAAAAGAACAAATCTCCGGGTCCTGATGGGATCCCAGCGGAATTCTAAAAAGAATTTCAGTCACACCTTTTACCATTTTTGCACCAACTTTTTACGTATTTTGGATCCACTGGATCTACCTCTGGTTCTTTTACAGAAGCTTTAATTATAGTACTTCCAAAACCAGATAAAGATCCCACCAGTGTGTCTAATTATCGTCCTATATCTTTAATTAATCAAGACTGTAAATTATATGCTAAAATACTTGCTACTAGATTGGGCCCCATATTAGATTCTATTATACACTCTGACCAATCTGGTTTTATGAAGAATAGATACACTGCTAATAATACGAGAACGTTGCTACATATTATTGAGCAAAGTTCTACTTTATTGGTGCCATCTGGAATTTTAGCCTTAGATGCTGAAAAGGCATTTGACAATTTTTATTTCATACGTTATCCTCATTTAATTTTGGAGATACCTTTATTCGCATGATTTCAGCTCTATATTTTGCCCCTACTGCTCGTTTATTTATAAATGGCCAAGTTTCAACGCAATTTTCACTTTTTAGAGGTACAAGACAAGGATGTCCTCTTTCTCCTCTCTTATTTTTAATTGGCATTGAACCTTTTCTTAATTCAATTAGAAATTGTGTTCATATTAAAGGAATCAATATTAAGGATGTTACTGTTAAAACCCTTGCTTATGCGGATGATGTGCTTTTATTTCTTAGTGATCCTATATCTTCTTTTCCCTCATTAATGGATATTATAACAAAGTATTCTACAGTTTCTGGATACACTTTAAATACCAACAAAACTGAATTATTTCCCTTAAATGTTTATTGCACTCCTGATATACTTCCCATGCATGAAATTATTTTCCAAAAGAATAAGTTAAAATATCTTGGAATTTTATTTTCCTCTTCCATAAAAAAATCGACAATAAATCTAAATTGTGATTTTATCCTAAACTATATTAAAGACAAAACGACTAAATGGTCATCATTACATCTTTCATGGTGGTGTAGGATGGATTCTCTTAAAATGACTATAGCTCCCAAAATATTCTATACCCTTGCCATGGTTCCTACTCAATTTCCATTAAAGTTTTATAAAGATGTTGATAAACTTTTGTCAAAGTTTTTATGGAACAACAAACCTCCTCGTATTAATTATAAAAAATTAAAAGTTTCTAAACGTAATGCTGGATTTGGTATCCCAGACTTTTTTCTTTATCATAAAGCTTTTATTTTAAAACAAAGTTCATTATGGTTTAATTGCTCCTTTTTAAATAATTCTCCTGTATTGTGTTGCAGGCCTCCTCTTCTCTTCTTCCCTCCCCAACCCCAGGACTCAGGTGTTGGAGCTCCTCTTTTGAACAAGGTCACCTCCAAGACAGCGAGGGGGGGGAGCCTAGGGGGAGGGCTCCTGGGAGAGGACGGTGACCCACCTCTACTCCCGGCTATGTGTAATGGGCAGCAGAAGAAAGGGGTGACAGATTGGGGCGGGGATTATGGGAGCTAACATGACAGAGGTGGGGGAGGGAGTCATGTTCAGTGAATGATGGAGAGGTGGAGGGGATACAGTGGTGAGAGGATAGTGAGGTAAAGCAGTGGGGGGTAGATGAGGCGAGTGCGAGGAGATAAAGGTGTGTAATGGGGAAGTGGATGAATGGGTGAGTATTTGCAAGGTAATGGGGTGGGCGAGATTAGGACCGTTAGTGGCAGGCGTGCAACGCCCATGGGGCTAAAAGGGATTTAATGCCTCCCCACCCCTCGCATGGTGTAACAAAGGCCCCCGCAGTGCGGTGGGAGGGCCAAGCTCCAGGGGGCCCCCTCCACACAGCACCCTGGCCGGATAGCTCCTGGGTGAGTTCAAAAGGGGCGCCCTCCATGAACTTTGCAGGGGGGCCCCCCCTCAAGATTAGTTACGCCACTGCGGGCCGCCTCCTCTCTTCTCGCCTCTGCCTTCATCTCACTCTGCAGCGACAGCAGTGCGGCCTTGCTTACTTGTCCAGCTATCATTGGATTCTAGCGGTTGGTGGGGGAGATAAAAAGGAGCCAGGAGAGATGAAAAAAAAAGTGTCAGAGCTGTGTCGGGGGGACGCTCTCGACTCCTCTCAGGCACACACCAGAGGCGCTCTTATCTGCGGCTGCTCCCGCTGTTATTGCCGGCTTCAGTCAAGTGATGAGCTATTACGGATCCAGTGGCTTTTTCATTTACTCCCCCACCCTGTTAAAGCTCCGCTGCCTTACGGGGATTCGGGATGTTGACAGGGAGGCAACTTCTTAAAAAACTACCAGTGGAACTACAAATGCTTCCTCTGGTCGTGGTGTGCACCTTTTTCACACATGCCCCTTTCTCCGTATTCGCCCCACGCGCACTTTTCAAGAGCAAACCAGAAAGTATTAGCATGCAACACCGACATGTATTCTGGGGACATTAACAAAACAGGACCCGGTCAAAAACACGGCTATTTACAACAAGCATTTGCAATGCAATAGGTCTCGCATTTACGCGGAGTTTAAGCTATTGGCATTGTAAATGACAATGCCTTTTATTTATGTTTTAAAAACGAAAACAAATATAAAAGGCATTGTTATCTGCAATGTCAAAAGCTCAAACTCGCATAAATGCAAGACCTATTGCATTGCAAATGCTTGTTATATAGTACTTTAAAGCAGCATTCCTCACTTTTAGCCACTCAAGGCAGCACCAGAACACGTTATCGATGATGTGAGAGTCCAAGTTCGTTTTTTTATAGCGGTTTAATATCAGCACTTTAATCACACTCAAAGCAGCACCAGACCATATTACCAATAACATAAATAAGCGCATATGTATTCAATCCCAGCGTAGATTTATACAGCGCTTTACCTTTATTAGACAGCACCAGGACATATCAATGGCGTACGGAGACTGAAATCTTTACCAGAGCATGGCAGTTTTTATATAGCGCTCGGGAAAAGTAAGGGACAAGGCACGGGGAAATGAAGTGATTGGCCAAACTGGGCTCTACGGTTGACTAGCGATCCATATGTATGTCCTTTTGAAAAGAGTCAATTAAGCCTCACACGGGTGGGGCGGGTTTGAGGGCGTCAAGAAGGAGAGGGCGGTTCCAAACGGGAACCGTATGAAAGAGATGTTTGTCTGATAATATGGTCACTTTTTTTGAATTATTTTGTGATGCTCTGACAGTGACGGTGTGCTATATTTGGACACATCAGTGCGCTTAGGAAAAAGTAAACATAACAGCAAGACAGTTAATAACAGGACAAGAGCTATAATGTATGTATAGGAGCAACGGTGCTTATGTGCATGGACACGGGGGTCAGCAGTAATTATTTGTGAGAACTTGTGTGCGTGCATTTGTGTGTCCCCGCCAGGCATGGAATCCAAAGCAAGCAGGAATAGCTTTGGAAAGACGTCCAAACATGCTCGAGTCCTACCAAAAGAAGTCCAACGCTACATAAAGGAAAAGACAATAAATGCAAGCAGTGGCATAAAGTAACAATAAAAAAAGAGAAAGGCATAACACAATAATTGCCAGTCATTCTTCCCATCAGTAAAACACGCGAGTTCATCGCCTAAACAAAATGTTTAAAAAGAGCAAGTAAAGGAAACAAACATCCATTTAAATGTAATCCACTAAAAGTTATTTTATGTGAAACTGTGACATCTTTTCCTGGGTAAGAGAAGAGGAAATAGAAAGGCGCAGCACATGTTCACTTGTCAAAGCTACTTGGACGTCAATTCCATGACGAATCAAATGTGGGACAGGCGGTACTCGAGAAAGAAAACTCATGTTTACGTTTCTAACTGAGCACTATGTTATGCTGCTTTACAGTATGAATATGCTGGAAGAGAGAGTTACTCATCTGTAGGACGGGGCGGAACTTCCACTGATGCAGCAGCTACAGTGGCACCTGGGCACAGAGGCGTGAGCCACGTAAACGTGTTATTTGTCAATTCCTGGTTTCCATTTGGTGGGGTAGCCGTGTGCCCTCCAGTGTGATCTAGAATGTTCTTTTAAATAGCAGAAGTGAAAAGGGGCAATGAACTGGTCTAGTACAAAGCGAGAGCAAGTCGGTAACTATGTCCCAAGTTTTAAGAGCAGCTTTTAACACAAGACAAGCCTGGCGGAGCATGGCGCGCGCGCTTGGCGGGGGAGCGCATTCCAGGCGGGGGAGCAGACCCTTTGAAGTACGATGACAAAAGCGGATTGCATGGCGGCACGATGCACGTGATTGTGCGCGTGCTCGCCAAGCACTTTTGGGAGCTCCTTTACTAGAGTCTCGCATAGCTATTGCGATCGCAATAGCTAGGGAAGACCTAACAAGCATTTGCAATGCAATAGGTCTCGCAACTGCGAGTTTTGGAGCTATTGGTATTGTAAATGGTATTGTAAATGACAATGCCTTTAATTTATTCACAAGCATCAGGCATGAGACATCCACAAGCATCAGACATCAGGCACGAGACATCCACAAGCATCAGGCATCAGACATCAGGCATCCACAAGCATCAGACATCAGGCATCAGACATCAGGCATCAGACATCCACAAGCATCAGACATCAGGCGTCAGACATCAGGCATCAGACATCAGGCATCAGGCATCAGGCATCAGGCATCAGGCATCAGACATCAGACATCAGACATCCACAAGCATCAGACATCAGGCATCAGACATCCACAAGCATCAGACATCCACAAGCATCAGACATCAGACATCCACAAGCATCAGACATCCACAAGCATCAGAAATCAGGCAGCAGACATTAGGCACCCACAAGCATCAGACATCCACAAGCATCAGACATCCACAAGCATCAGACATCCACAAGCATCAGACATCAGGCATCAGACATCAGACATCAGACATCAGACATCAGACATCAGACATCAGGCATCCACAAGCATCAGACATCAGGCATCAGACATCCACAAGCATCAGACATCCACAAGCATCAGACATCAGACATCCACAAGCATCAGACATCCACAAGCATCAGAAATCAGGCAGCAGACATTAGGCACCCACAAGCATCAGACATCCACAAGCATCAGACATCCACAAGCATCAGACATCAGGCATCAGACATCAGACATCCATAAGCATCAGACATCAGACATCAGACGTTAGGCATCCACAAGCGTCAGGCGTCAGACATCCACAGGTGTCAGGCGTCAGGCATCGTCAGGCATCCACAGGCGTCAGACATCCACAGGCGTCAGACATCCACAGGCATCAGACATCAGACACCAGGCATCCACAAGCATCAGACATCAGACACCAGGCATCCACAAGCATCAGACATCAGACATCAGGCATCAGGCATGCATCAGACATCAGGCGTCCGTCATCAGGCGTCCGTCATCAGGCGTCCGTCATCAGGCGTCCGTCATCAGGCGTCCGTCATCAGGCGTCCGTCATCAGGCGTCCGTCATCAGGCATGCATCAGACATCAGGCGTCCGTCATCAGGCGTCCGTCATCAGGCGTCCGTCATCAGACATCAGGCATCAGGCATGCATCAGACATCATCAGGCGTCCGTCATCAGGCGTCCGTCATCAGGCGTCCGTCATCAGGCGTCCGTCATCAGGCGTCCGTCATCAGGCGTCCGTCATCAGGCGTCCGTCATCAGGCGTCCGTCATCAGGCGTCCGTCATCAGGCGTCCGTCATCAGGCGTCCGTCATCAGGCGTCCGTCATCAGGCGTCCGTCATCAGGCGTCCGTCATCAGGCGTCCGTCATCAGGCGTCCGTCATCAGGCGTCCGTCATCCAAATGCATCAGACATCCACATGCATCAGACATCCACATGCATCAGACATCCACATGCATCAGACATCCACATGCATCAGACATCAGACAGCCACAAGCATCAGGCATCCGACATCAGGCAACATACAGCCACAAGCATCAAACATCAGACATCAGGCAACATACAGCCACAAGCATCAAACATCAGACATCAGGCAACATACAGCCACAAGCATCAAACATCAGACATCAGGCAACATACAGCCACAAGCATCAAACATCAGACATCAGGCAACATACAGCCACAAGCATCAAACATCAGACATCAGGCAACATACAGCCACAAGCATCAAACATCAGACATCAGGCAACATACAGCCACAAGCATCAAACATCAGACATCAGGCAACATACAGCCACAAGCATCAAACATCAGACATCAGGCATCAGACATCCACAAGCGTCAGGCGTCAGACATCCACAAGCGTCAGTCATCCACAGGCGTCAAGACATCCACAGGCGTCAAGACATCCACAGGCGTCAAGACATCCACAGGCGTCAAGACATCCACAGGCGTCAAGACATCCACAGGCGTCAAGACATCCACAGGCGTCAAGACATCCACAGGCGTCAAGACATCCACAGGCGTCAAGACATCCACAGGCGTCAAGACATCCACAGGCGTCAAGACATCCACAGGCGTCAAGACATCCACAGGCGTCAAGACATCCACAGGCGTCAAGACATCCACAGGCGTCAAGACATCCACAGGCGTCAAGACATCCACAGGCGTCAAGACATCCACAGGCGTCAAGACATCCACAGGCGTCAAGACATCCACAGGCGTCAAGACATCCACAGGCGTCAAGGCATCCACAGGCGTCAAGGCATCCACAGGCGTCAAGGCATCCACAGGCGTCAGGCATCCACAGGCGTCAGGCATCCACAGGCGTCAGGCATCCACAGGCGTCAGGCATCCACAGGCGTCAGGCATCCACAGGCGTCAGGCATCCACAGGCGTCAGGCATCCACAGGCGTCAGGCATCCACAGGCGTCAGGCATCCACAGGCGTCAGGCATCCACAGGCGTCAGGCATCCACAGGCGTCAGGCATCCACAGGCGTCAGGCATCCACAGGCGTCAGGCATCCACAGGCGTCAGGCATCCACAAGCATCCGACGTCAGGCATCCACAAGCATCCGACGTCAGGCATCCACAAGCATCCGACGTCAGGCATCCACAAGCGCCAGGCATCCACAGGCGCCAGGCATCCACAGGCGCCAGGCATCCACAGGCGCCAGGCATCCACAGGCGTCAGGCATCCACAGGCGTCAGGCATCCACAGGCGTCAGGCATCCACAGGCGTCAGGCATCCACAGGCGTCAGGCATCCACAGGCGTCAGGCATCCACAGGCGTCAGGCATCCACAGGCGTCAGGCATCCACAGGCGTCAGGCATCCACAGGCGTCAGGCATCATGCGTCAGGCACCAGGAATCAGGCACCAGACAACCACAAGCATCAGGCATCAGACAGCCACAAGCATGAGACATCCACAAGCATCAGACATCAGGCAACACACATCCACAAGCATCAGGCATCAGGCATCATACATCAGGCATCAGGCATCAGGCATCAGGCATCAGGCATCAGGCATCATGCATCACACATCATGCATCACACATCGGGCAACACACATCCACAAGCATCAGGCATCAGACATCCACAAGCATCAAGCATCAGGCATCAGGCAGACATCCACAAGCATCAGACATCAGACAGCCACAAGCATCAGACATCCACAAGCATCAGACATCAGGCAACACACATCCACAAGCATCAGGCATCAGGCATCATGCATCAGGCATCAGGCATCAGACATCAGACATCAGGCATCAGACATCAGGCATCAGACATCATGCATCGGACATCATGCATCAGACATCATGCATCAGACATCATGCATCACGCATCAGACATCCACAACCATCAGACATCAGGCATCAGACATCCACAACCATCAGACATCAGGCATCAGATCCACAAGCGTCAGGCATCAGACATCCACAAGCGTCAGGCATCAGACATCCACAAGCGTCAGGCATCAGACATCCACAACCATCAGACATCAGGCATCAGACATCCACAACCATCAGACATCAGGCATCAGACATCCACAAGCATCAGGCATCAGACATCCACAAGCGTCAGGCATCAGACATCCACAAGCGTCAGGCATCAGACATCCACAAGCGTCAGGCATCAGACATCAGACATCAGGCATCCACAAGCATCAGGCATCCACAAGCATGGGGCATCCACAAGCATCAGACATCCACAAGCATCAGACATCAGGCATCAGACATCCACAAGCATCAGACATCCACAAGCATCAGACATCCACAAGTATCAGACATCAGACATCCACAAGCATCAGACATCCACAAGTATCAGACATCAGACATCCACAAGCATCAGACATCCACAAGCATCAGACATCAGGCATCAGACATCCACAAGCATCAGACATCAGGCATCAGACATCCACAAGCATCAGACCTCAGGCATCAGACATCCACAAGCATCAGACATCCACAAGCATCAGACATCCACAAGCATCAGACATCAGATGTCAGGCATCAGACGTCAGGCATCAGACATCATGCGTCAGGCGTCCGACATCATGCGTCAGGCGTCAGACGTCAGGCGTCCACAGGCGTCAGTCATCCACAGGGGTCAAGACATCCACAGGCGTCAAGACATCCACAGGCGTCAAGACATCCACAGGCGTCAAGACATCCACAGGCGTCAAGACATCCACAGGCGTCAAGACATCCACAGGCGTCAAGACATCCACAGGCGTCAAGACATCCACAGGCGTCAAGACATCCACAGGCGTCAAGACATCCACAGGCGTCAAGACATCCACAGGCGTCAAGACATCCACAGGCGTCAAGACATCCACAGGCGTCAAGACATCCACAGGCGTCAAGACATCCACAGGCGTCAAGAAATCCACAGGCGTCAAGACATCCACAGGCGTCAAGACATCCACAGGCGTCAAGACATCCACAGGCGTCAAGACATCCACAGGCGTCAAGACATCCACAGGCGTCAAGACATCCACAGGCGTCAAGGCATCCACAGGCGTCAAGACATCCACAGGCGTCAAGACATCCACAGGCGTCAAGACATCCACAGGCGTCAAGACATCCACAGGCGTCAAGACATCCACAGGCGTCAAGACATCCACAGGCGTCAAGACATCCACAGGCGTCAAGACATCCACAGGCGTCAAGACATCCACAGGCGTCAAGACATCCACAGGCGTCAAGACATCCACAGGCGTCAAGACATCCACAGGCGTCAAGAAATCCACAGGCGTCAAGACATCCACAGGCGTCAAGACATCCACAGGCGTCAAGACATCCACAGGCGTCAAGACATCCACAGGCGTCAAGACATCCACAGGCGTCAAGACATCCACAGGCGTCAAGGCATCCACAGGCGTCAGGCATCCACAGGCGTCAGGCATCCACAGGCGTCAGGCATCCACAGGCGTCAGGCATCCACAGGCGTCAGGCATCCACAGGCGTCAGGCATCCACAGGCGTCAGGCATCCACAGGCGTCAGGCATCCACAGGCGTCAGGCATCCACAGGCGTCAGGCATCCACAGGCGTCAGGCATCCACAGGCGTCAGGCATCCACAAGCATCCGACGTCAGGCATCCACAAGCATCCGACGTCAGGCATCCACAAGCATCCGACGTCAGGCATCCACAAGCGCCAGGCATCCACAGGCGCCAGGCATCCACAGGCGCCAGGCATCCACAGGCGCCAGGCATCCACAGGCGTCAGGCATCCACAGGCGTCAGGCATCCACAGGCGTCAGGCATCCACAGGCGTCAGGCATCCACAGGCGTCAGGCATCCACAGGCGTCAGGCATCCACAGGCGTCAGGCATCCACAGGCGTCAGGCATCCACAGGCGTCAGGCATCCACAGGCGTCAGGCATCCACAGGCGTCAGGCATCATGCGTCAGGCACCAGGAATCAGGCACCAGACAACCACAAGCATCAGGCATCAGACAGCCACAAGCATGAGACATCCACAAGCATCAGACATCAGGCAACACACATCCACAAGCATCAGGCATCAGACATCATGCATCACACATCATGCATCACACATCGGGCAACACACATCCACAAGCATCAGGCATCAGACATCCACAAGCATCAAGCATCAGGCATCAGGCAGACATCCACAAGCATCAGACATCAGACAGCCACAAGCATCAGACATCCACAAGCATCAGACATCAGGCAACACACATCCACAAGCATCAGGCATCAGGCATCATGCATCAGGCATCAGGCATCAGACATCAGACATCAGGCATCAGACATCAGGCATCAGACATCATGCATCAGACATCATGCATCAGACATCATGCATCACGCATCAGACATCCACAACCATCAGACATCAGGCATCAGACATCCACAACCATCAGACATCAGGCATCAGATCCACAAGCGTCAGGCATCAGACATCCACAAGCATCAGACATCCACAAGCATCAGACATCAGGCATCAGACATCCACAAGCATCAGACATCCACAAGCATCAGACATCCACAAGTATCAGACATCAGACATCCACAAGCATCAGACATCCACAAGTATCAGACATCAGACATCCACAAGCATCAGACATCCACAAGCATCAGACATCAGGCATCAGACATCCACAAGCATCAGACATCAGGCATCAGACATCCACAAGCATCAGACCTCAGGCATCAGACATCCACAAGCATCAGACATCCACAAGCATCAGACATCCACAAGCATCAGACATCAGATGTCAGGCATCAGACGTCAGGCATCAGACATCATGCGTCAGGCGTCCGACATCATGCGTCAGGCGTCAGACGTCAGGCGTCCACAGGCGTCAGTCATCCACAGGGGTCAAGACATCCACAGGCGTCAAGACATCCACAGGCGTCAAGACATCCACAGGCGTCAAGACATCCACAGGCGTCAAGACATCCACAGGCGTCAAGACATCCACAGGCGTCAAGACATCCACAGGCGTCAAGACATCCACAGGCGTCAAGACATCCACAGGCGTCAAGACATCCACAGGCGTCAAGACATCCACAGGCGTCAAGACATCCACAGGCGTCAAGACATCCACAGGCGTCAAGACATCCACAGGCGTCAAGACATCCACAGGCGTCAAGAAATCCACAGGCGTCAAGACATCCACAGGCGTCAAGACATCCACAGGCGTCAAGACATCCACAGGCGTCAAGACATCCACAGGCGTCAAGACATCCACAGGCGTCAAGACATCCACAGGCGTCAAGGCATCCACAGGCGTCAGGCATCCACAGGCGTCAGGCATCCACAGGCGTCAGGCATCCACAGGCGTCAGGCATCCACAGGCGTCAGGCATCCACAGGCGTCAGGCATCCACAGGCGTCAGGCATCCACAGGCGTCAGGCATCCACAGGCGTCAGGCATCCACAGGCGTCAGGCATCCACAGGCGTCAGGCATCCACAAGCATCCGACGTCAGGCATCCACAAGCATCCGACGTCAGGCATCCACAAGCATCCGACGTCAGGCATCCACAAGCGCCAGGCATCCACAGGCGCCAGGCATCCACAGGCGCCAGGCATCCACAGGCGCCAGGCATCCACAGGCGTCAGGCATCCACAGGCGTCAGGCATCCACAGGCGTCAGGCATCCACAGGCGTCAGGCATCCACAGGCGTCAGGCATCCACAGGCGTCAGGCATCCACAGGCGTCAGGCATCCACAGGCGTCAGGCATCCACAGGCGTCAGGCATCCACAGGCGTCAGGCATCCACAGGCGTCAGGCATCATGCGTCAGGCACCAGGAATCAGGCACCAGACAACCACAAGCATCAGGCATCAGACAGCCACAAGCATGAGACATCCACAAGCATCAGACATCAGGCAACACACATCCACAAGCATCAGGCATCAGACATCATGCATCACACATCATGCATCACACATCGGGCAACACACATCCACAAGCATCAGGCATCAGACATCCACAAGCATCAAGCATCAGGCATCAGGCAGACATCCACAAGCATCAGACATCAGACAGCCACAAGCATCAGACATCCACAAGCATCAGACATCAGGCAACACACATCCACAAGCATCAGGCATCAGGCATCATGCATCAGGCATCAGGCATCAGACATCAGACATCAGGCATCAGACATCAGGCATCAGACATCATGCATCAGACATCATGCATCAGACATCATGCATCACGCATCAGACATCCACAACCATCAGACATCAGGCATCAGACATCCACAACCATCAGACATCAGGCATCAGATCCACAAGCGTCAGGCATCAGACATCCACAAGCGTCAGGCATCAGACATCCACAAGCGTCAGGCATCAGACATCCACAACCATCAGACATCAGGCATCAGACATCCACAACCATCAGACATCAGGCATCAGACATCCACAAGCATCAGGCATCAGACATCCACAAGCGTCAGGCATCAGACATCCACAAGCGTCAGGCATCAGACATCCACAAGCGTCAGGCATCAGACATCAGGCATCAGGCATCCACAAGCATCAGGCATCCACAAGCACGGGGCATCCACAAGCATCAGACATCCACAAGCATCAGACATCAGGCATCAGACATCCACAAGCATCAGACATCCACAAGCATCAGACATCCACAAGTATCAGACATCAGACATCCACAAGCATCAGACATCCACAAGTATCAGACATCAGACATCCACAAGCATCAGACATCCACAAGCATCAGACATCCACAAGCATCAGACATCAGGCATCAGACATCCACAAGCATCAGACATCAGGCATCAGACATCCACAAGCATCAGACCTCAGGCATCAGACATCCACAAGCATCAGACATCCACAAGCATCAGACATCCACAAGCATCAGACATCAGACGTCGGGCATCAGACATCGGGCATCAGAAATCAGACATCAGACATCGGGCATCAGACATCAGATGTCAGGCATCAGACGTCAGGCATCAGACATCATGCGTCAGGCGTCCGACATCATGCGTCAGGCGTCAGACGTCAGGCGTCCACAGGCGTCAGTCATCCACAGGGGTCAAGACATCCACAGGCGTCAAGACATCCACAGGCGGCAAGACATCCACAGGCGTCAAGACATCCACAGGCGTCAAGACATCCACAGGCGTCAAGACATCCACAGGCGTCAAGACATCCACAGGCGTCAAGACATCCACAGGCGTCAAGACATCCACAGGCGTCAAGACATCCACAGGCGTCAAGACATCCACAGGCGTCAAGACATCCACAGGCGTCAGGCATCCACAGGCGTCAGGCATCCACAGGCGTCAGGCATCCACAGGCGTCAGGCATCCACAGGCGTCAGGCATCCACAGGCGTCAGGCATCCACAGGCGTCAGGCATCCACAGGCGTCAGGCATCCACAGGCGTCAGGCATCCACAAGCATCAGGCATCCACAAGCATCCGACGTCAGGCATCCACAAGCATCCGACGTCAGGCATCCACAAGCATCCGACGTCAGGCATCCACAAGCATCCGACGTCAGGCATCCACAAGCATCCGACGTCAGGCATCCACAAGCATCCGACGTCAGGCATCCACAAGCGCCAGGCATCCACAGGCGCCAGGCATCCACAGGCGTCAGGCATCCACAGGCGTCAGGCATCCACAGGCGTCAGGCATCCACAGGCGTCAGGCATCATGCGTCAGGCATCATGCGTCAGGCACCAGGAATCAGGCACCAGGAATCAGGCACCAGGAATCAGGCACCAGGAATCAGGCACCAGGAATCAGGCACCAGACAACCACAAGCATCAGGCATCAGACAGCCACAAGCATCAGACATCCACAAGCATCAGACATCAAGCAACACACATCCACAAGCATCAGGCATCAGGCATCAGGCATCAGGCATCAGGCATCATACATCAGGCATCATACATCAGGCATCAGACATCAGGCATCAGACATCATGCATCAGACATCATGCATCAGACATCATGCATCAGACATCATGCATCAGACATCATGCATCAGACATCATGCATCAGACATCATGCATCAGACATCATGCATCAGACATCAGGCAACACACATCCACAAGCATCAGGCATCAGACATCCACAAGCATCAAGCATCAGGCATCAGGCAGACATCCACAAGCATCAGCCATCAGGCATCAGATCCACAAGCGTCAGGCATCAAACATCAGGCATCAGACATCCACAAGCATCAGGCATCAGACATCCACAAGCGTCAGGCATCAGACATCCACAAGCGTCAGGCATCAGACATCAGACATCAGACATCAGGCATCCACAAGAATCAGGCATCCACAAGCATGGGGCATCCACAAGCATCAGACATCCACAAGCATCAGACATCAGGCATCAGACATCCACAAGCATCAGACATCCACAAGCATCAGACATCCACAAGCATCAGACATCCACAAGCATCAGACATCCACAAGTATCAGACATCAGACATCCACAAGTATCAGACATCAGACATCCACAAGCATCAGACATCCACAAGCATCAGACATCCACAAGCATCAGACATCAGGCATCAGACATCCACAAGCATCAGACATCCACAAGCATCAGACATCCACAAGCATCAGACATCCACAAGCATCAGACATCCACAAGCATCAGACATCAGGCATCAGACATCCACAAGCATCAGACATCCAAATGCATCAGACATCAGACGTCAGGCATCAGACATCATGCGTCAGGCGTCAGGCATCAGACATCCACAAGCGTCAGGCGTCCACAAGCGTCAGGCGTCAGACATCCACAAGCATCAGGCGTCAGACATCCACAGGCGTCAGGCGTCAGGCATCCACAAGCAGGCGTCAGGCATCCACAAGCAGGCGTCAGGCATCCACAAGCAGGCGTCAGGCATCCACAAGCAGGCGTCAGGCATCCACAAGCAGTCAAGACATCCACAGGCGTCAAGACATCCACAGGCGTCAGACATCCACAGGCGTCAGGCGTCAGGCATCCACAAGCAGGCGTCAGGCATCCACAAGCAGGCGTCAGGCATCCACAAGCAGGCGTCAGGCATCCACAAGCAGGCGTCAGGCATCCACAAGCAGGCGTCAGGCATCCACAAGCAGTCAAGACATCCACAGGCGTCAAGACATCCACAGGCGTCAAGACATCCACAGGCGTCAAGACATCCACAGGCGTCAGGCATCCACAGGCGTCAGGCATCCACAGGCGTCAGGCATCCACAGGCGTCAGGCATCCACAGGCGTCAGGCATCCACAGGCGTCAGGCATCCACAGGCGTCAGGCATCCACAGGCGTCAGGCATCCACAGGCGTCAGGCATCCACAGGCGTCAGGCATCCACAGGCGTCAGGCATCCACAGGCGTCAGGCATCCACAGGCGTCAGGCATCCACAGGCATCCACAAGCATCCGACGTCAGGCATCCACAAGCATCCGACGTCAGGCATCCACAAGCATCCGACGTCAGGCATCCACAAGCATCCGACGTCAGGCATCCACAAGCATCCGACGTCAGGCATCCACAAGCGCCAGGCATCCACAGGCGCCAGGCATCCACAGGCGCCAGGCATCCACAGGCGCCAGGCATCCACAGGCGCCAGGCATCCACAGGCGTCCGGCATCCACAGGCGTCCGGCATCCACAGGCGTCCGGCATCCACAGGCGTCCGGCATCCACAGGCGTCAGGCATCATGCGTCAGGCACCAGGAATCAGGCACCAGGAATCAGGCACCAGGAATCAGGCACCAGGAATCAGGCACCAGACAACCACAAGCATCAGGCATCAGGCATCAGACAGCCACAAGCATCAGACATCCACAAGCATCAGACATCAGGCAACACACATCCACAAGCATCAGGCATCAGGCATCAGACATCATGCATCAGACATCATGCATCAGACATCATGCATCAGACATCATGCATCAGACATCATGCATCACACATCATGCATCACACATCAGGCAACACACATCCACAAGCATCAGGCATCAGACATCCCCAAGCATCAAGCATCAGGCATCAGGCAGACATCCACAAGCATCAGACATCAGGCATCAGATCCACAAGCGTCAGGCATCAAACATCAGGCATCAGACATCAGGTATCAGACCTGCATCAGACATTAGGCAACACACATCCACAGGCATCAGACATCCACAGGCATCAGGCATCCACAAGCATCAGACATCAGGCATCAGACAGCCACAAGCGTCAGGCCTCAGACATCAGACATCAGGCGTCCACAAGCATCAGGCATCCACAAGCATCAGGCGTCCACAAGACGTCGGGCATCAGACATCAGATGTCAGGCATCAGACATCAGACGTCAGACATCAGACATCAGACATCAGACGTCAGGCATCAGACATCAGACATCAGACGTCAGGCATCAGACATCATGCGTCAGGCGTCAGACGTCAGGCGTCAGACGTCAGGCGTCAGGCGTCAGGCGTCAGACGTCAGGCATCCACAAGCGTCAGGCGTCCACAAGCGTCAGGCGTCAGACATCCACAGGCGTCAGGCGTCAGGCATCCACAGGCAGGCGTCAGGCATCCACAGGCAGGCGTCAGGCATCCACAGGCAGGCGTCAGGCATCCACAGGCAGGCGTCAGGCATCCACAGGCATCAGACATCCACATGCATCAGACATCCACATGCATCAGACATCCACATGCATCAGACATCCACAAGCAGGCGTCAGACATCCACAGGCGTCAGGCGTCCGACATCAGGCATCAGACATCCACATGCATCAGACATCCACATGCATCAGACATCCACATGTCTCAGACATCCACATGCATTAGGCATCAGACATCAGGCATCAGTCATCAGGCACCCACAAGCATCAGACATCCACAAGCATCAGGCACCCACAAGCATCAGACATCCACAAGCATCAGACATCCACAAGCATCAGACATCAGGCATCAGACATCAGACATCCACAAGCATCAGACATCAGGCATCAGACGTTAGGCATCCACAAGCGTCAGGCGTCAGACATCCACAGGCGTCAGGCATCCACAAGCGTCAGGCGTCAGACATCCAAATGCATCAGGCATCCACAAGCATCAGACATCAGGCATCAGGCATCGACATGCATCAGACATCAGGCGTCCGTCATCAGGCGTCCGTCATCAGGCGTCCGTCATCAGGCGTCCGTCATCAGGCGTCCGTCATCAGGCGTCCGTCATCAGGCGTCCGTCATCAGGCGTCCGTCATCAGGCGTCCGTCATCAGGCGTCCGTCATCAGGCGTCCGTCATCAGGCGTCCGTCATCAGGCGTCCGTCATCAGGCGTCCGTCATCAGGCGTCCGTCATCAGGCGTCCGTCATCAGGCGTCCGTCATCAGGCGTCCGTCATCCACATGCATCAGACATCCACATGCATCAGACATCCACATGCATCAGACATCCACATGCATCAGACATCCACATGCATCAGACATCCACATGCATCAGACATCAGACATCCACATGCATCAGACATCCACATGCATCAGACATCAGACATCCACATGCATCAGACATCCACATGCATCAGACATCAGACATCCACATGCATCAGGCATCCGACATCAGACATCAGACATCCACAAGCATCAGGCATCCGACATCAGACATCCACAAGCATCAGGCATCAGGCAACATACAGCCACAAGCATCAAACATCAGGCATCAGGCAACATACAGCCACAAGCATCAAACATCAGGCATCAGGCAACATACAGCCACAAGCATCAAACATCAGACATCAGGCAACATACAGCCACAAGCATCAAACATCAGACATCAGGCAACATACAGCCACAAGCATCAAACATCAGACATCAGGCAACATACAGCCACAAGCATCAAACATCAGACATCAGGCAACATACAGCCACAAGCATCAAACATCAGACATCAGGCAACATACAGCCACAAGCATCAAACATCAGACATCAGGCAACATACAGCCACAAGCATCAAACATCAGACATCCACAAGCGTCAGGCGTCAGACATCAGGCATCCACAAGCGTCAGGCGTCAGTCATCCACAGGCGTCAAGACATCCACAGGCGTCAAGACATCCACAGGCGTCAAGACATCCACAGGCGTCAAGACATCCACAGGCGTCAAGACATCCACAGGCGTCAAGACATCCACAGGCGTCAAGACATCCACAGGCGTCAAGACATCCACAGGCGTCAAGACATCCACAGGCGTCAAGACATCCACAGGTGTCAAGACATCCACAGGCGGCAAGACATCCACAGGCGGCAAGACATCCACAGGCGGCAAGACATCCACAGGCGGCAAGACATCCACAGGCGGCAAGACATCCACAGGCGGCAAGACATCCACAGGCGGCAAGACATCCACAGGCGGCAAGACATCCACAGGCGGCAAGACATCCACAGGCGGCAAGGCATCCACAGGCGTCAGGCATCCACAGGCGTCAGGCATCCACAGGCGTCAGGCATCCACAGGCGTCAGGCATCCACAGGCGTCAGGCATCCACAGGCGTCAGGCATCCACAGGCGTCAGGCATCCACAGGCGTCAGGCATCCACAGGCGTCAGGCATCCACAGGCGTCAGGCATCCACAGGCGTCAGGCATCCACAGGCGTCAGGCATCCACAGGCGTCAGGCATCCACAAGCATCCGACGTCAGGCATCCACAAACATCCGACGTCAGGCATCCACAAACATCCGACGTCAGGCATCCACAAGCGCCAGGCATCCACAGGCGTCAGGCATCCACAGGTGTCAGGCATCCACAGGCGTCAGGCATCCACAGGCGTCAGGCACCAGGAATCAGGCACCAGGAATCAGGCACCAGACAACCACAAGCATCAGGCATCAGACAGCCACAAGCATCAGACATCCACAAGCATCAGACATCAGGCAACACACATCCACAAGCATCAGGCATCAGGCATCATACATCAGGCATCAGGCATCAGACATCAGGCATCAGACATCAGGCATCAGACATCAGGCATAAGACATCATGCATCAGACATCATGCATCAGACATCATGCATCACACATCGGGCAACACACATCCACAAGCATCAGGCATCAGACATCCACAAGCATCAGGCATCAGACATCAGGCAGACATCCACAAGCATCAGACATCAGACAGCCACAAGCATCAGACATCCACAAGCATCAGACATCAGGCAACACACATCCACAAGCATCAGGCATCAGGCATAATACATCAGGCATCAGACATCAGACATCAGACATCAGGCATCAGACATCAGGCATCAGACATCATGCATCGGACATCATGCATCGGACATCATGCATCAGACATCATGCATCAGACATCATGCATCACACATCATGCATCAGACATCATGCATCACACATCAGGCAACACACATCCACAAGCATCAGGCATCAGACATCCACAAGCATCAAGCATCAGGCAGACATCCACAACCATCAGACATCAGGCATCAGATCCACAAGCGTCAGGCATCAAACATCAGGCATCAGACATCCACAAGCATCAGGCAGACATCCACAAGCGTCAGGCATCAGACATCCACAAGCGTCAGGCATCAGACATCAGGCATCCACAAGCATCAGGCATCCACAAGCATCAGGCATCCACAAGCATGGGGCATCCACAAGCATGGGGCATCCACAAGCAGACATCCACAATCATCAGACATCAGGCATCAGACATCCACAAGCATCAGACATCCACAAGCATCAGACATCCACAAGCATCAGAAATCAGGCATCAGACATCCACAAGCATCAGACATCCACAAGTATCAGACATCAGACATCCACAAGCATCAGACATCCACAAGCATCAGGCATCAGACATCCACAAGCATCAGACATCAGACATCCACAAGCATCAGACATCCACAAGCATCAGGCATCAGACATCCACAAGCATCAGACATCAGGCATCAGACATCCACAAGCATCAGACCTCAGGCATCAGACATCCACAAGCATCAGACATCCACAAGCATCAGACATCAGGCATCAGACATCCACAAGCATCAGACATCCAAATGCATCAGACATCAGACGTCGGGCATCAGACATCAGACATCAGGCATCAGACATCGGGCATCAGACATCAGACGTCAGGCATCAGACATCAGGGATCAGACATCGGGCATCAGACATCAGACATCGGGCATCAGACATCAGACATCGGGCATCAGACATCAGGCATCAGGCATCAGACATCAGGCATCAGACATCGGGCATCAGACGTCGGGCATCAGACGTCAGACATCAGACGTCAGACATCAGACGTCAGGCATCAGACGTCAGGCATCAGACATCAGGCGTCAGGCGTCAGGCGTCAGGCGTCCACAAGCGTCAGGCGTCAGACATCCACAGGCGTCAGGCATCCACAAGCATCCGACGTCAGGCATCCACAAGCATCCGACGTCAGGCATCCACAAGCATCCAACGTCGGGCATCCACAAGCGCCAGGCATCCACAGGCGCCAGGCATCCACAGGCGTCAGGCATCCACAGGCGTCAGGCATCCACAGGCGTCAGGCATCCACAGGCGTCAGGCATCCACAGGCGTCAGGCATCCACAGGCGTCAGGCATCCACAGGCGTCAGGCATCCACAGGCGTCAGGCACCAGGAATCAGGCACCAGACAACCACAAGCATCAGGCATCAGACAGCCACAAGCATCAGGCATCCACAAGCATCAGACATCAGGCAACACACATCCACAAGCATCAGGCATCAGGCATCAGGCATCATGCATCAGGCATCATGCATCAGACATCATGCATCAGACATCATGCATCAGACATCATGCATCAGACATCATGCATCAGACATCATGCATCAGACATCATGCATCAGACATCATGCATCAGACATCATGCATCAGACATCATGCAACACACATCCACAAGCATCAGGCATCAGACATCCACAAGCATCAGACATCAGGCATCAGACATCCACAAGCATCAAACATCAGGCATCAGATCCACAAGCGTCAGGCATCAAACATCAGGCATCAGACATCCACAAGCATCAGGCATCAGACATCCACAAGCGTCAGGCATCAGACATCCACAAGCGTCAGGCATCAGACATCCACAAGCGTCAGGCATCAGACATCAGACATCAGGCATCCACAAGCGTCAGACATCCACAAGCATCAGACATCCACAAGCATCAGACATCCACAAGCATCAGACATCAGGCATCAGACATCCACAAGCATCAGACATCAGGCATCAGACATCCACAAGCATCAGACATCCACAAGCATCAGACATCCACAAGCATCAGACATCAGGCATCAGACATCCACAAGCATCAGACATCCACAAGCATCAGACATCCAAATGCATCAGACGTCGGGCATCAGACATCAGACATCAGACGTCGGGCATCAGACATCAGACGTCAGACGTCAGACATCAGACATCAGACGTCAGACATCAGACGTCAGACGTCAGGCATCAGACGTCAGACGTCAGGCGTCAGACGTCAGACATCAGACGTCAGGCATCAGACGTCAGACGTCAGACGTCAGGCGTCCACAAGCGTCAGGCGTCCACAAGCGTCAGGCGTCCACAAGCGTCAGGCGTCCACAAGCGTCAGGCGTCCACAAGCGTCAGGCGTCCACAAGCGTCAGGCGTCCACAAGCGTCAGGCGTCCACAAGCGTCAGGCGTCCACAAGCGTCAGGCGTCCACAAGCGTCAGGCGTCAGGCATCCACAAGCAGGCGTCAGCCAATCCACAGGCGTCAAGACATCCACAGGCGTCAAGACATCCACAGGCGTCAAGACATCCACAGGCGTCAAGACATCCACAGGCGTCAAGACATCCACAGGCGTCAAGACATCCACAGGCGTCAAGGCATCCACAGGCGTCAAGGCATCCACAGGCGTCAAGGCATCCACAGGCGTCAAGGCATCCACAGGCGTCAAGGCATCCACAGGCGTCAAGGCATCCACAGGCGTCAAGGCATCCACAGGCGTCAAGGCATCCACAGGCGTCAAGGCATCCACAGGCGTCAAGGCATCCACAGGCGTCAAGGCATCCACAGGCGTCAAGGCATCCACAGGCGTCAAGGCATCCACAGGCGTCAAGGCATCCACAGGCGTCAAGGCATCCACAGGCGTCAAGGCATCCACAGGCGTCAGGCATCCACAGGCGTCAGGCATCCACAGGCGTCAGGCATCCACAGGCGTCAGGCATCCACAGGCGTCAGGCATCCACAGGCGTCAGGCATCCACAGGCGTCAGGCATCCACAGGCGTCAGGCATCCACAGGCGTCAGGCATCCACAGGCATCAGGCATCCACAGGCGCCAGGCATCCACAGGCGCCAGGCATCCACAGGCGCCAGGCATCCACAGGCGTCAGGCATCCACAGGCGTCAGGCATCCACAGGCGTCAGGCATCCACAGGCGTCAGGCATCCACAGGCGTCAGGCATCCACAGGCGTCAGGCATCCACAGGCGTCAGGCATCCACAGGCGTCAGGCATCCACAGGCGTCAGGCATCCACAGGCATCAGGCACCAGGAATCAGGCACCAGGAATCAGGCACCAGGAATCAGGCACCAGGAATCAGGCACCAGGAATCAGGCACCAGGAATCAGGCACCAGACAACCACAAGCATCAGGCATCAGACAGCCACAAGCATCAGACATCCACAAGCATCAGGCATCATACATCAGGCATCAGGCATCAGGCATCAGGCATCAGGCATCATGCATCAGACATCATGCATCAGACATCATGCATCAGACATCATGCATCAGACATCATGCATCAGACATCATGCATCAGACATCATGCATCAGACATCATGCATCACACATCAGGCATCACACATCAGGCAACACACATCAGGCAACACACATCAGGCAACACACATCCACAAGCATCAGGCATCAGACATCCACAAGCATCAAGCATCAGGCATCAGACATCCACAAGCATCAAGCATCAGGCAGACATCCACAAGCATCAGACATCAGGCATCAGATCCACAAGCGTCAGGCATCAGACATCAGACATCAGGCGTCAGGCATCAGACATCAGGCGTCAGGCATCAGACATCAGGCGTCAGGCATCAGACATCATGCGTCAGACATCATGCGTCAGACATCATGCGTCAGGCATCATGCGTCAGACATCATGCGTTAGGCATCAGACATCATGCGTTAGGCGTCAGACATCATGCGTCAGACGTCAGACATCCACAAGCGTCAGGCGTCCACAAGCGTCAGGCGTCCACAAGCGTCAGGCGTCCACAAGCGTCAGGCGTCCACAAGCGTCAGGCGTCAGACATCCACAGGCGTCAGGCATCCACAAGCAGGCGTCAGGCATCCACAGGCAGGCGTCAGGCATCCACAGGCGTCAGACATCCACAGGCGTCAGGCGTCCGACATCAGGCATCAGACATCCACATGCATCAGACATCCACATGCATCAGACATCCACATGTCTCAGACATCCACATGTCTCAGACATCCACATGCATTAGGCATCAGACATCAGGCATCAGACATCAGGCATCAGACTTCCACAAGCATCATGCATCAGGCATCAGGCATCAGACATCAGACAATACACATCCACAGGCGTCAGACATCCACAGGCGTCAGACATCCACAGGCGTCAGACATCCACAGGCGTCAGACATCCACAGGCGTCAGACATCCACAGGCGTCAGACATCCACAGGCGTCAGACATCCACAAGCGTCAGACATCCACAAGCATCAGACATCCACAAGCATCAGACATCCACAAGCATCAGACATCAGGAATCAAACATTCACAAGCATCAGACATCATGCATCAGACATCAGGCAACACACATCCACAAGCATCAGACATCAAACATCGGGCATCAGACATCGGGCATCAGGCATCAGACATAGGGCATCAGGCATCAGACTTCCACAAGCATCAGGCATCAGACATCCACAAGCATCAGGCATCAGACATCAGACATCCACAAGCATCAGACATCAGGCAACAAACATCCACAAGCATCAGACATCCACAAGCATCAGACATCAGGCAACACACATCCACAAGCATCAGACATCAGGCATCAGACTTCCACAAGCATCAGGCATCAGACACCCACAAGCATCAGACATCCACAAGCATCAGACATCAGGCAACACACATCCACAAGCATCAGACATCAGGCATCAGACTTCCACAAGCATCAGGCATCAGACACCCACAAGCATCAGACATCCACAAGCATCAGACATCAGGTATCAGACATCATGCATCAGACATCAGGCAACACACCACAAGCATCAGGCATCCACAGAAATCAGATCAGGCATCAGGCATCCACAGGAATCAGGCATCAGGCATCAGACATCATGCATCAGACATCATGCATCAGGCATCAGGCATCAGGCATCATGCATCAGACATCATGCATCAGACATCATGCATCAGACATCATGCATCGACATCATGCATCCACAAGCATCAGGCATCAGACCACCGCAAGCATCAAACATCATGCATCAGACATCAGGCAACACACATCCACAAGCATCAGGCATCAGACTTCCACAAGCATCAGACATCAGGCATCAGACAGCCACAAGCATCAGACATCCACAAGCATCAGACATCCACAAGCATCAGACATCCACAAGCATCAGACATCAGGCAACACACATCCACAGGCATCAGGCATCCACAAGCATCAGGCATCAGACATCCACAAGCATCAGGCATCAGACATCCACAAGCATCAGACATCAGGCAACACACATCCACAGGCATCAGACATCCACAGGCATCAGGCATCCACAAGCATCAGGCATCAGACATCGGGCATCAGGCATCAGACAGCCACAAGCATCAGACATCAGGCATCAGACATCCACAGGCGTCCGGCATCCACATGCGTCAGGCATCCACAGGCGTCAGGCATCCACAGGCGTCAGGCATCCACAGGCATCAGGCATCCACAAGCATCAGACATCAGGCATCAGACATCAGACATCAGGCATCAGACATCAGGCATCAGGCATCAGACATCATGCATCAGACATCATACATCAGACATCATGCATCAGGCATCAGACATCCACAAGCATCAGGCATCAGACATCCACAAGCATCAGACATCCACAAGCATCAGACATCAGGCATCAGACATCCACAAGCATCAGACATCCACAAGCATCAGACATCAGGCATCAAACATCCACAAGCATCAGACATCCACAAGCATCAGACATCCACAAGCATCAGACATCCACAAGCATCAGGCATCAGACATCCACAAGCATCATGCATCAGACATCCACAAGCATCAGACATCAGGCATCAGACTTCCACAAGCATCATGCATCAGGCATCAGGCATCAGACATCAGACAATACACATCCACAGGCATCAGACATCCTCAGGAATCAGGCACCAGACATCAGGCACCAGACATCAGGCACCAGACATCAGGCACCAGACATCAGGCACCAGACATCAGGCACCAGACATCAGGCACCAGACATCATGCATCAGACATCATGCATCAGACATCATGCATCAGACATCATGCATCAGACATCATGCATCAGACATCCACAAGCATCAGACATCCACAAGCATCAGACATCATGCATCAGACATCCACAAGCATCAGACATCATGCATGAGACATCAGGCAACACACATCCACAAGCATCAGACATCAAACATCGGGCATCAGACATCAGTCATCAGACATCAGACATCCACAAGCATCAGACATCAGACATCCACAAGCATCAGACATCATGCATCAGACATCAGGTAACACATCCACAAGCATCAGGTAACACACATCCACAAGCATCAGGCAACACACATCCACAAGCATCAGACATCCACAAGCATCAGGCATCAGACATCCACAAGCATCAGACATCAGGCATCAGACATCATGCATCAGACATCATGCATCAGACATCCACAAGCATCAGACATCAGGAATCAAAAATCCACAAGCATCAGACATCCACAAGCATCAGCCATCATGCATCAGCCATCAGGCAACACACATCCACAAGCATCAGGCAACACACATCCACAAGCATCAGGCAACACACATCCACAAGCATCCGGCATCAGACAGCCACAAGCATCCGGCATCAGACAGCCACAAGCATCAGACATCAGGCATCAGACAGCCACAAGCATCAGACATCAGGCATCAGACATCCACAAGCTTCAGACATCAGGCATCCACAAGCATCAAACATCCACAAGCATCAGACATCCACAAGCATCAGACATCAGGCATCCAACATCCACAAGCATCAGACATCCACAAGCATCAGACATCATGCATCAGACATCAGGCATCAGACTTCCACAAGCATCAGACATCAGACATCAGGCATCAGACATCAGACATCAGGCATCAGACATCCACAAGCATCAGGCATCAGGCATCAGACATCCACAAGCATCAGGCATCAGACATCCACACGCATCAGGCATCAGACATCCACAAGCATCAGACATCCACAAGCATCAGACATCCACAAGCATCAGACATCCACAAGCATCAGACATCCACAAGCATCAGACATCCACAAGCATCAGACATCCACAAGCATCAGACATCAGGCATCAAACATCCACAAGCATCAGACATCCACAAGCATCAGACATCAGGCATCAGACATCAGGCATCAGACTTCCACAAGCATCATGCATCAGACATCCACACGCATCATGCATCAGACATCAGGCAGCAGGCATCATGCATCAGACATCAGGCATCAGGCATCAGGCATCAGGCATCAGGCATCAGGCATCAGGCATCAGGCATCAGGCCACACATCCACAGGCATCAGGCAACACACATCCACAGGCATCAGGCAACACATCCACAAGAATCAGACATCAGGAATCAGACATCAGGCATCAGGCACCAGACATCAGACATCAGGCACCAGACATCAGGCATCATGCATCAGACATCAGGCAACACACATCCACAAGCATCAGGCATCAGACATCAGACATCATGCATCAGACATCATGCATCAGACATCATGCATCAGACATCATGCATCAGACATCATGCATCATGCATCAGACATCATGCATCAGACATCATGCATCAGACATCAGGCAACACACATCCACAAGCATCAGGCATCAGACATCCACAAGCATCAAGCATCAGGCATCAGGCAGACATCCACAAGCATTAGACATCAGGCATCAGATCCACAAGCATCAGGCATCAAACATCAGGCATCAGACATCCACAAGCATCAGGCATCAGACATCCACAAGCGTCAGGAATCAGACATCCACAAGCGTCAGGAATCAGACATCCACAAGCGTCAGGCATCAGACATCCACAAGCGTCAGGCATCAGACATCAGACATCAGGCATCCACAAGCATCAGGCATCCACAAGCATCAGGCATCCACAAGCGTCAGGCATCAGACATCCACAAGCGTCAGGCATCAGACATCAGACATCAGGCATCAGGCATCCACAAGCATCAGGCATCCACAAGCATCAGGCGTCCACAAGACGTCGGGCATCAGACATCAGACATCGGGCATCAGACATCAGATGTCAGGCATCAGACGTCAGACGTCAGGCATCAGACGTCAGACGTCAGGCGTCAGACGTCAGGCGTCAGACATCAGACGTCAGGCGTCAGATGTCAGACGTCAGGCGTCAGATGTCAGACGTCAGGCGTCCACAAGCGTCAGGCGTCCACAAGCGTCAGGCGTCCACAAGCGTCAGGCGTCCACAAGCGTCAGGCGTCCACAAGCGTCAGGCGTCCACAAGCGTCAGGCGTCCACAAGCGTCAGGCGTCCACAAGCATCAGGCATCAGACATCCACAAGCATCAGGCATCAGACATCAGGCAACATACATCCACAAGCGTCAGGCATCCACAAGCGTCAGGCATCAGACATCAGGCAACATACATCCACAAGCATCAGGCATCAGACATCAGGCAACATACATCCACAAGCATCAGACTTCAAACATCAGACATCAGGCATCAGACATCCACAAGCGTCAGGCATCAGACATCCACAAGCGTCAGACATCCACAGGCGTCAGACATCCACAGGCGTCAGACATCCACAGGCGTCAGACATCCACAGGCGTCAGACATCCACAGGCGTCAGACATCCACAGGCGTCAGACATCCACAGGCGTCAGACATCCACAGGCGTCAGACATCCACAGGCGTCAGACATCCACAGGCGTCAGACATCAGGCATCAGACAGCCACAAGCATCAGACATCAGACATCAGGCATCAGACATCAAACATCCACAAGCATCAGACATCAGGCATCAGACATCCACAGACATCAGGCATCCACAGGCGTCAGGCATCCACAGGCGTCAGGCATCCACAGGCGTCAGGCATCCACAGGCGTCAGGCATCAGGAATCGGGCACCAGACATCCACAAGCACCAGACATCCACAAGCATCAGCCATCCACAAGCATCAGCCATCCACAAGCATCAGCCATCCACAAGCATCAGACATCAGGCATCAGACATCCACAAGCATCAGACATCCACAAGCATCAGACATCAGGCATCAAACATCCACAAGCATCAGACATCCACAAGCATCAGACATCAGGCAACACACTTCCACAAGCATCAGACATCAGACATCATGCATCAGACATCAGGCAACACACATCCACAAGCATCAGGCATCAGACAGCCACAAGCATCAGGCATCAGACAGCCACAAGCATCAGGCATCAGACAGCCACAAGCATCAGACATCCACAAGCATCAGACATCAGGCATCAAACATCCACAAGCATCAGACATCCACAAGCATCAGACATCAGGCATCAAACATCCACAAGCATCAGACATCCACAAGCATCAGACATCCACAAGCATCAGACATCCACAAGCATCAGACAACACACATCCACAGGCATCCACAAGCATCAGGCATCAGACATCCACAAGCATCAGGCATCAGGCAACACACATCCACAGGCATCAGACATCCACAGGCATCAGACATCAGACATCAGGCATCAGGCATCAGGCATCAGACAGCCACAAGCATCAGACATCAGGCATCAGACATCCACAGGCGTCAGGCATCCACAGGCGTCAGGCATCCACAGGCGTCAGGCATCCACAGGCGTCAGGCATCCACAGGCGTCAGGCATCCACAGGAGTCAGGCATCCACAGGAGTCAGGCACCAGGAATCAGGCACCAGGAATCAGGCACCAGACAACCACAAGCATCAGGCATCAGACAGCCACAAGCATCAGACATCCACAAGCATCAGACATCCACAAGCATCAGACATCAGGCAACACATCCACAGGCATCAGGCATCCACAAGCATCAGGCATCAGACATCAAACATCGGGCATCAGGCATCAGACATCAGGCATCAGACAGACATCCACAAGCATCAGGCATCAGACATCAAACATCGGGCATCAGGCATCAGACATCAGGCATCAGACATCCACAAGCATCAGGCATCAGACATCCACAAGCATCAGGCATCAGACATCCACAAGCATCAGGCATCAGGCAGACATCAGACATCATGCATCAGACATCATGCATCAGACATCATGCATCAGACATCATGCATCAGACATCATGCATCAGACATCAGGCAAAACACATCCACAAGCATCAGGCATCAGACATTCACAAGCATCAGGCAGACATCCACAAGCATCAGGCAGACATCCACAAGCATCAGGCAGACATCCACAAGCATCAGGCAGACATCCACAAGCATCAGGCAGACATCCACAAGCATCAGGCAGACATCCACAAGCATCAGGCAGACATCCACAAGCGTCAGGCATCAGATCCACAAGCGTCAGGCATCAGACATCAGGCAACATACATCCACAAGCATCAGACCTCAAACATCAGACATCCACAAGCGTCAGGTATCAGACATCCACAAGCGTCAGGCATCAGACATCCACAAGCGTCAGGCATCAGACATCCACAAGCGTCAGGCATCAGACATCCACAAGCGTCAGGCATCAGACATCCACAAGCGTCAGGCATCAGACATCCACAAGCGTCAGGCATCAGACATCCACAAGCGTCAGGCATCAGACATCCACAAGCGTCAGACATCCACAGGCGTCAGACATCCACAGGCGTCAGACATCCACAGGCGTCAGACATCAGACATCCACAGGCATCAGGCATCAGACATCCACAGGCGTCAGGCATCAGACATCCACAGGCGTCAGGCATCAGACATCCACAGGCGTCAGGCATCAGACATCCACAGGCGTCAGGCATCAGACATCCACAGGCGTCAGGCATCAGACATCCACAAGCGTCAGGCATCAGACATCCACAAGCGTCAGGCATCCACAGGCGTCAGACATCCACAGGCGTCAGGCATCCACAGGCGTCAGGCATCCACAGGCATCAGGCATCCACAGGCGTCAGGCATCCACAGGCGTCAGGCATCCACAGGCGTCAGGCATCCACAGGCGTCAGGCATCCACAGGCGTCAGGCATCCACAGGCGTCAGGCATCCACAGGCATCAGACATCCACAAGCATCAAACATCAGGCATCAGGCATCCACAAGCATCAGGCATCCACAAGCATCAGACATCCACAAGCATCAGACATCCACAAGCATCAGACATCCACAGGCGTCAGACATCCACAGGCGTCAGACAGCCACAAGCATCAGACATCAGGCATCAGACAGCCACAAGCATCAGACATCAGGCATCAGACATCAAACATCAGGAATCAGACATCAGGCATCCACAAGCATCAGACATCCACAGGCGTCAGGCATCCACAGGCGTCAGGCATCCACAGGCGTCAGGCATCCACAGGCGTCAGGCATCCACAGGCGTCAGGCATCCACAGGCGTCAGGCATCCACAGGCGTCAGGCATCCACAGGCGTCAGGCATCCACAGGCGTCAGGCATCCACAGGCGTCAGGCATCCACAGGCGTCAGGCATCCACAGGCGTCAGGCATCCACAGGCGTCAGGCATCCACAGGCGTCAGGCATCCACAGGCGTCAGGCATCCACAGGCGTCAGGCATCCACAGGCGTCAGGCATCCACAGGCGTCAGGCATCCACAGGCGTCAGGCATCCACAGGCGTCAGGTATCCACAGGCGTCAGGCATCCACAGGCGTCAGGCATCCACAGGCGTCAGGCATCCACAAGCATCAGACATCATGCATCAGACATCAGGCAACACACATCCACAAGCATCAGACATCAAACATCGGGCATCAGACATCAGGCATCAGGCATCAGACATAGGGCATCAGGCATCAGACTTCCACAAGCATCAGACATTAGGCATCAGACATCAGACATCCACAAGCATCAGGCATCAGACATCAGACATCCACAAGCATCAGACATCAGGCATCAAACATCCACAAGCATCAGACATCCACAAGCATCAGACATCAGGCAACACACATCCACAAGCATCAGACATCAGGCATCAGACTTCCACAAGCATCAGACATCAGGCATCAGACACCCACAAGCATCAGACATCCACAAGCATCAGACATCAGGTATCAGACATCATACATCAGACATCAGGCAACACACCACAAGCATCAGGCATCCACAGAAATCAGATCAGGCATCAGGCATCCACAGGAATCAGGCATCAGGCATCCACAGGAATCAGGCATCAGGCATCAGGCATCAGGCATCAGGCATCAGACATCATGCATCAGACATCATGCATCCACAAGCATCAGGCATCAGACCACCGCAAGCATCAGACATCAGGAATCAAACATTCACAAGCATCAGACATCCACAAGCATCAGACATCATGCATCAGACATCAGGCAACACACATCCACAAGCATCAGGCATCAGACATCAAACATCGGGCATCAGGCATCAGACATCAAACATCGGGCATCAGGCATCAGACTTCCACAAGCATCAGGCATCAGACTTCCACAAGCATCAGGCATCAGACATCAGGCATCAGACAGCCACAAGCATCAGACATCCACAAGCATCAGACATCCACAAGCATCAGACATCCACAAGCATCAGACATCAGGCAACACACATCCACAGGCATCAGGCATCCACAAGCATCAGGCATCAGACATCCACAAGCATCAGCCATCAGACATCCACAAGCATCAGACATCAGGTATCAGACATGCATCAGACATCAGGCAACACACATCCACAGGCATCAGACATCCAAAGGCATCCACAAGCATCAGGCATCAGACATCGGGCATCAGACATCAGGCATCAGACAGCCACAAGCATCAGACATCAGGCATCAGACAGCCACAAGCATCAGACATCAGGCATCAGACATCCACAAGCATCAGGCATCAGACATCCACAAGCATCAGACATCCACAAGCATCAGACATCAGGCATCAAACATCCACAAGCATCAGACATCCACAAGCATCAGACATCCACAAGCATCAGACATCCACAAGCATCATGCATCAGACAGCCACAAGCATCAAACATCAGGCATCAGACAGCCACAAGCATCAGACATCCACAAGCATCAGACATCAGGCATCAAACATCCACAAGCATCAAACATCCACAAGCATCAGACATCCACAAGCATCAGACATCCACAAGCATCAGACATCAGGCAACACACATCCACAGGCATCAGGCATCCACAAGCATCAGGCATCAGACATCCACAAGCATCAGGCATCCGACATCCACAAGCATCAGACATCAGGTATCAGACATGCATCAGACATCAGACATCCACAGGCATCCACAAGCATCAGGCATCAGACATCGGGCATCAGGCATCAGACAGCCACAAGCATCAGACATCAGGCATCAGACAGCCACAAGCATCAGACATCAGGCATCAGACATCCACAAGCATCAGGCATCAGACATCCACAAGCATCAGACATCCACAAGCATCAGACATCAGGCATCAAACATCCACAAGCATCAGACATCCACAAGCATCAGACATCCACAAGCATCAGACATCCACAAGCATCAGACATCCACAAGTATCAGACATCCACAAGTATCAGACATCCACAAGTATCAGACATCAGGCATCAGACATCCACAAGCATCATGCATCAGACATCCACAAGCATCAGACATCAGGCATCAGACTTCCACAAGCATCATGCATCAGGCATCAGGCATCAGACATCAGACAACACACATCCACAGGCATCAGACATCCTCAGGAATCAGGCACCAGACATCAGGCACCAGACATCAGGCACCAGACATCAGGCACCAGACATCAGGCACCAGACATCAGGCACCAGACATCAGGCACCAGACATCAGGCACCAGACATCAGGCACCAGACATCAGGCACCAGACATCAGACATCATGCATCAGACATCCACAAGCATCAGACATCCACAAGCATCAGACATCCACAAGCATCAGACATCATGCATCAGACATCCACAAGCATCAGACATCCACAAGCATCAGACATCAGGCAACACACATCCACAAGCATCAGACATCAAACATCGGGCATCAGACATCAGGCATCAGTCATCAGACATCAGACATCCACAAGCATCAGGCATCAGACATCCACAAGCATCAGACATCAGGCAACACACATCCACAAGCATCAGACATCAAACATCGGGCATCAGACATCAGGCATCAGTCATCAGACATCAGACATCCACAAGCATCAGGCATCAGACATCCACAAGCATCAGGCATCATGCATCAGACATCAGGTAACACACATCCACAAGCATCAGGTAACACACATCCACAAGCATCAGGCAACACACATCCACAAGCATCTGACATCCACAAGCATCAGGCATCAGACATCCACAAGCATCAGACATCAGGCATCAGACACCATGCATCAGACATCATGCATCAGACATCATGCATCAGACATCATGCATCAGACATCCACAAGCATCAGCCATCATGCATCAGCCATCATGCATCAGCCATCAGGCAACACACATCCACAAGCATCAGGCAACACACATCCACAAGCATCAGGCAACACACATCCACAAGCATCCGGCATCAGACAGCCACAAGCATCAGGCATCAGACAGCCACAAGCATCAGACATCAGGCATCAGACAGCCACAAGCATCAGACATCAGGCATCAGACATCCACAAGCTTCAGACATCAGACATCCACAAGCATCAGACATCAGGCATCAAACATCCACAAGCATCAGACATCCACAAGCATCAGACATCAGGCATCAGACTTCCACAAGCATCAGACATCAGGCATCAGACTTCCACAAGCTTCAGACATCAGGCATCTACAAGCATCAAACATCCACAAGCATCAGACATCCACAAGCATCAGACATCAGGCATCAAACATCCACAAGTATCAGACATCCACAAGCATCAGACATCATGCATCAGACATCCACAAGCATCAGACATCATGCATCAGACATCCACAAGCATCAGACATCCACAAGCATCAGACATCATGCATCAGACATCAGGCATCAGACATCCACAAGCATCATGCATCAGACATCCACAAGCATCAGACATCAGGCATCAGACATCAGACAACACACATCCACAGGCATCAGACATCCTCAGGAATCAGGCACCAGACATCAGGCACCAGACATCAGGCACCAGACATCAGGCACCAGACATCAGGCACCAGACATCAGGCACCAGACATCAGGCACCAGACATCAGGCACCAGACATCAGGCACCAGACATCAGGCACCAGACATCAGGCACCAGACATCAGGCACCAGACATCATGCATCATGCATCAGACATCCACAAGCATCAGACATCATGCATCAGACATCATGCATCAGACATCATGCATCAGACATCCACAAGCATCAGACATCATGCATCAGACATCCACAAGCATCAGACATCAGGCAACAAACATCCACAAGCATCAGACATCAAACATCGGGCATCAGACATCAGGCATCAGTCATCAGACATCAGACATCCACAAGCATCAGGCATCAGACATCAGACATCCACAAGCATCAGACATCATGCATCTGACATCAGGTAACACATCCACAAGCATCAAGTAACACACATCCACAAGCATCAGGCAACACACATCCACAAGCATCAGGCAACACACATCCACAAGCATCAGACATCCACAAGCATCAGGCATCAGACATCCACAAGCATCAGACATCCACAAGCATCAGGCATCAGACATCCACAAGCATCAGACATCAGGCATCAGACATCATGCATCAGACATCATGCATCAGACATCATGCATCAGACATCATGCATCAGACATCCACAAGCATCAGACATCCACAAGCATCAGACATCCACAAGCATCAGACATCCACAAGCATCAGACATCAGGCAACACACATCCACAAGCATCAAGCATCAGGCATCATGCATCAGGCATCATGCATCAGACATCATGCATCAGACATCATGCATCAGACATCATGCATCAGACATCATGCATCAGACATCATGCATCAGACATCATGCATCACACATCAGGCAACACACATCAGGCAACACACATCCACAAGCATCAGGCATCAGACATCCACAAGCATCAAGCATCAGGCATCAGGCATCAGGCAGACATCCACAAGCATCAGACATCAGGCATCAGATCCACAAGCGTCAGGCATCAAACATCAGGCATCAGACATCCACAAGCATCAGGCATCAGACATCCACAAGCGTCAGGCATCAGACATCCACAAGCGTCAGGCATCAGACATCAGACATCAGGCATCCACAAGCGTCAGGCATCCACAAGCATGGGGCATCCACAAGCATCAGACATCCACAAGCATCAGACATCAGGCATCAGACATCCACAAGCATCAGACATCCACAAGCATCAGACATCAGGCATCAGACATCCACAAGCATCAGACATCAGGCATCAGACATCAGGCATCAGACATCCACAAGCATCAGACATCCACAAGCATCAGACATCCACAAGCATCAGACATCCACAAGCATCAGACATCCACAAGCATCAGACATCAGGCATCAGACATCCACAAGCATCAGACATCCAAATGCATCAGACGTCGGGCATCAGACATCAGACGTCAGGCATCAGACATCAGACGTCAGGCATCAGACATCAGACGTCGGGCATCAGACATCAGACGTCGGGCATCAGACATCAGACGTCGGGCATCAGACATCAGACGTCAGGCATCAGACATCAGACGTCAGGCATCAGACATCAGACGTCAGGCATCAGACATCAGACGTCAGGCGTCCACAAGCGTCAGGCGTCCACAAGCGTCAGGCGTCCACAAGCGTCAGGCGTCCACAAGCGTCAGGCGTCCACAAGCGTCAGACATCCACAAGCAGGCGTCAAGACATCCACAGGCGTCAAGACATCCACAGGCGTCAAGACATCCACAGGCGTCAAGACATCCACAGGCGTCAAGACATCCACAGGCGTCAAGACATCCACAGGCGTCAAGACATCCACAGGCGTCAAGACATCCACAGGCGTCAAGACATCCACAGGCGTCAAGACATCCACAGGCGTCAAGACATCCACAGGCGTCAAGACATCCACAGGCGTCAAGACATCCACAGGCGTCAAGACATCCACAGGCGTCAAGACATCCACAGGCGTCAAGACATCCACAGGCGTCAAGACATCCACAGGCGTCAAGACATCCACAGGCGTCAAGACATCCACAGGCGTCAAGACATCCACAGGCGTCAAGGCATCCACAGGCGTCAAGGCATCCACAGGCGTCAAGGCATCCACAGGCGTCAAGGCATCCACAGGCGTCAAGGCATCCACAGGCGTCAGGCATCCACAGGCGTCAGGCATCCACAGGCGTCAGGCATCCACAGGCGTCAGGCATCCACAGGCGTCAGGCATCCACAGGCGTCAGGCATCCACAGGCGTCAGGCATCCACAGGCGTCAGGCATCCACAGGCGTCAGGCATCCACAGGCGTCAGGCATCCACAGGCGTCAGGCATCCACAGGCGTCAGGCATCCACAAGCATCCGACGTCAGGCATCCACAAGCATCCGACGTCAGGCATCCACAAGCGCCAGGCATCCACAGGCGTCAGGCATCCACAGGCGTCAGGCATCCACAGGCGTCAGGCATCCACAGGCGTCCGGCACCAGGAATCAGGCACCAGGCGTCAGGCACCAGGAATCAGGCACCAGGAATCAGGCACCAGGAATCAGGCACCAGGAATCAGGCACCAGACAACCACAAGCATCAGGCATCAGACAGCCACAAGCATCAGACATCCACAAGCATCAGACATCAGGCAACACACATCCACAAGCATCAGGCATCATACATCAGGCATCAGGCATCAGACATCAGGCATCAGGCATCATGCATCAGACATCATGCATCAGACATCATGCATCAGACATCATGCATCAGACATCATGCATCAGACATCATGCATCAGACATCAGGCATCACACATCAGGCAACACACATCCACAAGCATCAGGCATCAGACATCCACAAGCATCAAGCATCAGGCAGACATCCACAAGCATCAGACATCAGGCATCAGATCCACAAGCGTCAGGCATCAAACATCAGGCATCAGACATCCACAAGCATCAGGCATCAGACATCCACAAGCGTCAGGCATCAGACATCCACAAGCGTCAGGCCTCAGACATCAGACATCAGGCATCCACAAGCATCAGGCGTCCACAAGCATCAGGCGTCCACAAGCGTCAGGCGTCCACAAGCGTCAGGCGTCCACAAGCGTCAGGCGTCCACAAGCGTCAGGCGTCCACAAGCGTCAGACATCCACAAGCAGGCGTCAAGACATCCACAGGCGTCAAGACATCCACAGGCGTCAAGACATCCACAGGCGTCAAGACATCCACAGGCGTCAAGACATCCACAGGCGTCAAGACATCCACAGGCGTCAAGACATCCACAGGCGTCAAGACATCCACAGGCGTCAAGACATCCACAGGCGTCAAGACATCCACAGGCGTCAAGACATCCACAGGCGTCAAGACATCCACAGGCGTCAAGACATCCACAGGCGTCAAGACATCCACAGGCGTCAAGACATCCACAGGCGTCAAGACATCCACAGGCGTCAAGACATCCACAGGCGTCAAGACATCCACAGGCGTCAAGGCATCCACAGGCGTCAAGGCATCCACAGGCGTCAAGGCATCCACAGGCGTCAAGGCATCCACAGGCGTCAGGCATCCACAGGCGTCAGGCATCCACAGGCGTCAGGCATCCACAGGCGTCAGGCATCCACAGGCGTCAGGCATCCACAGGCGTCAGGCATCCACAGGCGTCAGGCATCCACAGGCGTCAGGCATCCACAGGCGTCAGGCATCCACAAGCATCCGACGTCAGGCATCCACAAGCATCCGACGTCAGGCATCCACAAGCGCCAGGCATCCACAGGCGTCAGGCATCCACAGGCGTCAGGCATCCACAGGCGTCAGGCATCCACAGGCGTCAGGCACCAGGAATCAGGCACCAGGCGTCAGGCACCAGGAATCAGGCACCAGGAATCAGGCACCAGGAATCAGGCACCAGGAATCAGGCACCAGGAATCAGGCACCAGACAACCACAAGCATCAGGCATCAGACAGCCACAAGCATCAGACATCCACAAGCATCAGACATCCACAAGCATCAGACATCAGGCAACACACATCCACAAGCATCAGGCATCATACATCAGGCATCAGGCATCAGGCATCAGGCATCAGGCATCAGGCATCAGACATCAGACATCAGACATCATGCATCAGACATCATGCATCAGACATCATGCATCAGACATCATGCATCAGACATCATGCATCAGACATCATGCATCAGACATCAGGCAACACACATCAGGCAACACACATCAGGCAACACACATCCACAAGCATCAGGCATCAGACATCCACAAGCATCAAGCATCAGGCAGACATCCACAAGCATCAGACATCAGGCATCAGATCCACAAGCGTCAGGCATCAAACATCAGGCATCAGACATCCACAAGCATCAGGCATCAGACATCCACAAGCGTCAGGCATCAGACATCCACAAGCGTCAGGCCTCAGACATCAGACATCAGGCATCCACAAGCATCAGGCGTCCACAAGCATCAGGCGTCCACAAGCATCAGGCGTCCACAAGCATCAGGCGTCGGGCATTAGACATCAGACGTCAGGCATCAGACATCAGACGTCAGACGTCAGGCATCAGACATCATGCGTCAGGCATCAGACATCATGCGTCAGGCGTCAGACGTCAGGCATCCACAAGCGTCAGGCGTCCACAAGCGTCAGGCGTCCACAAGCGTCAGGCGTCCACAAGCGTCAGGCGTCAGACATCCACAGGCGTCAGGCGTCAGGCATCCACAAGCAGGCGTCAGGCATCCACAGGCAGGCGTCAGACATCCACAGGCGTCAGGCGTCCGACATCAGGCATCAGACATCCACATGCATCAGACATCCACATGCATCAGACATCCACATGTCTCAGACATCCACATGTCTCAGACATCCACATGCATTAGGCATCAGACATCAGGCATCAGACATCAGGCATCAGACATCAGGCATCAGTCATCAGTCATCAGACATCCACATGCATCAGACATCCACAGGCGTCCGTCATCAGGCGTCCGTCATCAGGCGTCCGTCATCAGGCGTCCGTCATCAGGCGTCCGTCATCAGGCGTCCGTCATCAGGCGTCCGTCATCAGGCGTCCGTCATCAGGCATCAGACATCCACATGCATCAGACATCCACATGCATCAGACATCCACATGCATCAGACATCCACATGCATCAGAAATCAGAAATCATGCATCAGACATCAGACATCCACAAGCATCAGGCATCAGACATCAGGCAACATACAGCCACAAGCATCAGACATCAAACATTAGACATCAGGCATTAGACATCCACAAGCGTCAGGCGTCAGACATCAGGCATCCACAAGCGTCAGGCGTCAGACATCAGGCATCCACAAGCGTCAGGTGTCAGACATCCACAAGCATCAGGCGTCAGTCATCCACAAGCGTCAGGCATCATTCATCCACAAGCATCAGGCATCATTCATCCACAGGTGTCAGGCGTCAGGCATCCACAGGCATCAGACATCCACAGGCGTCAGACATCAGGCATCCACAAGCATCCAACATCCACAAGCATCCGACGTCAGGCATCCACAAGCATCCGACGTCAGGTATGCACAAGCATCCGACGTCAGGCATCCACAGGCGTCAGGCATCCACAGGTGTCAGGCATCCACAGGTGTCAGGCATCCAGCATCCACAGGCGTCAGGCACCAGGAATCAGGCACCAGGAATCAGGCACCAGGAATCAGGCACCAGACAACCACAAGCATCAGACATCCACAAGCATCAGGCATCAGACATCCACAAGCATCAGGCATCAGACATCCACAAGCATCAGGCATCAGACATCCACAAGCATCAGGCATCAGACATCCACAAGCATCAGACATCCACAAGCATCAGACATCCACAAGCATCAGACATCAGGCATCAGACATCAGACATCAGACATCAGGCATCAGGCATCAGACATCAGGCATCAGGCATCAGGCATCAGGCATCAGACATCAGACATCAGGCATCAGGCATCAGACATCAGACATCCACATGCATCAGACATCCACAAGCATCAGACATCCACAAGCATCAGACATCAGGCAACACACATCCACAAGCATCAGACATCAAACATCGGGCATCAGACATCAGGCATCAGTCATCAGACATCAGACATCCACAAGCATCAGGCATCAGACATCCACAAGCATCAGACATCATGCATCAGACATCAGGTAACACACATCCACAAGCATCAGGCAACACACATCCACAAGCATCTGACATCCACAAGCATCAGGCATCAGACATCCACAAGCATCAGACATCAGGCATCAGACATCATGCATCAGACATCATGCATCAGACATCATGCATCAGACATCCACAAGCATCAGCCATCATGCATCAGCCATCAGGCAACACACATCCACAAGCATCAGGCAACACACATCCACAAGCATCAGGCAACACACATCCACAAGCATCCGGCATCAGACAGCCACAAGCATCAGGCATCAGACAGCCACAAGCATCAGACATCAGGCATCAGACAGCCACAAGCATCAGACATCAGGCATCAGACATCCACAAGCTTCAGACATCAGGCATCCACAAGCATCAAACATCCACAAGCATCAGACATCCACAAGCATCAGACATCAGGCATCAAACATCCACAAGCATCAGACATCCACAAGCATCAGACATCAGGCATCAGACTTCCACAAGCATCAGACATCAGGCATCAGACTTCCACAAGCTTCAGACATCAGGCATCCACAAGCATCAAACATCCACAAGCATCAGACATCCACAAGCATCAGACATCAGGCATCAAACATCCACAAGTATCAGACATCCACAAGCATCAGACATCAGACATCATGCATCAGACATCATGCATCAGACATCATGCATCAGACATCATGCATCAGACATCATGCATCAGACATCATGCATCAGACATCATGCATCAGACATCATGCATCAGACATCATGCATCAGACATCAGGCATCAGACATCAGGCATCAGACATCAGACATCAGACATCCACAAGCATCATGCATCAGACATCCACAAGCATCAGACATCAGGCATCAGACTTCCACAAGCATCATGCATCAGGCATCAGGCATCAGACATCCTCAGGAATCAGGCACCAGACATCAGGCACCAGACATCAGGCACCAGACATCAGGCACCAGACATCAGGCACCAGACATCAGGCACCAGACATCAGGCACCAGACATCAGGCACCAGACATCAGGCACCAGACATCAGGCACCAGACATCAGGCACCAGACATCAGGCACCAGACATCAGACATCAGGCACCAGACATCAGGCACCAGACATCAGACATCATGCATCAGACATCCACAGGCGTCAGGCATCCACAGGCGTCAGGCATCCACAGGCGTCAGGCATCCACAGGCGTCAGGCATCCACAGGCGTCAGGCATCCACAGGCGTCAGGCATCCACAGGCGTCAGGCATCCACAGGCGTCAGGCATCCACAGGCGTCAGGCATTCACAGGAGTCAGGCATCCACAGGAGTCAGGCATCCACAGGAGTCAGGCATCCACAGGAGTCAGGCACCAGGAATCAGGCACCAGGAATCAGGCACCAGACGACCACAAGCATCAGGCATCAGACAGCCACAAGCATCAGACATCCACAAGCATCAGACATCCACAAGCATCAGACATCAGGCAACACATCCACAGGCATCAGGCATCCACAAGCATCAGGCATCAGACATCAAACATCGGGCATCAGGCATCAGACATCAGGCATCAGACAGACATCCACAAGCATCAGGCATCAGACATCAAACATCGGGCATCAGGCATCAGACATCAGGCATCAGACATCCACAAGCATCAGGCATCAGACATCCACAAGCATCAGGCATCAGGCAGACATCAGACATCATGCATCAGACATCATGCATCAGACATCATGCATCAGACATCAGGCAAAACACATCCACAAGCATCAGGCATCAGACATTCACAAGCATCAGGCAGACATCCACAAGCATCAGGCAGACATCCACAAGCATCAGGCAGACATCCACAAGCATCAGGCAGACATCCACAAGCATCAGGCAGACATCCACAAGCATCAGGCAGACATCCACAAGCATCAGGCAGACATCGACAAGCATCAGGCAGACATCCACAAGCGTCAGGCATCAGATCCACAAGCGTCAGGCATCAGACATCAGGCAACATACATCCACAAGCATCAGACCTCAAACATCAGACATCCACAAGCGTCAGGCATCAGACATCCACAAGCGTCAGGCATCAGACATCCACAAGCGTCAGGCATCAGACATCCACAAGCGTCAGGCATCAGACATCCACAAGCGTCAGGCATCAGACATCCACAAGCGTCAGGCATCAGACATCCACAAGCGTCAGGCATCCACAGGCGTCAGACATCCACAGGCGTCAGACATCCACAGGCGTCAGACATCCACAGGCGTCAGACATCCACAGGCGTCAGACATCCACAGGCGTCAGACATCCACAGGCGTCAGGCATCAGACATCCACAGGCGTCAGGCATCAGACATCCACAGGCGTCAGGCATCAGACATCCACAGGCGTCAGGCATCAGACATCCACAGGCGTCAGGCATCAGACATCCACAGGCGTCAGGCATCAGACATCCACAAGCGTCAGGCATCAGACATCCACAAGCGTCAGGCATCAGACATCCACAAGCGTCAGGCATCCACAGGCGTCAGACATCCACAGGCGTCAGACATCCACAGGCGTCAGACATCAGGCATCAGACAGCCACAAGCATCAGACATCAGGCATCAGACAGCCACAAGCATCAGACATCAGGCATCAGACATCAAACATCAGGAATCAGACATCAGGCATCCACAAGCATCAGACATCCACAGGCGTCAGGCATCCACAGGCGTCAGGCATCAACAGGCATCAGGCATCCACAGGCATCAGACATCAGGCATCAAACATCCACAAACATCAGACATCAGGCATCCACAAGCATCAGGCATCCACAAGCATCAGACATCCACAAGCATCAGACATCCACAGGCGTCAGGCATCCACAGGCGTCAGGCATCCACAGGCGTCAGGCATCCACAGGCGTCAGGCATCCACAGGCATCAGGCATCCACAAGCATCAAACATCAGGCATCAGACATCAGACATCCACAAGCATCAGACATCAGGCATCAGGCATCAGACAGCCACAAGCATCAGACATCAGGCATCAGACATCAAACATCAGGCATCAGACATCAAACATCAGGAATCAGGCGTCAGGCATCCACAGGCATCAGACATCCACAAGCATCAAACATCAGGCATCAGACATCAGACATCCACAAGCATCAGACATCAGGCATCAGGCATCAGACAGCCACAAGCATCAGACATCAGGCATCAGACATCAAACATCAGACATCAGACATCAAACATCAGGCATCCACAGGCGTCAGGCATCCACAGGCGTCAGGCATCCACAGGCGTCAGGCATCCACAGGCGTCAGGCATCCACAGGCGTCAGGCATCCACAGGCGTCAGGCATCCACAGGCGTCAGGCATCCACAGGCGTCAGGCATCCACAGGCGTCAGGCATCCACAGGCGTCAGGCATCCACAAGCATCAGACATCCACAAGCATCAGACATCAGGCATCAGACATCCACAAGCATCAGACATCCACAAGCATCAGACATCAGGCATCAGACATCCACAAGCATCAGACATCAGGCATCAGACATCAGGCATCAGACATCCACAAGCATCAGACATCCACAAGCATCAGACATCCACAAGCATCAGACATCCACAAGCATCAGACATCCACAAGCATCAGACATCAGGCATCAGACATCCACAAGCATCAGACATCCAAATGCATCAGACGTCGGGCATCAGACATCAGACGTCAGGCATCAGACATCAGACGTCAGGCATCAGACATCAGACGTCGGGCATCAGACATCAGACGTCGGGCATCAGACATCAGACGTCGGGCATCAGACATCAGACATCAGGCATCAGACATCAGACGTCAGGCATCAGACATCAGACGTCAGGCATCAGACATCAGACGTCAGGCGTCCACAAGCGTCAGGCGTCCACAAGCGTCAGGCGTCCACAAGCGTCAGGCGTCCACAAGCGTCAGGCGTCCACAAGCGTCAGACATCCACAAGCAGGCGTCAAGACATCCACAGGCGTCAAGACATCCACAGGCGTCAAGACATCCACAGGCGTCAAGACATCCACAGGCGTCAAGACATCCACAGGCGTCAAGACATCCACAGGCGTCAAGACATCCACAGGCGTCAAGACATCCACAGGCGTCAAGACATCCACAGGCGTCAAGACATCCACAGGCGTCAAGACATCCACAGGCGTCAAGACATCCACAGGCGTCAAGACATCCACAGGCGTCAAGACATCCACAGGCGTCAAGACATCCACAGGCGTCAAGACATCCACAGGCGTCAAGACATCCACAGGCGTCAAGACATCCACAGGCGTCAAGACATCCACAGGCGTCAAGACATCCACAGGCGTCAAGGCATCCACAGGCGTCAAGGCATCCACAGGCGTCAAGGCATCCACAGGCGTCAAGGCATCCACAGGCGTCAAGGCATCCACAGGCGTCAGGCATCCACAGGCGTCAGGCATCCACAGGCGTCAGGCATCCACAGGCGTCAGGCATCCACAGGCGTCAGGCATCCACAGGCGTCAGGCATCCACAGGCGTCAGGCATCCACAGGCGTCAGGCATCCACAGGCGTCAGGCATCCACAGGCGTCAGGCATCCACAGGCGTCAGGCATCCACAAGCATCCGACGTCAGGCATCCACAAGCATCCGACGTCAGGCATCCACAAGCGCCAGGCATCCACAGGCGTCAGGCATCCACAGGCGTCAGGCATCCACAGGCGTCAGGCATCCACAGGCGTCCGGCACCAGGAATCAGGCACCAGGCGTCAGGCACCAGGAATCAGGCACCAGGAATCAGGCACCAGGAATCAGGCACCAGGAATCAGGCACCAGACAACCACAAGCATCAGGCATCAGACAGCCACAAGCATCAGACATCCACAAGCATCAGACATCAGGCAACACACATCCACAAGCATCAGGCATCATACATCAGGCATCAGGCATCAGACATCAGGCATCAGGCATCATGCATCAGACATCATGCATCAGACATCATGCATCAGACATCATGCATCAGACATCATGCATCAGACATCATGCATCAGACATCAGGCATCACACATCAGGCAACACACATCCACAAGCATCAGGCATCAGACATCCACAAGCATCAAGCATCAGGCAGACATCCACAAGCATCAGACATCAGGCATCAGATCCACAAGCGTCAGGCATCAAACATCAGGCATCAGACATCCACAAGCATCAGGCATCAGACATCCACAAGCGTCAGGCATCAGACATCCACAAGCGTCAGGCCTCAGACATCAGACATCAGGCATCCACAAGCATCAGGCGTCCACAAGCATCAGGCGTCCACAAGCGTCAGGCGTCCACAAGCGTCAGGCGTCCACAAGCGTCAGGCGTCCACAAGCGTCAGGCGTCCACAAGCGTCAGACATCCACAAGCAGGCGTCAAGACATCCACAGGCGTCAAGACATCCACAGGCGTCAAGACATCCACAGGCGTCAAGACATCCACAGGCGTCAAGACATCCACAGGCGTCAAGACATCCACAGGCGTCAAGACATCCACAGGCGTCAAGACATCCACAGGCGTCAAGACATCCACAGGCGTCAAGACATCCACAGGCGTCAAGACATCCACAGGCGTCAAGACATCCACAGGCGTCAAGACATCCACAGGCGTCAAGACATCCACAGGCGTCAAGACATCCACAGGCGTCAAGACATCCACAGGCGTCAAGACATCCACAGGCGTCAAGACATCCACAGGCGTCAAGACATCCACAGGCGTCAAGACATCCACAGGCGTCAAGACATCCACAGGCGTCAAGGCATCCACAGGCGTCAAGGCATCCACAGGCGTCAAGGCATCCACAGGCGTCAAGGCATCCACAGGCGTCAGGCATCCACAGGCGTCAGGCATCCACAGGCGTCAGGCATCCACAGGCGTCAGGCATCCACAGGCGTCAGGCATCCACAGGCGTCAGGCATCCACAGGCGTCAGGCATCCACAGGCGTCAGGCATCCACAGGCGTCAGGCATCCACAAGCATCCGACGTCAGGCATCCACAAGCATCCGACGTCAGGCATCCACAAGCGCCAGGCATCCACAGGCGTCAGGCATCCACAGGCGTCAGGCATCCACAGGCGTCAGGCATCCACAGGCGTCAGGCACCAGGAATCAGGCACCAGGCGTCAGGCACCAGGAATCAGGCACCAGGAATCAGGCACCAGGAATCAGGCACCAGGAATCAGGCACCAGGAATCAGGCACCAGACAACCACAAGCATCAGGCATCAGACAGCCACAAGCATCAGACATCCACAAGCATCAGACATCCACAAGCATCAGACATCAGGCAACACACATCCACAAGCATCAGGCATCATACATCAGGCATCAGGCATCAGGCATCAGGCATCAGGCATCAGGCATCAGACATCAGACATCATGCATCAGACATCATGCATCAGACATCATGCATCAGACATCATGCATCAGACATCATGCATCAGACATCATGCATCAGACATCAGGCAACACACATCAGGCAACACACATCAGGCAACACACATCCACAAGCATCAGGCATCAGACATCCACAAGCATCAAGCATCAGGCAGACATCCACAAGCATCAGACATCAGGCATCAGATCCACAAGCGTCAGGCATCAAACATCAGGCATCAGACATCCACAAGCATCAGGCATCAGACATCCACAAGCGTCAGGCATCAGACATCCACAAGCGTCAGGCCTCAGACATCAGACATCAGGCATCCACAAGCATCAGGCGTCCACAAGCATCAGGCGTCCACAAGCATCAGGCGTCCACAAGCATCAGGCGTCGGGCATTAGACATCAGACGTCAGGCATCAGACATCAGACGTCAGGCATCAGACATCAGACGTCAGACGTCAGGCATCAGACATCATGCGTCAGGCATCAGACATCATGCGTCAGGCGTCAGACGTCAGGCATCCACAAGCGTCAGGCGTCCACAAGCGTCAGGCGTCCACAAGCGTCAGGCGTCCACAAGCGTCAGGCGTCAGACATCCACAGGCGTCAGGCGTCAGGCATCCACAAGCAGGCGTCAGGCATCCACAGGCAGGCGTCAGACATCCACAGGCGTCAGGCGTCCGACATCAGGCATCAGACATCCACATGCATCAGACATCCACATGCATCAGACATCCACATGTCTCAGACATCCACATGTCTCAGACATCCACATGCATTAGGCATCAGACATCAGGCATCAGACATCAGGCATCAGACATCAGGCATCAGTCATCAGTCATCAGACATCCACATGCATCAGACATCCACAGGCGTCCGTCATCAGGCGTCCGTCATCAGGCGTCCGTCATCAGGCGTCCGTCATCAGGCGTCCGTCATCAGGCGTCCGTCATCAGGCGTCCGTCATCAGGCGTCCGTCATCAGGCATCAGACATCCACATGCATCAGACATCCACATGCATCAGACATCCACATGCATCAGACATCCACATGCATCAGAAATCAGAAATCATGCATCAGACATCAGACATCCACAAGCATCAGGCATCAGACATCAGGCAACATACAGCCACAAGCATCAGACATCAAACATTAGACATCAGGCATTAGACATCCACAAGCGTCAGGCGTCAGACATCAGGCATCCACAAGCGTCAGGCGTCAGACATCAGGCATCCACAAGCGTCAGGTGTCAGACATCCACAAGCATCAGGCGTCAGTCATCCACAAGCGTCAGGCATCATTCATCCACAAGCATCAGGCATCATTCATCCACAGGTGTCAGGCGTCAGGCATCCACAGGCATCAGACATCCACAGGCGTCAGACATCAGGCATCCACAAGCATCCAACATCCACAAGCATCCGACGTCAGGCATCCACAAGCATCCGACGTCAGGTATGCACAAGCATCCGACGTCAGGCATCCACAGGCGTCAGGCATCCACAGGTGTCAGGCATCCACAGGTGTCAGGCATCCAGCATCCACAGGCGTCAGGCACCAGGAATCAGGCACCAGGAATCAGGCACCAGGAATCAGGCACCAGACAACCACAAGCATCAGACATCCACAAGCATCAGGCATCAGACATCCACAAGCATCAGGCATCAGACATCCACAAGCATCAGGCATCAGACATCCACAAGCATCAGGCATCAGACATCCACAAGCATCAGACATCCACAAGCATCAGACATCCACAAGCATCAGACATCAGGCATCAGACATCAGACATCAGACATCAGGCATCAGGCATCAGACATCAGGCATCAGGCATCAGGCATCAGGCATCAGACATCAGACATCAGACATCAGGCATCAGGCATCAGACATCAGACATCCACATGCATCAGACATCCACAAGCATCAGACATCCACAAGCATCAGACATCAGGCAACACACATCCACAAGCATCAGACATCAAACATCGGGCATCAGACATCAGGCATCAGTCATCAGACATCAGACATCCACAAGCATCAGGCATCAGACATCCACAAGCATCAGACATCATGCATCAGACATCAGGTAACACACATCCACAAGCATCAGGCAACACACATCCACAAGCATCTGACATCCACAAGCATCAGGCATCAGACATCCACAAGCATCAGACATCAGGCATCAGACATCATGCATCAGACATCATGCATCAGACATCATGCATCAGACATCCACAAGCATCAGCCATCATGCATCAGCCATCAGGCAACACACATCCACAAGCATCAGGCAACACACATCCACAAGCATCAGGCAACACACATCCACAAGCATCCGGCATCAGACAGCCACAAGCATCAGGCATCAGACAGCCACAAGCATCAGACATCAGGCATCAGACAGCCACAAGCATCAGACATCAGGCATCAGACATCCACAAGCTTCAGACATCAGGCATCCACAAGCATCAAACATCCACAAGCATCAGACATCCACAAGCATCAGACATCAGGCATCAAACATCCACAAGCATCAGACATCCACAAGCATCAGACATCAGGCATCAGACTTCCACAAGCATCAGACATCAGGCATCAGACTTCCACAAGCTTCAGACATCAGGCATCCACAAGCATCAAACATCCACAAGCATCAGACATCCACAAGCATCAGACATCAGGCATCAAACATCCACAAGTATCAGACATCCACAAGCATCAGACATCAGACATCATGCATCAGACATCATGCATCAGACATCATGCATCAGACATCATGCATCAGACATCATGCATCAGACATCATGCATCAGACATCATGCATCAGACATCATGCATCAGACATCATGCATCAGACATCATGCATCAGACATCAGGCATCAGACATCAGGCATCAGACATCAGGCATCAGACATCAGGCATCAGACATCCACAAGCATCATGCATCAGACATCCACAAGCATCAGACATCAGGCATCAGACTTCCACAAGCATCATGCATCAGGCATCAGGCATCAGACATCCTCAGGAATCAGGCACCAGACATCAGGCACCAGACATCAGGCACCAGACATCAGGCACCAGACATCAGGCACCAGACATCAGGCACCAGACATCAGGCACCAGACATCAGGCACCAGACATCAGGCACCAGACATCAGACATCAGGCACCAGACATCAGGCACCAGACATCAGACATCATGCATCAGACATCCACAGGCGTCAGGCATCCACAGGCGTCAGGCATCCACAGGCGTCAGGCATCCACAGGCGTCAGGCATCCACAGGCGTCAGGCATCCACAGGCGTCAGGCATCCACAGGCGTCAGGCATCCACAGGCGTCAGGCATCCACAGGCGTCAGGCATTCACAGGAGTCAGGCATCCACAGGAGTCAGGCATCCACAGGAGTCAGGCATCCACAGGAGTCAGGCACCAGGAATCAGGCACCAGGAATCAGGCACCAGACAACCACAAGCATCAGGCATCAGACAGCCACAAGCATCAGACATCCACAAGCATCAGACATCCACAAGCATCAGACATCAGGCAACACATCCACAGGCATCAGGCATCCACAAGCATCAGGCATCAGACATCAAACATCGGGCATCAGGCATCAGACATCAGGCATCAGACAGACATCCACAAGCATCAGGCATCAGACATCAAACATCGGGCATCAGGCATCAGACATCAGGCATCAGACATCCACAAGCATCAGGCATCAGACATCCACAAGCATCAGGCATCAGGCAGACATCAGACATCATGCATCAGACATCATGCATCAGACATCATGCATCAGACATCAGGCAAAACACATCCACAAGCATCAGGCATCAGACATTCACAAGCATCAGGCAGACATCCACAAGCATCAGGCAGACATCCACAAGCATCAGGCAGACATCCACAAGCATCAGGCAGACATCCACAAGCATCAGGCAGACATCCACAAGCATCAGGCAGACATCCACAAGCATCAGGCAGACATCGACAAGCATCAGGCAGACATCCACAAGCGTCAGGCATCAGATCCACAAGCGTCAGGCATCAGACATCAGGCAACATACATCCACAAGCATCAGACCTCAAACATCAGACATCCACAAGCGTCAGGCATCAGACATCCACAAGCGTCAGGCATCAGACATCCACAAGCGTCAGGCATCAGACATCCACAAGCGTCAGGCATCAGACATCCACAAGCGTCAGGCATCAGACATCCACAAGCGTCAGGCATCAGACATCCACAAGCGTCAGGCATCCACAGGCGTCAGACATCCACAGGCGTCAGACATCCACAGGCGTCAGACATCCACAGGCGTCAGACATCCACAGGCGTCAGACATCCACAGGCGTCAGACATCCACAGGCGTCAGGCATCAGACATCCACAGGCGTCAGGCATCAGACATCCACAGGCGTCAGGCATCAGACATCCACAGGCGTCAGGCATCAGACATCCACAGGCGTCAGGCATCAGACATCCACAGGCGTCAGGCATCAGACATCCACAAGCGTCAGGCATCAGACATCCACAAGCGTCAGGCATCAGACATCCACAAGCGTCAGGCATCCACAGGCGTCAGACATCCACAGGCGTCAGACATCCACAGGCGTCAGACATCAGGCATCAGACAGCCACAAGCATCAGACATCAGGCATCAGACAGCCACAAGCATCAGACATCAGGCATCAGACATCAAACATCAGGAATCAGACATCAGGCATCCACAAGCATCAGACATCCACAGGCGTCAGGCATCCACAGGCGTCAGGCATCAACAGGCATCAGGCATCCACAGGCATCAGACATCAGGCATCAAACATCCACAAACATCAGACATCAGGCATCCACAAGCATCAGGCATCCACAAGCATCAGACATCCACAAGCATCAGACATCCACAGGCGTCAGGCATCCACAGGCGTCAGGCATCCACAGGCGTCAGGCATCCACAGGCGTCAGGCATCCACAGGCGTCAGGCATCCACAGGCATCAAACATCAGGCATCAGACATCAGACATCCACAAGCATCAGACATCAGGCATCAGGCATCAGACAGCCACAAGCATCAGACATCAGGCATCAGACATCAAACATCAGGCATCAGACATCAAACATCAGGAATCAGGCGTCAGGCATCCACAGGCATCAGACATCCACAAGCATCAAACATCAGGCATCAGACATCAGACATCCACAAGCATCAGACATCAGGCATCAGGCATCAGACAGCCACAAGCATCAGACATCAGGCATCAGACATCAAACATCAGACATCAGACATCAAACATCAGGCATCCACAGGCGTCAGGCATCCACAGGCGTCAGGCATCCACAGGCGTCAGGCATCCACAGGCGTCAGGCATCCACAGGCGTCAGGCATCCACAGGCGTCAGGCATCCACAGGCGTCAGGCATCCACAGGCGTCAGGCATCCACAGGCGTCAGGCATCCACAGGCGTCAGGCATCCACAGGCGTCAGGCATCCACAGGCGTCAGGCATCCACAGGCGTCAGGCATCCACAGGCGTCAGGCATCCACAGGCGTCAGGCATCCACAGGCGTCAGGCATCCACAAGCATCAGACATCCACAAGCATCAGACATCCACAAGCATCAGACATCAGGAATCAAACATTCACAAGCATCAGACATCATGCATCAGACATCAGGCAACACACATCCACAAGCATCAGACATCAAACATCGGGCATCAGACATAGGGCATCAGACATCCACAAGCATCAGACATCAGGCATCAGACATCAGACATCCACAGGCATCAGACATCCACAAGCATCAGACATCAGGCAACACACATCCACAAGCATCAGACATCAGGCATCAGACATCCACAAGCATCAGGCATCAGACATCCACAAGCATCAGACATCCACAAGCATCAGACATCAGGCATCAAACATCCACAAGCATCAGACATCCACAAGCATCAGACATCCACAAGCATCAGACATCCACAAGCATCATGCATCAGACAGCCACAAGCATCAAACATCAGGCATCAGACAGCCACAAGCATCAGACATCCACAAGCATCAGACATCAGGCATCAAACATCCACAAGCATCAAACATCCACAAGCATCAGACATCCACAAGCATCAGACATCCACAAGCATCAGACATCAGGCAACACACATCCACAGGCATCAGGCATCCACAAGCATCAGGCATCAGACATCCACAAGCATCAGGCATCCGACATCCACAAGCATCAGACATCAGGTATCAGACATGCATCAGACATCAGGCAACACACATCCACAGGCATCAGACATCCACAGGCATCCACAAGCATCAGGCATCAGACATCGGGCATCAGGCATCAGACAGCCACAAGCATCAGACATCAGGCATCAGACAGCCACAAGCATCAGACATCAGGCATCAGACATCCACAAGCATCAGGCATCAGACATCCACAAGCATCAGACATCCACAAGCATCAGACATCAGGCATCAAACATCCACAAGCATCAGACATCCACAAGCATCAGACATCCACAAGCATCAGACATCCACAAGCATCAGACATCCACAAGCATCAGACATCCACAAGCATCAGACATCCACAAGCATCAGACATCCACAAGTATCAGACATCAGGCATCAGACATCCACAAGCATCATGCATCAGACATCCACAAGCATCAGACATCAGGCATCAGACTTCCACAAGCATCATGCATCAGGCATCAGGCATCAGACATCAGACAACACACATCCACAGGCATCAGACATCCTCAGGAATCAGGCACCAGACATCAGGCACCAGACATCAGGCACCAGACATCAGGCACCAGACATCAGGCACCAGACATCAGGCACCAGACATCAGGCACCAGACATCAGGCACCAGACATCAGGCACCAGACATCAGGCACCAGACATCAGACATCCACAAGCATCAGACATCCACAAGCATCAGACATCCACAAGCATCAGACATCATGCATCAGACATCCACAAGCATCAGACATCCACAAGCATCAGACATCAGGCAACACACATCCACAAGCATCAGACATCAAACATCGGGCATCAGACATCAGGCATCAGTCATCAGACATCAGACATCCACAAGCATCAGGCATCAGACATCCACAAGCATCAGGCAACACACATCCACAAGCATCAGACATCAAACATCGGGCATCAGACATCAGGCATCAGTCATCAGACATCAGACATCCACAAGCATCAGGCATCAGACATCCACAAGCATCAGGCATCATGCATCAGACATCAGGTAACACACATCCACAAGCATCAGGTAACACACATCCACAAGCATCAGGCAACACACATCCACAAGCATCTGACATCCACAAGCATCAGGCATCAGACATCCACAAGCATCAGACATCAGGCATCAGACATCATGCATCAGACATCATGCATCAGACATCATGCATCAGACATCATGCATCAGACATCCACAAGCATCAGCCATCATGCATCAGCCATCAGGCAACACACATCCACAAGCATCAGGCAACACACATCCACAAGCATCAGGCAACACACATCCACAAGCATCCGGCATCAGACAGCCACAAGCATCAGGCATCAGACAGCCACAAGCATCAGACATCAGGCATCAGACAGCCACAAGCATCAGACATCAGGCATCAGACATCCACAAGCTTCAGACATCAGACATCCACAAGCATCAGACATCAGGCATCAAACATCCACAAGCATCAGACATCCACAAGCATCAGACATCAGGCATCAGACTTCCACAAGCATCAGACATCAGGCATCAGACTTCCACAAGCTTCAGACATCAGGCATCCACAAGCATCAAACATCCACAAGCATCAGACATCCACAAGCATCAGACATCAGGCATCAAACATCCACAAGTATCAGACATCCACAAGCATCAGACATCATGCATCAGACATCCACAAGCATCAGACATCATGCATCAGACATCCACAAGCATCAGACATCCACAAGCATCAGACATCATGCATCAGACATCAGGCATCAGACATCCACAAGCATCATGCATCAGACATCCACAAGCATCAGACATCAGGCATCAGGCATCAGACATCAGACAACACACATCCACAGGCATCAGACATCCTCAGGAATCAGGCACCAGACATCAGGCACCAGACATCAGGCCTCTCAAAACAAGGGAGCCTAGGGGGTTAAAGGGTAGGTGGCCCCCCTCTCAAAGTCATGAAATACAACAAGACCTACCCCGTACACAAATTTATTTAAAAATTCTTAAGTAGTGCGCAGGTACTCAATGTCTGTAGTGCCTGCCTCGCTCTCACTCAATGGTGTTCTTACCACATATATATAAAAAGAGTTGTTGACCGCTATAACCGGGTGCAGTCACTTGGCGGTGGCAAAAACAACGTGATACTTAGTGTTAAAAAGTTTCCCCATCCTGTAGTGCTGTAAAAACCTGCTAGTGATCAGATCAAAACCAAGGAAGGTTAAAGAGGTAAAGAAGGTGTGATAGGACGTCAGCGCCTCACGGAAGCAGCCCCAACGAGGTATATGTAGACAGGTACTCGCCTACTACCTCCTGTTGTCATCATCGGTCGCTGCCGCCCAAACAGAAGCAGTAAAGGTGGAAAGGAAATTTATAATGTGCGTCACTCAAACCCTCGTGATAGTCCTAATGACTAGTGTCTACAGGGCAACCTATGTATTGAAATGGTGTATACTAATCTACAAAGAGCAGGAAGTGTCGACCCAAATTTGGTGATTTGAGCCTGATCAGGACTCAAATCACTCGAAAATAAAACCGAGCAGCACTACACTGGCTATACGGTACTTTATTCTCAGCTGTGTCGCTGCTCATTTAAAAACCGACATGTTTCGTTGCCTTATTTACTTTACCGGCAACTTCATCAGGGCTGGGGTCGACTGGTCTCTCTGCAACGCTGGTGTAAACCAGCAATAACTTTTGGTCAGCACCTGGGGGAAACATAATTAAAAACACATATACTCAGTATCTCACCCACCCGGTCACAACTGGTCTTACCGAGCAAATGCTCATCATCCATATCAATGGGTTCACGCTTAACAGGGATATTTACCCTCAAGATGCTGTTTGGCAGCATACCTGCACCTTCATTGTGTAAGTGTCTGAGGTATTTTGCACCAACCCTTTGGCTGTTTCATTCAGAGCTGCGGAACTTCGTTTCTGAAAAGTGCACACGTAAAACATACATATATCACACACAGTAGGCTTAAAAAGTTGGTATAAGAACTGTTGAGACACCACAATTTAAGTGTCATGTCTCAGCTCTTTAGCTGTATCCAAGTGTTGGCCGAGCCCTACCGTAATGTCTCAATTAAGAGTTCTGAATTCACCATTGAATGCTTTGGTGCTATAATTGGTTTCCTAAGCGGTTACACATAGATACCAACTAGCGCTGTCTAGCATATTCAACATGGTTGCCTGCTATTTGAAAGTCCATGTTAACTTGCTACTACGCGGCTGAGTCAGCGTGTGCTTGTTAAGCCTTACCGAACACCCTGCCGTCCCCCCTCCTCGTGGAGAATGCGTCCTGCCCTCGTTATCTAACGTGAAGAAGAGAGCACCCCCTGCTTGGCCCGGAGTCCCGGGTCTTACCTCATCAGTCTGAGCGTCGGTACTGGACTCACCCTCGATCACTGGGAGGTGGCCCGCTTCCTATTTAAATGTGTAATTCGCGCGGTGGCCGCGCATGCGCATTCAGTTGTTAAGGGTGCCGCGCATGCGCAAAGAGTTCTTGAAGGGGTGGGCTGCCATCTTAGATAAACCGCTACTATCAACTGCACTGTGGTAGTTATCTACCTGATTATTTGGAATGTTAGTGTCAGCTCCTGACTCAAAGGAAGGGAGGTGGCCCGCTTCCTATTTAAATGTGTAATTCGTGCGGTGGCCGCGCATGCGCATTCAGTTGTTAAGGGTGCCGCGCATGCGCAAAGAGTTCTTGAAGGGGTGGGCTGCCATCTTAGATAAACCGCTACTATCAAATGCACTGTGGTAGTTATCTACCTGATTATTTGGAATGTTAGTGTCAGCTCCTGACTCAAAGGAAGGGAAAGAAAAGGCAAAGTATGATGTGACAACCTCCTCCCTGCTTAAATAATGTGCAATGCGAGCAATAGGTGTATTTATGCGTCTAGCCCGGTGTGTTCATATCTACTCTTCAAAAGGCTATTTATAAGGGCGGTAATGGTTGTGGTGGAATCCTACATCTCAACCACGCCCCCGTCAGAGGGTTTGGGAGTGTATGCCTGACTCCGCTTGGTTCTGTGGAGGTAGTACTAGGTCGATGACCGCACATAGGAATGTGTAACCATGACGTAATGTTGTTTTTATATTTATGGTGGTAGACAGATGTTATAATACCACCTTACTCCATTCAATGAGGTCATTGAGTCCCTGTTGGTCTACCTTCTCCTGGTAAATCCAGCGGGCCTCTTTTGTCAAAAGCCTTGCTTCCATATTGTAGGAATCGCCCATAACACGTTCAAGGACTACCCATTTGACATCTCTGGGGTTATGTCCAATTGTCAAGAAGTGTTGTACCAACTTGGTGGTCAATTTGCCTGCCCTGATGGTGCTGAGGTGTTCCTGTATTCTAATTTTCACCTTGCGGGTGGTAAGACCAATATAGTGCATGCCACAAGGGCACGTTAGCCTGTAGATGACGTTCTGAGTGTTGCAGTTGCTGAATGAATTCAGATGCCAGATCTTCCCATTACTCAAAGAGACATTCTTAGTAACGGTGGTGAGCTCACACACTGAGCATCCCCCACATTGGTAATGCCCTGGTGGAATACTAGTGTCCGTGGACTTGGTCTGGGGTCGTGAGTGCACTAAACGGTCACGCAGATTAGTGGACCGCTTAAACGCAAATCGCGGGTGTGGCATCGTCATAGTTGGAGTATTAAGTAAAGGCCAATGTTTTCTGATGACTTGTCTGATTTTGGTAGACAAGGGGCCAAAGGTAGTGACAACCGGGATACAATCGCTCTTCGTTTTAGGTGTTCTTTCTAATAGAGCAGCTCTCGGGGTGTTCATGGCTCGTTTACGTGCTTGTTTGATGATCTTGGTGGGATATGATCTCTCCTCCAGCTTGTTGGATAGGACTTGGGCTTGTGTAATGAATTCCTCTGTAGACGAACAGTTCCTGCGGTATCGCAAGAACTGTCCCACAGGTAAGTTGTCTCTCAGTGCTCTGGGGTGATACGACCTGTAATGCAACAGGGAATTCTTGTCGGTTGGTTTTTGATGAACATTGGTGACAATCTTGCAATTTTCTGCCCTGATGTCTAAGTCCAAGTATGTGGCTGTGACGTCACTGATGGACCAGGTGAATTTCAGACAATCATCCAAGTTGTTCAACCACACGAGGAACTCTTCCAAGTCAGTCCTCGATCCCGTCCATATGCATAGAACGTCATCTATGTATCGCTTCCAGAGGACAATATTCCTCTGGAAGGGGTTGTCATGGTGTAGGACGTATCCAGCTTCAAATTGCCCCACATAGATGCACGCTAAACTGGGAGCAAATGTAGCTCCCATGGAAGTCCCGGACACTTGCAGATATAGCTGGTTTTTATAGGCAAAGAAGTTCCTTGTGAGGGCCAGTTCGACACACTGGAGCACGAATGATTGTGGGACATCATAGAACCATTCACACGATTCCAGGGCCCGTGCTGCTGCCACCAGCGTGGCTGCCTGGGGAATGCTCGTGTATAATGATTCGATGTCAATTGTCACCAGAAATTGATGCTGTGGGTCATACTCGATGTCTTGGAGGATCCTCAATACGTCGGTAGTGTCCTGGACGTAGGAGGGCTGCGTAATCACACATTCCCTGAGGAAAAAGTCGGCAAATTGGGACAATGGTTCCAGTGTAGATTGAATGCCCGAGACTATCGGCCGCCCGGGAGGGGGCCTTTGTGCTTTATGAATCTTCGGGACAATGTAGAAAGCCGGGACCCGTGGTTTATCGTTGATAAGGAAATCAGCCTCCTTGGCCGTCAGCCATTTCTTTTCTTTGGCCTCTGCGACCATAGTGTGGATAGTCGCCTGGAGGATCTTGGTGGGGTCCCTCATCAACGGTTGATAATTTTGGCGAGCACCCAAAAGCCTGGACACCTCGGCTTCGTAATCAACTGTGTTGAGCACAACCACTGCCCCGCCCTTATCTGCAGGTTTGATGGTAATAGTGTCGTTCTGCTGCAGAGATTGTACAGCTAGCCAGTCAGCATGAGTCATATTGCTGCGGTTGTAGCTGTGTTGCTGTTCCTCGAGGACAGTGATGTCCTGTATCACTTTTTGTTCGAAAACCAAAACCTCAGGGCCAATAGAATGCATGGGGGGACAGAATCGGGAGGGGCGTCTGAGATTAGTAGAGAAGACCGATGGGGCTTCTGCTTCCTTTCCCTCAAAAAATTTTTTGAGTTTTATTTTCCTCATTAAGCCATGCAATTCACTCCTCAATTTGAAGCTGTCATGCTTTGGTGTCGGAACATATCCCAAGCCCTTGTTTAGAACCCTCTGTTCATCAATTGTTAATACATGTGATGATAGATTGACCACAATGTTGTTTTCCTTCTTTGTTATTAGAGCGGTGTTCTGCCCCTGCTGCGTGTGATCCTGGGTGAGGAATTCTGCCACTGTACGTTGTTGTTGTGGCGTCCTCTGCCTCTGCCTCTGCCCCTGTGGCTGGTCCCTCTCTGGTCCGGGGGGCGCTGTTCTAAAAAATTCCTCAGTAGGACCCCTAGATCTTCATTGGACCTATCCGTGGTGTTGAACCTTACTCTTTGATTGGTGCCTGGGATGGAGCCTGAGGTGGAAGGTTGCTCAGTGAGGTCGTCATCCTCACTGCTCGTGTTATCAAACGTCCAGTTATTGAACGTGCGTCTACCTTGGCGTCTGCCACCCCTAGTCCCTCGTGTGTAAGATGGTAATTCTTGAGGTTGCTGGTAATGGCTGTCCTCGACATACGGGAATGCCCATTCGTGGCTGAACCTTTCAAGGTTCCTTTTGAGTCCCTTGATCTTTTGGTTCACCATATAGATCTGATATTCCGCCACATCATTCTGGATGATTGTAAATTGCTCCTTCAGATCTTTTATGGTGGTATCAGCTTTAAGAGCTGTTTCCAGATCTAGAATTTCCTTGAGGAGATCCTCACTCAGCCTTTTGGCAGTATTTATAATTAATACCAACCAGTCGCGGGTACACTTGTTAGCTATATAGCTCCAATCTACTCGAAACCGCTTGTCCTCCAGGAAAATCCTGGGCTCTATGCGGACTAGTAGACTGGCTGGTGCTGCCCCTGCTCTGAGGTATTCAGTCATGAGGGCGCCATGTAGGGCTATCCTAATTTGTCGTTTTTTAATGTTGGACAGTTTTTCCCATTCTTCCCTAGCTGAACCTACGCCACTCAAGGGTGCATTAGGGAGGAGTGATGGACCTGACAAGATAGAGGCAATGTGGTCGTCTGTGAAGGCCAAACAAAAGCGGTCCATGGTGTAAACCGGAACTATCTACGGGGGGTAGTGCGGAAAAAGGCGGACAGTACCTCAGCTATACTGTGCTGGACAAAGGACCTGACCGGAGACGTGAGATACCAAGTGAGTGTTCCCACAAGCTGTGGGAAGTGATCTGGTATGTGTGCCTAGAATGTGAACTTAAAAATTGCTCTCACGGCTAAGCTGCCGTTCTCAAATCTCTCAAAACAAGGGAGCCTAGGGGGTTAAAGGGTAGGTGGCCCCCCTTACCACATATATATAACTCTTTTTATATATATGTGGTAAGAACACCATTGAGTGAGAGCGAGGCAGGCACTACAGACATTGAGTACCTGCGCACTACTTAAGAATTTTTAAATAAATTTGTGTACGGGGTAGGTCTTGTTGTATTTCATGACTTTGAGAGGGGGGCCACCTACCCTTTAACCCCCTAGGCTCCCTTGTTTTGAGAGATTTGAGAACGGCAGCTTAGCCGTGAGAGCAATTTTTAAGTTCACATTCTAGGCACACATACCAGATCACTTCCCACAGCTTGTGGGAACACTCACTTGGTATCTCACGTCTCCGGTCAGGTCCTTTGTCCAGCACAGTATAGCTGAGGTACTGTCCGCCTTTTTCCGCACTACCCCCCGTAGATAGTTCCGGTTTACACCATGGACCGCTTTTGTTTGGCCTTCACAGACGACCACATTGCCTCTATCTTGTCAGGTCCATCACTCCTCCCTAATGCACCCTTGAGTGGCGTAGGTTCAGCTAGGGAAGAATGGGAAAAACTGTCCAACATTAAAAAACGACAAATTAGGATAGCCCTACATGGCGCCCTCATGACTGAATACCTCAGAGCAGGGGCAGCACCAGCCAGTCTACTAGTCCGCATAGAGCCCAGGATTTTCCTGGAGGACAAGCGGTTTCGAGTAGATTGGAGCTATATAGCTAACAAGTGTACCCGCGACTGGTTGGTATTAATTATAAATACTGCCAAAAGGCTGAGTGAGGATCTCCTCAAGGAAATTCTAGATCTGGAAACAGCTCTTAAAGCTGATACCACCATAAAAGATCTGAAGGAGCAATTTACAATCATCCAGAATGATGTGGCGGAATATCAGATCTATATGGTGAACCAAAAGATCAAGGGACTCAAAAGGAACCTTGAAAGGTTCAGCCACGAATGGGCATTCCCGTATGTCGAGGACAGCCATTACCAGCAACCTCAAGAATTACCATCTTACACACGAGGGACTAGGGGTGGCAGACGCCAAGGTAGACGCACGTTCAATAACTGGACGTTTGATAACACGAGCAGTGAGGATGACGACCTCACTGAGCAACCTTCCACCTCAGGCTCCATCCCAGGCACCAATCAAAGAGTAAGGTTCAACACCACGGATAGGTCCAATGAAGATCTAGGGGTCCTACTGAGGAATTTTTTAGAACAGCGCCCCCCGGACCAGAGAGGGACCAGCCACAGGGGCAGAGGCAGAGGCAGAGGACGCCACAACAACAACGTACAGTGGCAGAATTCCTCACCCAGGATCACACGCAGCAGGGGCAGAACACCGCTCTAATAACAAAGAAGGAAAACAACATTGTGGTCAATCTATCATCACATGTATTAACAATTGATGAACAGAGGGTTCTAAACAAGGGCTTGGGATATGTTCCGACACCAAAGCATGACAGCTTCAAATTGAGGAGTGAATTGCATGGCTTAATGAGGAAAATAAAACTCAAAAAATTTTTTGAGGGAAAGGAAGCAGAAGCCCCATCGGTCTTCTCTACTAATCTCAGACGCCCCTCCCGATTCTGTCCCCCCATGCATTCTATTGGCCCTGAGGTTTTGGTTTTCGAACAAAAAGTGATACAGGACATCACTGTCCTCGAGGAACAGCAACACAGCTACAACCGCAGCAATATGACTCATGCTGACTGGCTAGCTGTACAATCTCTGCAGCAGAACGACACTATTACCATCAAACCTGCAGATAAGGGCGGGGCAGTGGTTGTGCTCAACACAGTTGATTACGAAGCCGAGGTGTCCAGGCTTTTGGGTGCTCGCCAAAATTATCAACCGTTGATGAGGGACCCCACCAAGATCCTCCAGGCGACTATCCACACTATGGTCGCAGAGGCCAAAGAAAAGAAATGGCTGACGGCCAAGGAGGCTGATTTCCTTATCAACGATAAACCACGGGTCCCGGCTTTCTACATTGTCCCGAAGATTCATAAAGCACAAAGGCCCCCTCCCGGGCGGCCGATAGTCTCGGGCATTCAATCTACACTGGAACCATTGTCCCAATTTGCCGACTTTTTCCTCAGGGAATGTGTGATTACGCAGCCCTCCTACGTCCAGGACACTACCGACGTATTGAGGATCCTCCAAGACATCGAGTATGACCCACAGCATCAATTTCTGGTGACAATTGACATCGAATCATTATACACGAGCATTCCCCAGGCAGCCACGCTGGTGGCAGCAGCACGGGCCCTGGAATCGTGTGAATGGTTCTATGATGTCCCACAATCATTCGTGCTCCAGTGTGTCGAACTGGCCCTCACAAGGAACTTCTTTGCCTATAAAAACCAGCTATATCTGCAAGTGTCCGGCACTTCCATGGGAGCTACATTTGCTCCCAGTTTAGCGTGCATCTATGTGGGGCAATTTGAAGCTGGATACGTCCTACACCATGACAACCCCTTCCAGAGGAATATTGTCCTCTGGAAGCGATACATAGATGACGTTCTATGCATATGGACGGGATCGAGGACTGACTTGGAAGAGTTCCTCGTGTGGTTGAACAACTTGGATGATTGTCTGAAATTCACCTGGTCCATCAGTGACGTCACAGCCACATACTTGGACTTAGACATCAGGGCAGAAAATTGCAAGATTGTCACCAATGTTCATCAAAAACCAACCGACAAGAATTCCCTGTTGCATTACAGGTCGTATCACCCCAGAGCACTGAGAGACAACTTACCTGTGGGACAGTTCTTGCGATACCGCAGGAACTGTTCGTCTACAGAGGAATTCATTACACAAGCCCAAGTCCTATCCAACAAGCTGGAGGAGAGATCATATCCCACCAAGATCATCAAACAAGCACGTAAACGAGCCATGAACACCCCGAGAGCTGCTCTATTAGAAAGAACACCTAAAACGAAGAGCGATTGTATCCCGGTTGTCACTACCTTTGGCCCCTTGTCTACCAAAATCAGACAAGTCATCAGAAAACATTGGCCTTTACTTAATACTCCAACTATGACGATGCCACACCCGCGATTTGCGTTTAAGCGGTCCACTAATCTGCGTGACCGTTTAGTGCACTCACGACCCCAGACCAAGTCCACGGACACTAGTATTCCACCAGGGCATTACCAATGTGGGGGATGCTCAGTGTGTGAGCTCACCACCGTTACTAAGAATGTCTCTTTGAGTAATGGGAAGATCTGGCATCTGAATTCATTCAGCAACTGCAACACTCAGAACGTCATCTACAGGCTAACGTGCCCTTGTGGCAGGCACTATATTGGTCTTACCACCCGCAAGGTGAAAATTAGAATACAGGAACACCTCAGCACCATCAGGGCAGGCAAATTGACCACCAAGTTGGTACAACACTTCTTGACAATTGGACATAACCCCAGAGATGTCAAATGGGTAGTCCTTGAACGTGTTATGGGCGATTCCTACAATATGGAAGCAAGGCTTTTGACAAAAGAGGCCCGCTGGATTTACCAGGAGAAGGTAGACCAACAGGGACTCAATGACCTCATTGAATGGAGTAAGGTGGTATTATAACATCTGTCTACCACCATAAATATAAAAACAACATTACGTCATGGTTACACATTCCTATGTGCGGTCATCGACCTAGTACTACCTCCACAGAACCAAGCGGAGTCAGGCATACACTCCCAAACCCTCTGACGGGGGCGTGGTTGAGATGTAGGATTCCACCACAACCATTACCGCCCTTATAAATAGCCTTTTGAAGAGTAGATATGAACACACCGGGCTAGACGCATAAATACACCTATTGCTCGCATTGCACATTATTTAAGCAGGGAGGAGGTTGTCACATCATACTTTGCCTTTTCTTTCCCTTCCTTTGAGTCAGGAGCTGACACTAACATTCCAAATAATCAGGTAGATAACTACCACAGTGCATTTGATAGTAGCGGTTTATCTAAGATGGCAGCCCACCCCTTCAAGAACTCTTTGCGCATGCGCGGCACCCTTAACAACTGAATGCGCATGCGCGGCCACCGCACGAATTACACATTTAAATAGGAAGCGGGCCACCTCCCTTCCTTTGAGTCAGGAGCTGACACTAACATTCCAAATAATCAGGTAGATAACTACCACAGTGCAGTTGATAGTAGCGGTTTATCTAAGATGGCAGCCCACCCCTTCAAGAACTCTTTGCGCATGCGCGGCACCCTTAACAACTGAATGCGCATGCGCGGCCACCGCGCGAATTACACATTTAAATAGGAAGCGGGCCACCTCCCAGTGATCGAGGGTGAGTCCAGTACCGACGCTCAGACTGATGAGGTAAGACCCGGGACTCCGGGCCAAGCAGGGGGTGCTCTCTTCTTCACGTTAGATAACGAGGGCAGGACGCATTCTCCACGAGGAGGGGGGACGGCAGGGTGTTCGGTAAGGCTTAACAAGCACACGCTGACTCAGCCGCGTAGTAGCAAGTTAACATGGACTTTCAAATAGCAGGCAACCATGTTGAATATGCTAGACAGCGCTAGTTGGTATCTATGTGTAACCGCTTAGGAAACCAATTATAGCACCAAAGCATTCAATGGTGAATTCAGAACTCTTAATTGAGACATTACGGTAGGGCTCGGCCAACACTTGGATACAGCTAAAGAGCTGAGACATGACACTTAAATTGTGGTGTCTCAACAGTTCTTATACCAACTTTTTAAGCCTACTGTGTGTGATATATGTATGTTTTACGTGTGCACTTTTCAGAAACGAAGTTCCGCAGCTCTGAATGAAACAGCCAAAGGGTTGGTGCAAAATACCTCAGACACTTACACAATGAAGGTGCAGGTATGCTGCCAAACAGCATCTTGAGGGTAAATATCCCTGTTAAGCGTGAACCCATTGATATGGATGATGAGCATTTGCTCGGTAAGACCAGTTGTGACCGGGTGGGTGAGATACTGAGTATATGTGTTTTTAATTATGTTTCCCCCAGGTGCTGACCAAAAGTTATTGCTGGTTTACACCAGCGTTGCAGAGAGACCAGTCGACCCCAGCCCTGATGAAGTTGCCGGTAAAGTAAATAAGGCAACGAAACATGTCGGTTTTTAAATGAGCAGCGACACAGCTGAGAATAAAGTACCGTATAGCCAGTGTAGTGCTGCTCGGTTTTATTTTCGAGTGATTTGAGTCCTGATCAGGCTCAAATCACCAAATTTGGGTCGACACTTCCTGCTCTTTGTAGATTAGTATACACCATTTCAATACATAGGTTGCCCTGTAGACACTAGTCATTAGGACTATCACGAGGGTTTGAGTGACGCACATTATAAATTTCCTTTCCACCTTTACTGCTTCTGTTTGGGCGGCAGCGACCGATGATGACAACAGGAGGTAGTAGGCGAGTACCTGTCTACATATACCTCGTTGGGGCTGCTTCCGTGAGGCGCTGACGTCCTATCACACCTTCTTTACCTCTTTAACCTTCCTTGGTTTTGATCTGATCACTAGCAGGTTTTTACAGCACTACAGGATGGGGAAACTTTTTAACACTAAGTATCACGTTGTTTTTGCCACCGCCAAGTGACTGCACCCGGTTATAGCGGTCAACAACTCTTTTTATATATATGTGGTAAGAACACCATTGAGTGAGAGCGAGGCAGGCACTACAGACATTGAGTACCTGCGCACTACTTAAGAATTTTTAAATAAATTTGTGTACGGGGTAGGTCTTGTTGTATACCAGACATCAGGCACCAGACATCAGGCACCAGACATCAGGCACCAGACATCAGGCACCAGACATCAGGCACCAGACATCAGGCACCAGACATCAGGCACCAGACATCAGACATCATGCATCAGACATCATGCATCATGCATCAGACATCATGCATCAGACATCCACAAGCATCAGACATCATGCATCAGACATCCACAAGCATCAGACATCATGCATCAGACATCCACAAGCATCAGACATCAGGCAACAAACATCCACAAGCATCAGACATCAAACATCGGGCATCAGACATCAGGCATCAGTCATCAGACATCAGACATCCACAAGCATCAGGCATCAGACATCAGACATCCACAAGCATCAGACATCATGCATCAGACATCAGGTAACACATCCACAAGCATCAGGTAACACACATCCACAAGCATCAGGCAACACACATCCACAAGCATCAGACATCCACAAGCATCAGGCATCAGACATCCACAAGCATCAGACATCCACAAGCATCAGGCATCAGACATCCACAAGCATCAGGCATCAGACATCCACAAGCATCAGACATCAGGCATCAGACATCATGCATCAGACATCATGCATCAGACATCATGCATCAGACATCCACAAGCATCAGACATCCACAAGCATCAGACATCCACAAGCATCAGACATCCACAAGCATCAGACATCAGGCAACACACATCCACAAGCATCAAGCATCAGGCATCAGGCATCATGCATCAGACATCATGCATCAGACATCATGCATCAGACATCATGCATCAGACATCATGCATCAGACATCATGCATCAGACATCATGCATCAGACATCATGCATCAGACATCATGCATCAGACATCATGCATCACACATCAGGCAACACACATCAGGCAACACACATCCACAAGCATCAGGCATCAGACATCCACAAGCATCAAGCATCAGGCATCAGGCAGACATCCACAAGCATCAGGCATCAGGCAGACATCCACAAGCATCAGACATCAGGCATCAGATCCACAAGCGTCAGGCATCAAACATCAGGCATCAGATCCACAAGCGTCAGGCATCAAACATCAGGCATCAGATCCACAAGCGTCAGGCATCAAACATCAGGCATCAGACATCCACAAGCATCAGGCATCAGACATCCACAAGCGTCAGGCATCAGACATCCACAAGCGTCAGGCATCAGACATCAGACATCAGGCATCCACAAGCGTCAGGCATCCACAAGCATGGGGCATCCACAAGCATCAGACATCCACAAGCATCAGACATCAGGCATCAGACATCCACAAGCATCAGACATCAGGCATCAGACATCCACAAGCATCAGACATCAGGCATCAGACATCCACAAGCATCAGTCATCAGGCATCAGACATCCACAAGCATCAGACATCCACAAGCATCAGACATCCACAAGCATCAGACATCCACAAGCATCAGACATCAGGCATCAGACATCCACAAGCAGGCGTCAAGACATCCACAAGCAGGCGTCAAGACATCCACAGGCGTCAAGACATCCACAGGCGTCAAGACATCCACAGGCGTCAAGACATCCACAGGCGTCAAGACATCCACAGGCGTCAAGACATCCACAGGCGTCAAGACATCCACAGGCGTCAAGACATCCACAGGCGTCAAGACATCCACAGGCGTCAAGACATCCACAGGCGTCAAGACATCCACAGGCGTCAAGGCATCCACAGGCGTCAAGGCATCCACAGGCGTCAAGGCATCCACAGGCGTCAAGGCATCCACAGGCGTCAAGGCATCCACAGGCGTCAAGGCATCCACAGGCGTCAAGGCATCCACAGGCGTCAGGCATCCACAGGCGTCAGGCATCCACAGGCGTCAGGCATCCACAGGCGTCAGGCATCCACAGGCGTCAGGCATCCACAGGCGTCAGGCATCCACAGGCGTCAGGCATCCACAGGCGTCAGGCATCCACAGGCGTCAGGCATCCACAGGCGTCAGGCATCCACAGGCATCAGGCATCCACAAGCATCCGACGTCAGGCATCCACAAGCATCCGACGTCAGGCATCCACAAGCGCCAGGCATCCACAGGCGTCAGGCATCCACAGGCGTCAGGCATCCACAGGCGTCAGGCATCCACAGGCGTCAGGCACCAGGAATCAGGCACCAGGAATCAGGCACCAGGAATCAGGCACCAGGAATCAGGCACCAGACAACCACAAGCATCAGGCATCAGACAGCCACAAGCATCAGACATCCACAAGCATCAGACATCCACAAGCATCAGACATCAGGCAACACACATCCACAAGCATCAGGCATCATACATCAGGCATCAGGCATCAGGCATCAGGCATCAGGCATCAGACATCAGACATCATGCATCAGACATCATGCATCAGACATCATGCATCAGACATCATGCATCAGACATCAGGCATCACACATCAGGCATCACACATCAGGCATCACACATCAGGCAACACACATCAGGCAACACACATCAGGCAACACACATCAGGCAACACACATCCACAAGCATCAGGCATCAGACATCCACAAGCATCAAGCATCAGGCAGACATCCACAAGCATCAGACATCAGGCATCAGATCCACAAGCGTCAGGCATCAAACATCAGGCATCAGACATCCACAAGCATCAGGCATCAGACATCCACAAGCGTCAGACATCAGGCATCCACAAGCATCAGGCGTCCACAAGCATCAGGCGTCCACAAGCATCAGGCGTCCACAAGCATCAGGCGTCCACAAGCATCAGGCGTCGGGCATCAGACATCAGATGTCAGGCATCAGACATCAGACGTCAGACGTCAGGCATCAGACATCATGCGTCAGGCATCAGACATCATGCGTCAGGCGTCAGACGTCAGGCATCCACAAGCGTCAGGCGTCCACAAGCGTCAGGCGTCCACAAGCGTCAGGCGTCAGACATCCACAGGCGTCAGGCGTCAGGCATCCACAAGCAGGCGTCAGGCATCCACAGGCAGGCGTCAGGCATCCACAGGCGTCAGACATCCACAGGCGTCAGGCGTCCGACATCAGGCATCAGACATCCACATGCATCAGACATCCACATGCATCAGACATCCACATGTCTCAGACATCCACATGTCTCAGACATCCACATGCATTAGGCATCAGACATCAGGCATCAGACATCAGGCATCAGACATCAGGCATCAGTCATCAGTCATCAGTCATCAGACATCCACATGCATCAGACATCCACATGCATCAGACATCCACAGGCGTCCGTCATCAGGCGTCCGTCATCAGGCGTCCGTCATCAGGCGTCCGTCATCAGGCGTCCGTCATCAGGCGTCCGTCATCAGGCGTCCGTCATCAGGCGTCCGTCATCAGGCGTCCGTCATCAGGCATCAGACGTCCGTCATCAGGCATCAGACATCCACATGCATCAGACATCCACATGCATCAGACATCCACATGCATCAGACATCCACATGCATCAGAAATCAGAAATCATGCATCAGACATCAGACATCCACAAGCATCAGGCATCAGACATCAGGCAACATACAGCCACAAGCATCAGACATCAAACATTAGACATCAGGCATTAGACATCCACAAGCGTCAGGCGTCAGACATCAGGCATCCACAAGCGTCAGGCGTCAGACATCAGGCATCCACAAGCGTCAGGTGTCAGACATCCACAAGCATCAGGCGTCAGTCATCCACAAGCGTCAGGCATCATTCATCCACAAGCGTCAGGCATCATTCATCCACAGGTGTCAGGCGTCAGGCATCCACAGGCGTCAGACATCCACAGGCGTCAGACATCAGGCATCCACAAGCATCCAACATCCACAAGCATCCGACGTCAGGCATCCACAAGCATCCGACGTCAGGTATGCACAAGCATCCGACGTCAGGCATCCACAGGCGTCAGGCATCCACAGGTGTCAGGCATCCACAGGTGTCAGGCATCCGGCATCCACAGGCGTCAGGCACCAGGAATCAGGCACCAGGAATCAGGCACCAGGAATCAGGCACCAGACAACCACAAGCATCAGACATCCACAAGCATCAGGCATCAGACATCCACAAGCATCAGGCATCAGACATCCACAAGCATCAGGCATCAGACATCCACAAGCATCAGGCATCAGACATCCACAAGCATCAGGCATCAGACATCCACAAGCATCAGACATCCACAAGCATCAGACATCCACAAGCATCAGACATCCACAAGCATCAGACATCCACAAGCATCAGACATCAGGCATCAGGCATCAGGCATCAGGCATCAGGCATCAGGCATCAGGCATCAGGCATCAGGCATCAGGCATCATGCATCAGACATCATGCATCAGACATCATGCATCAGACATCCACAAGCATCAGACATCCACAAGCATCAGACATCAGGCAACACACATCCACAAGCATCAGACATCAACATCGGGCATCAGACATCAGGCATCAGTCATCAGACATCAGACATCCACAAGCATCAGGCATCAGACATCCACAAGCATCAGACATCATGCATCAGACATCAGGTAACACACATCCACAAGCATCAGGCAACACACATCCACAAGCATCTGACATCCACAAGCATCAGGCATCAGACATCCACAAGCATCAGACATCATGCATCAGACATCATGCATCAGACATCATGCATCAGACATCATGCATCAGACATCCACAAGCATCAGCCATCATGCATCAGCCATCAGGCAACACACATCCACAAGCATCAGGCAACACACATCCACAAGCATCAGGCAACACACATCCACAAGCATCAGGCAACACACATCCACAAGCATCCGGCATCAGACAGCCACAAGCATCAGGCATCAGACAGCCACAAGCATCAGACATCAGGCATCAGACAGCCACAAGCATCAGACATCAGGCATCAGACATCCACAAGCTTCAGACATCAGGCATCCACAAGCATCAAACATCCACAAGCATCAGACATCCACAAGCATCAGACATCAGGCATCAAACATCCACAAGCATCAGACATCCACAAGCATCAGACATCAGGCATCAGACTTCCACAAGCATCAGACATCAGGCATCAGACTTCCACAAGCTTCAGACATCAGGCATCCACAAGCATCAAACATCCACAAGCATCAGACATCCACAAGCATCAGACATCAGGCATCAAACATCCACAAGTATCAGACATCCACAAGCATCAGACATCAGGCATCATGCATCAGACATCATGCATCAGACATCATGCATCAGACATCATGCATCAGACATCATGCATCAGACATCATGCATCAGACATCATGCATCAGACATCATGCATCAGACATCATGCATCAGACATCATGCATCAGAGATCAGGCATCAGAGATCAGGCATCAGGCATCAGGCATCAGACATTCACAAGCATCATGCATCAGACATCCACAAGCATCAGACATCAGGCATCAGACTTCCACAAGCATCATGCATCAGGCATCAGGCATCAGACAACACACATCCACAGGCATCAGACATCCTCAGGAATCAGGCACCAGACATCAGGCACCAGACATCAGGCACCAGACATCAGGCACCAGACATCAGACATCAGGGACCAGACATCAGGCACCAGACATCAGACATCATGCATCAGACATCATGCATCATGCATCAGACATCATGCATCATGCATCAGACATCATGCATCAGACATCCACAAGCATCAGACATCATGCATCAGACATCCACAAGCATCAGACATCATGCATCAGACATCAGGCATCAGACATCATGCATCAGACATCATGCATCAGACATCCACAAGCATCAGACATCAGGCAACAAACATCCACAAGCATCAGACATCAAACATCGGGCATCAGACATCAGGCAACAAACATCCACAAGCATCAGACATCAAACATCGGGCATCAGACATCAGGCATCAGTCATCAGACATCAGACATCCACAAGCATCAGGCATCAGACATCAGACATCCACAAGCATCAGACATCATGCATCAGACATCAGGTAACACATCCACAAGCATCAGGTAACACACATCCACAAGCATCAGGCAACACACATCCACAAGCATCAGACATCCACAAGCATCAGGCATCAGACATCCACAAGCATCAGACATCCACAAGCATCAGGCATCAGACATCCACAAGCATCAGACATCAGGCATCAGACATCATGCATCAGACATCATGCATCAGACATCATGCATCAGACATCATGCATCAGACATCCACAAGCATCAGACATCCACAAGCATCAGACATCCACAAGCATCAGACATCAGGCAACACACATCCACAAGCATCAGGCATCAGGCATCAGGCATCATGCATCATGCATCATGCATCAGACATCATGCATCAGACATCATGCATCAGACATCAAGCATCAGACATCATGCATCAGACATCATGCATCACACATCAGGCATCACACATCAGGCATCAGACATCATGCATCACACATCAGGCATCAGACATCCACAAGCATCAGGCATCAGGCAGACATCCACAAGCATCAGGCATCAGGCAGACATCCACAAGCATCAGGCATCAGATCCACAAGCGTCAGGCATCAAACATCAGGCATCAGACATCCACAAGCGTCAGGCATCAGACATCCACAAGCGTCAGCCATCAGACATCAGACATCAGGCATCCACAAGCGTCAGGCATCCACAAGCATGGGGCATCCACAAGCATCAGACATCCACAAGCATGGGGCATCCACAAGCATCAGACATCCACAAGCATCAGACATCAGGCATCAGACATCCACAAGCATCAGACATCCACAAGCATCAGGCATCCACAAGCATCAGACATCCACAAGCATCAGACATCCACAAGCATCAGACATCAGGCATCAGACATCCACAAGCATCAGACATCAGGCATCAGACATCCACAAGCATGAGACATCAGGCATCAGACATCCACAAGCATCAGACATCAGGCATCAGACATCCACAAGCATCAGACATCAGGCATCAGACATCCACAAGCATCAGACATCCACAAGCATCAGACATCAGGCAACACACATCCAAATGCATCAGACGTCGGGCATCAGACATCAGACGTCGGGCATCAGACATCAGACGTCAGGCATCAGACATCAGACGTCGGGCATCAGACATCAGACGTCAGGCATCAGACATCAGACGTCAGGCATCAGACATCAGACGTCAGGCATCAGACATCAGACGTCGGGCATCAGACGTCAGGCATCAGACATCAGACGTCGGGCATCAGACATCAGACGTCGGGCATCAGACGTCAGGCATCAGACGTCAGACGTCAGGCGTCAGGCATCAGACGTCAGGCGTCAGACATCAGACGTCAGACGTCAGGCATCAGACGTCAGACATCAGGCATCAGACGTCAGGCATCAGACATCAGACGTCAGGCATCAGACATCAGACGTCAGGCATCAGACGTCAGGCATCAGACATCAGACGTCAGGCATCAGGCATCAGGCATCAGACATCAGACGTCAGGCATCAGACATCAGACGTCAGGCATCAGACATCAGACATCAGACGTCAGGCATCAGACATCAGACGTCAGGCATCAGACATCAGACGTCAGACATCAGACATCAGACTTCCACAAGCATCATGCATCAGGCATCAGACAACACACATCCACAGGCGTCAGACATCCACAGGCGTCAGACATCCACAAGCAGGCATCAGGCATCCACAAGCAGGCGTCAGGCATCCACAAGCAGGCGTCAGGCATCCACAAGCAGGCGTCAGGCATCCACAAGCAGGCGTCAAGACATCCACAGGCGTCAAGACATCCACAGGCGTCAAGACATCCACAGGCGTCAAGACATCCACAGGCGTCAAGACATCCACAGGCGTCAAGACATCCACAGGCGTCAAGACATCCACAGGCGTCAAGACATCCACAGGCGTCAAGACATCCACAGGCGTCAAGACATCCACAGGCGTCAAGACATCCACAGGCGTCAAGACATCCACAGGCGTCAAGACATCCACAGGCGTCAAGACATCCACAGGCGTCAAGGCATCCACAGGCGTCAAGGCATCCACAGGCGTCAGGCATCCACAGGAGTCAGGCATCCACAGGCGTCAGGCATCCACAGGCGTCAGGCATCCACAGGCGTCAGGCATCCACAGGCGTCAGGCATCCACAGGCGTCAGGCATCCACAGGCGTCAGGCATCCACAGGCGTCAGGCATCCACAGGCGTCAGGCATCCACAGGCGTCAGGCATCCACAGGCGTCAGGCATCCACAGGCGTCAGGCATCCACAAGCATCCGACGTCAGGCATCCACAAGCATCCGACGTCAGGCATCCACAGGCGCCAGGCATCCACAGGCGCCAGGCATCCACAGGCGTCAGGCATCCACAGGCGTCAGGCATCCACAGGCGTCAGGCACCAGGAATCAGGCACCAGGAATCAGGCACCAGGAATCAGGCACCAGGAATCAGGCACCAGGAATCAGGCACCAGGAATCAGGCACCAGGAATCAGGCACCAGACAACCACAAGCATCAGGCATCAGACAGCCACAAGCATCAGACAGCCACAAGCATCAGACATCCACAAGCATCAGACATCTGGCAACACACATCCACAGGCATCAGGCATCAGGCATCAGGCATCAGGCATCAGACATCAGGCATCAGACATCAGGCATCAGACATCAGGCATCAGACATCAGGCATCAGACATCCACAAGCATCAGACATCAGGCAACACACATCCACAAGCATCAGACATCAAACATCGGGCATCAGACATCAGGCATCAGTCATCAGACATCAGACATCCACAAGCATCAGGCATCAGACATCCACAAGCATCAGGCATCATGAATCAGACATCAGGTAACACACATCCACAAGCATCAGGTAACACACATCCACAAGCATCAGGTAACACACATCCACAAGCATCAGGCAACACACATCCACAAGCATCTGACATCCACAAGCATCAGGCATCAGACATCATCAGGCATCAGACATCATGCATCAGACATCATGCATCAGACATCATGCATCAGACATCATGCATCAGACATCATGCATCAGACATCATGCATCAGACATCCACAAGCATCAGCCATCATGCATCAGCCATTAGGCAACACACATCCACAAGCATCAGGCAACACACATCCACAAGCATCAGGCAACACACATCCACAAGCATCCGGCATCAGACAGCCACAAGCATCCGGCATCAGACAGCCACAAGCATCAGACATCAGGCATCAGACAGCCACAAGCATCAGACATCAGGCATCAGACATCCACAAGCTTCAGACATCAGGCATCCACAAGCATCAAACATCCACAAGCATCAGACATCCACAAGCATCAGACATCAGGCATCAAACATCCACAAGCATCAGACATCCACAAGCATCAGACATCAGGCATCAGACTTCCACAAGCATCAGACATCAGGCATCAGACTTCCACAAGCTTCAGACATCAGGCATCCACAAGCATCAGACATCCACAAGCATCAGACATCAGGCAACACACATCATCAGGCATCAGGCATCAGGCATCAGGCATCAGGCATCAGGCATCAGACATCAGGCATCAGGCATCAGACATCCACAAGCATCAGACATCCACAAGCATCAGACATCCACAAGCATCAGACATCAGGCAACACACATCCACAAGCATCAGACATCAAACATCGGGCATCAGACATCAGGCATCAGTCATCAGACATCAGACATCCACAAGCATCAGGCATCAGACATCCACAAGCATCAGACATCATGCATCAGACATCAGGTAACACACATCCACAAGCATCAGGTAACACACATCCACAAGCATCAGGCAACACACATCCACAAGCATCAGGCAACACACATCCACAAGCATCTGACATCCACAAGCATCAGGCATCAGACATCCACAAGCATCAGGCATCAGACATCCACAAGCATCAGACATCAGGCATCAGACATCATGCATCAGACATCATGCATCAGACATCATGCATCAGACATCATGCATCAGACATCATGCATCAGACATCATGCATCAGACATCATGCATCAGACATCATGCATCAGACATCATGCATCAGACATCATGCATCAGACATCATGCATCAGACATCATGCATCAGACATCATGCATCAGACATCCACAAGCATCAGCCATCATGCATCAGCCATCAGGCAACACACATCCACAAGCATCAGGCAACACACATCCACAAGCATCAGGCAACACACATCCACAAGCATCCGGCATCAGACAGCCACAAGCATCCGGCATCAGACAGCCACAAGCATCAGACATCAGGCATCAGACAGCCACAAGCATCAGACATCAGGCATCAGACATCCACAAGCTTCAGACATCAGGCATCCACAAGCATCAAACATCCACAAGCATCAGACATCCACAAGCATCAGACATCAGGCATCAAACATTCACAAGCATCAGACATCCACAAGCATCAGACATCAGGCATCAGACTTCCACAAGCATCAGACATCAGGCATCAGACTTCCACAAGCTTCAGACATCAGGCATCCACAAGCATCAAACATCCACAAGCATCAGACATCCACAAGCATCAGACATCAGGCATCAAACATCCACAAGTATCAGACATCCACAAGCATCAGACATCATGCATCAGACATCAGGCATCAGACATCCACAAGCATCATGCATCAGACATCCACAAGCATCAGACATCAGGCATCAGACTTCCACAAGCATCATGCATCAGGCATCAGGCATCAGACAACACACATCCACAGGCATCAGACATCCTCAGGAATCAGGCACCAGACATCAGGCACCAGACATCAGGCACCAGACATCAGGCACCAGACATCAGGCACCAGACATCAGGCACCAGACATCAGGCACCAGACATCAGGCACCAGACATCAGGCACCAGACATCAGGCACCAGACATCAGGCATCATGCATCAGACATCATGCATCATGCATCAGACATCATGCATCAGACATCCACAAGCATCAGACATCATGCATCAGACATCCACAAGCATCAGACATCATGCATCAGACATCCACAAGCATCAGACATCAGGCAACAAACATCCACAAGCATCAGACATCAAACATCGGGCATCAGACATCAGGCATCAGTCATCAAACATCAGACATCCACAAGCATCAGACATCAGACATCCACAAGCATCAGACATCATGCATCAGACATCAGGTAACACACATCCACAAGCATCAGGCAACACACATCCACAAGCATCAGGCAACACACATCCACAAGCATCAGACATCCACAAGCATCAGGCATCAGACATCCACAAGCATCAGACATCCACAAGCATCAGGCATCAGACATCCACAAGCATCAGACATCAGGCATCAGACATCAGGCATCAGACATCATGCATCAGACATCATGCATCAGACATCATGCATCAGACATCATGCATCAGACATCATGCATCAGACATCATGCATCAGGCATCAGGCATCAGACATCATGCATCAGACATCATGCATCAGACATCATGCATCAGACATCATGCATCAGACATCATGCATCAGACATCATGCATCAGACATCATGCATCAGACATCATGCATCAGACATCATGCATCACACATCATGCATCAGACATCATGCATCACACATCAGGCAACACACATCCACAAGCATCAGGCATCAGACATCCACAAGCATCAGGCATCAGGCATCAGGCAGACATCCACAAGCATCAGGCATCAGATCCACAAGCGTCAGGCATCAAACATCAGGCATCAGACATCCACAAGCGTCAGGCATCAGACATCCACAAGCGTCAGGCATCAGACATCCACAAGCGTCAGGCATCAGACATCAGACATCAGGCATCCACAAGCATGGGGCATCCACAAGCGTCAGGCATCAGACATCAGACATCAGGCATCCACAAGCATGGGGCATCCACAAGCATCAGACATCCACAAGCATCAGACATCCACAAGCATCAGACATCAGGCATCAGACATCCACAAGCATCAGACATCCACAAGCATCAGACATCCACAAGCATCAGACATCCACAAGCATCAGACATCCACAAGCATCAGACATCAGGCATCAGACATCCACAAGCATCAGACATCCACAAGCATCAGACATCCACAAGCATCAGACATCAGGCATCAGACATCCACAAGCATCAGACATCCAAATGCATCAGACGTTGGGCATCAGACATCAGACGTCGGGCATCAGACATCAGACGTCAGACATCAGACGTCAGGCATCAGACATCAGACGTCAGGCATCAGACATCAGACGTCAGGCATCAGACATCAGACGTCAGGCATCAGACGTCAGACGTCAGGCATCAGACGTCAGGCATCAGACATCAGACGTCAGGCATCAGACATCAGACGTCAGGCATCAGACATCAGACGTCAGGCATCAGACATCAGACATCAGACGTCAGGCGTCAGGCATCAGGCATCCACAAGCAGGCGTCAAGACATCCACAGGCGTCAAGACATCCACAGGCGTCAAGACATCCACAGGCGTCAAGACATCCACAGGCGTCAAGACATCCACAGGCGTCAAGACATCCACAGGCGTCAAGACATCCACAGGCGTCAAGACATCCACAGGCGTCAAGACATCCACAGGCGTCAAGACATCCACAGGCGTCAAGACATCCACAGGCGTCAAGACATCCACAGGCGTCAAGACATCCACAGGCGTCAAGACATCCACAGGCGTCAAGACATCCACAGGCGTCAAGACATCCACAGGCGTCAAGACATCCACAGGCGTCAAGACATCCACAGGCGTCAAGACATCCACAGGCGTCAAGACATCCACAGGCGTCAGGCATCCACAGGCGTCAGGCATCCACAGGCGTCAGGCATCCACAGGCGTCAGGCATCCACAGGCGTCAGGCATCCACAGGCGTCAGGCATCCACAGGCGTCAGGCATCCACAGGCATCAGGCATCCACAAGCATCAGGCATCAGACATCCACAAGCGTCAGGCATCAGACATCCACAAGCGTCAGGCCTCAGACATCAGACATCAGGCATCCACAAGCATCAGGCGTCCACAAGCATCAGGCGTCCACAAGCATCAGGCGTCGGGCATCAGACATCCACAAGCATCAGACATCCACAAGCATCAGACATCAGGCAACACACATCCACAGGCATCAGGCATCAGGCATCAGACATCAGACGTCAGACGTCAGGCATCAGACGTCATGCGTCAGGCATCAGACATCATGCGTCAGGCATCAGACATCATGCGTCAGGCGTCAGACGTCAGGCATCCACAAGCGTCAGGCGTCCACAAGCATCAGGCGTCCACAAGCGTCAGGCGTCCACAAGCGTCAGGCGTCCACAAGCGTCAGGCGTCCACAAGCGTCAGGCGTCAGACATCCACAAGCAGGCGTCAGGCGTCAGGCATCCACAAGCAGGCGTCAGGCATCCACAGGCAGGCGTCAGGCATCCACAGGCGTCAGACATCCACAGGCGTCCGACATCAGGCATCAGACATCCACATGCATCAGACATCCACATGTCTCAGACATCCACATGTCTCAGACATCCACATGTCTCAGACATCCACATGCATTAGGCATCAGACATCAGGCATCAGACATCAGGCATCAGACATCAGGCATCAGGCATCAGACATCAGGCATCAGACATCAGGCATCAGACATCAGGCATCAGACATCAGGCATCAGACATCAGTCATCAGTCATCAGACATCCACATGCATCAGACATCCACATGCATCAGACATCCACAGGCGTCCGTCATCAGGCGTCCGTCATCAGGCGTCCGTCATCAGGCGTCCGTCATCAGGCGTCCGTCATCAGGCGTCCGTCATCAGGCGTCCGTCATCAGGCGTCCGTCATCAGGCGTCCGTCATCAGGCGTCCGTCATCAGGCGTCCGTCATCAGGCGTCCGTCATCAGGCGTCCGTCATCAGGCGTCCGTCATCAGGCATCAGACATCCACATGCATCAGACATCCACATGCATCAGACATCCACATGCATCAGACATCCACATGCATCAGAAATCAGAAATCATGCATCAGACATCAGACATCCACAAGCATCAGGCATCAGACATCAGGCAACATACAGCCACAAGCATCAGACATCAAACATTAGACATCAAGCATTAGACATCCACAAGCGTCAGGCGTCAGACATCAGGCATCCACAAGCGTCGGGCGTCAGACATCAGGCATCCACAAGCGTCAGGTGTCAGACATCCACAAGCATCAGGCGTCAGTCATCCACAAGCGTCAGGCATCATTCATCCACAAGCGTCAGGCATCATTCATCCACAGGTGTCAGGCGTCAGGCATCCACAGGCATCAGACATCCACAGGCGTCAGGCATCCACAAGCATCCAACATCCACAAGCATCCGACGTCAGGCATCCACAAGCATCCGACGTCAGGTATGCACAAGCATCCGACGTCAGGCATCCACAGGCGTCAGGCATCCACAGGTGTCAGGCATCCGGCATCCACAGGCGTCAGGCACCAGGAATCAGGCACCAGGAATCAGGCACCAGGAATCAGGCACCAGACAACCACAAGCATCAGACATCCACAAGCATCAGGCATCAGACATCCACAAGCATCAGGCATCAGACATCCACAAGCATCAGGCATCAGACATCCACAAGCATCAGGCATCAGACAGCCACAAGCATCAGACATCCACAAGCATCAGACATCAGGCATCAGACATCAGGCATCAGGCATCAGGCATCAGGCATCAGGCATCAGGCATCAGACATAAGGCATCAGACATAAGGCATCAGACATCATGCATCAGACATAAGGCATCAGACATCATGCATCAGACATCATGCATCAGACATCATGCATCAGACATCATGCATCAGACATCATGCATCAGACATCATGCATCAGACATCATGCATCAGACATCATGCATCAGACATCCACAAGCATCAGGCATCAGACATCCACAAGCGTCAGGCATCAGACATCAGGCATCAGATCCACAAGCGTCAGGCATCAGACATCCACAAGCATCAGGCATCAGACATCCACAAGCATCAGGCATCAGACATCCACAAGCGTCAGGCATCCACAAGCGTCAGGCATCAGACATCAGGCAACATACATCCACAAGCATCAGGCATCAGACATCAGGCAACAAACATCCACAAGCATCAGACTTCAAACATCAGACATCAGGCATCAGACATCCACAAGCGTCAGGCATCAGACATCCACAGGCGTCAGACATCCACAGGCGTCAGACATCCACAGGCGTCAGACATCCACAGGCGTCAGACATCCACAGGCGTCAGACATCCACAGGCGTCAGACATCCACAAGCATCAGGCATCAGACAGCCACAAGCATCAGACATCAGGCATCAGACATCAAACATCCACAAGCATCAGACATCAGGCATCAGGCATCCACAGGCATCAGGCATCCACAGGCGTCAGGCATCCACAGGCGTCAGGCATCCACAGGCGTCAGGCATCCACAGGCGTCAGGCATCCACAGGCGTCAGGCATCCACAGGCGTCAGGCATCCACAAGCATCAGACATCCACAAGCATCAGACATCCACAAGCATCAGACATCCACAAGCATCAGACATCCGTAATCAAACATTCACAAGCATCAGACATCGACAAGCATCAGACATCATGCATCAGACATTAGGCATCAGGCATCAGACATCAGGAATCAAACATTCACAAGCATCAGACTTCCACAAGCATCAGACATCTGGCATCAGACATCAGGAATCAAACATTCACAAGCATCAGACATCCACAAGCATCAGACATCTGGCATCAGACATTAGGCATCAGGCATCAGACATCAGGAATCAAACATTCACACGCATCAGACTTCCACAAGCATCAGACATCAGGCATCAGACATCCACAAGCATCAGACATCAGGCATCAAACATCCACAAGCATCAGACATCCACAAGCATCAGACATCAGGCAACACACTTCCACAAGCATCAGACATCAGACATCAGACTTCCACAAGCATCAGACATCAGGCATCAGACATCCACAGGCGTCAGGCATCCACAGGCGTCAGGCATCATGCGTCAGGCACCAGGAATCAGGCACCAGGAATCAGGCACCAGGAATCAGGCACCAGGAATCAGGCACCAGGAATCAGGCACCAGGAATCAGGCACCAGGAATCAGGCACCAGACAACCACAAGCATCAGGCATCAGACAGCCACAAGCATCAGACATCCACAAGCATCAGACATCAGACATCAGGCATCAGACATCAGACATCAGACATCAGACATCAGACATCAGACATCACACATCACACATCACACATCACACATCAGGCATCACACATCAGGCAACACACATCCACAAGCATCAGGCATCAGATCCACAAGCGTCAGGCATCAAACATCAGGCATCAGACATCCACAAGCATCAGGCATCAGACATCCACAAGCGTCAGGCATCAGACATCCACAAGCGTCAGGCCTCAGACATCAGACATCAGGCATCCACAAGCATCAGGCATCCACAAGCATCAGGCGTCCACAAGCATCAGGCGTCGGGCATCAGACATCAGATGTCAGGCATCAGACATCAGACGTCAGACGTCAGGCATCAGACATCAGACGTCAGACGTCAGGCATCAGACATCATGCGTCAGGCATCAGACGTCAGGCATCCACAAGCGTCAGGCGTCCACAAGCGTCAGGCGTCAGACATCCACAGGCGTCAGGCGTCAGGCATCCACAAGCAGGCGTCAGGCATCCACAAGCGTCAGGCATCAGACATCAGGCAACATACATCCACAAGCATCAGGCATCAGACATCAGGCAACATACATCCACAAGCATCAGACTTCAAACATCAGACATCAGGCATCAGGCATCAGACATCCACAAGCGTCAGGCATCAGACATCCACAGGCGTCAGACATCCACAGGCGTCAGACATCCACAGGCGTCAGACATCCACAGGCGTCAGACATCCACAGGCGTCAGACATCAGGCATCAGACAGCCACAAGCATCAGACATCAGGCATCAGACATCAAACATCCACAAGCATCAGACAGCAGGCATCAGACATCCACAGACATCAGGCATCCACAGGCATCAGGCATCCACAGGCGTCAGGCATCCACAGGCGTCAGGCATCCACAGGCGTCAGGCATCCACAGGCGTCAGGCATCCACAAGCATCAGCCATCCACAAGCATCAGACATCAGGCATCAGACATCCACAAGCATCAGACATCCACAAGCATCAGACATCCGGAATCAAACATTCACAAGCATCAGACATCGACAAGCATCAGACATCATGCATCAGACATCAGGCAACACACATCCACAAGCATCAGACATCCACAAGCATCAGACATCTGGCATCAGACATCAGGAATCAAACATTCACAAGCATCAGACATCCACAAGCATCAGACATCTGGCATCAGACATTAGGCTTCAGGCATCAGACATCAGGAATCAAACATTCACAAGCATCAGACTTCCACAAGCATCAGACATCAGGCATCAGACATCAGGCATCAAACATCCACAAGCATCAGACATCCACAAGCATCAGACATCAGACATCAGGCATCAGACTTCCACAAGCATCAGACATCAGGTATCATGCATCAGACATCAGGCAACACACCACAAGCATCAGGCATCCACAGAAATCAGATCAGGCATCAGGCATCCACAGGCATCAGGCATCAGACATCATGCATCCATAAGCATCAGGCATCAGACCACCACAAACATCAGACATCAGCAATCAAACATTCACAAGCATCAGACATCCACAAGCATCAGACATCATGCATCAGACATCAGGCAACACACATCCACAAGCATCAGGCAACACACAGCCACAAGCATCAGGCATCAGACAGCCACAAGCATCAGGCATCAGGCATCAAACATCCACAAGCATCAGACATCCACAAGCATCAGACATCAGGCATCAAACATCCACAAGCATCAAACATCCACAAGCATCAGACATCCACAAGCATCAGACAACACACATCCACAGGCATCAGGCATCCACAAGCATCAGGCATCAGACATCCACAAGCATCAGGCATCAGGCATCAGACATCCACAAGCATCAGGCATCAGGCAACACACATCCACAGGCATCAGACATCCACAAGCATCAGGCATCAGGCAACACACATCAACAGGCATCAGACATCCACAGGCATCAGACATCCACAGGCATCAGACATCCACAGGCATCAGACATCCACAGGCATCAGACATCGGGCATCAGGCATCAGGCATCAGACAGCCACAAGCATCAGACATCAGGCATCAGACATCCACAGGCGTCAGGCATCCACATGCGTCAGGCATCCACAGGCGTCAGGCATCCACAGGTGTCAGGCATCCACAGGCGTCAGGCATCCACAGGCGTCAGGCATCCACAGGCGTCAGGCATCCACAGGCGTCAGGCACCAGGAATCAGGCACCAGGAATCAGGCACCAGGAATCAGGCACCAGGAATCAGGCACCAGGAATCAGGCACCAGGAATCAGGCATCAGACAACCACAAGCATCAGACATCCACAAGCATCAGGCATCAGACAGCCACAAGCATCAGACATCCACAAGCATCAGACATCCACAAGCATCAGACATCAGGCAACACACATCCACAGGCATCAGGCATCCACAAGCATCAGGCATCAAACATCGGGCATCAGGCATCAGACATCAGGCATCAGACATCAGACATCAGGCATCAGACATCAGGCATCAGACATCCACAAGCATCAGGCATCAGACATCCACAAGCATCAGGCATCAGGCATCAGGCATCAGGCATCATGCATCAGACATCATGCATCAGACATCATGCATCAGACATCAGGCAAAACACATCCACAAGCATCAGGCATCAGACATCCACAAGCATCAGGCAGACATCCACAAGCATCAGGCAGACATCCACAAGCATCAGGCAGACATCCACAAGCATCAGGCAGACATCCACAAGCATCAGGCAGACATCCACAAGCATCAGGCAGACATCCACAAGCATCAGGCAGACATCCACAGGCGTCAGACATCCACAGGCGTCAGACATCCACAGGCGTCAGACATCCACAGGCGTCAGACATCCACAGGCGTCAGACATCCACAGGCGTCAGACATCCACAGGCGTCAGACATCCACAGGCGTCAGACATCCACAGGCATCAGCCATCCACAAGTATCAGACATCAGGCATCAGACAGCCACAAGCATCAGACATCAGGCATCAGACAGCCACAAGCATCAGACATCAGGCATCAGACAGCCACAAGCATCAGACATCAGGCATCAGACAGCCACAAGCATCAGACATCAGACATCAGGCATCCACAAGCATCAGACATCCACAGGCGTCAGGCATCCACAGGCGTCAGGCATCCACAGGCATCAGGCATCCACAGGCATCAGACATCAGGCATCAAACATCCACAAACATCAGACATCAGGCATCCACAAGCATCAGACATCCACAAGCATCAGACATCCACAAGCATCAGACATCCACAAGCATCAAACATCAGGCATCAGACAGCCACAAGCATCAGACTTCAGGCATCAGGCATCAGGCATCCACAAGCATCAGACATCCACAAGCATCAGACATCCACAAGCATCAGACATCCACAAGCATCAGACATCCACAAGCATCAGACATCCACAGGCGTCAGGCATCCACAGGCGTCAGGCATCCACAGGCGTCAGGCATCCACAAGCATCAGACATCCACAAGCATCAAACATCAGGCATCAGACAGCCACAAGCATCAGACTTCAGGCATCAGGCATCAGACAGCCACAAGCATCAGACATCAGGCATCAGACATCCACAAGCATCAGGCATCAGGCATCAGACATCCACAAGCATCAGTCATCAGGCGTCAGACGTCAGACGACCACAAGCGCCAGGCGTCAGACATCCACAGGCGTCAGGCGTCAGGCATCCACAGGCGTCAGGCATCAGACATCAGACATCAGACATCAGACATCAGACATCAGACATCAGACATCAGACATCAGACATCCACATGCATCAGACATTCATCAGGCGTCCGTCATCAGGTGTCCGTCATCCAAATGCATCAGACATCCACATGCATCAGACATTCACATGCATCAGACATCCACATGCATCAGGCATCAGACATCCACATGCATCAGACATCCACATGCATCAGACATCAGACATCCACATGCATCAGACATCAGACATCCACATGCATCAGACATCCACATGCATCAGACATCAGACATCCACATGCATCAGACATCCACATGCATCAGACATCAGACATCCACATGCATCAGACATCCACATGCATCAGACATCAGACATCCACATGCATCAGACATCCACATGCATCAGACATCAGACATCCACAAGCATCAGGCATCCGACATCAGACATCAGACATCCACAAGCATCAGGCATCAGGCAACATACAGCCACAAGCATCAAACATCAGACATCAGGCATCAGACATCCACAAGCGTCAGGCGTCAGACATCCACAGGCGTCAAGACATCCACAGGCGTCAAGGCATCCACAGGCGTCAAGACATCCACAGGCGTCAAGACATCCACAGGCGTCAAGACATCCACAGGCGTCAAGACATCCACAGGCGTCAAGACATCCACAGGCGTCAAGACATCCACAGGCGTCAAGACATCCACAGGCGTCAAGACATCCACAGGCGTCAAGACATCCACAGGCGTCCGGCATCCACAGGCGTCCGGCATCCACAGGCGTCCGGCATCCACAGGCGTCCGGCATCCACAGGCGTCAGGCATCCACAGGCGTCAGGCATCCACAGGCGTCAGGCATCCACAGGCGTCAGGCATCCACAGGCGTCAGGCATCCACAGGCGTCAGGCATCCACAGGCGTCAGGCATCCACAGGCGTCAGGCATCCACAGGCGTCAGGCATCCACAGGCGTCAGGCATCCACAGGCGTCAGGCATCCACAGGCGTCAGGCATCCACAAGCATCAGACATCCACAAGCATCAGACATCCACAAGCATCAGACATCAGGAATCAAACATTCACAAGCATCAGACATCATGCATCAGACATCAGGCAACACACATCCACAAGCATCAGACATCAAACATCGGGCATCAGACATAGGGCATCAGACATCCACAAGCATCAGACATCAGGCATCAGACATCAGACATCCACAGGCATCAGACATCCACAAGCATCAGACATCAGGCAACACACATCCACAAGCATCAGACATCAGGCATCAGACTTCCACAAGCATCAGGCATCAGACACCCACAAGCATCAGACATCCACAAGCATCAGACATCAGGTATCAGACATCATGCATCAGACATCAGGCAACACACCACAAGCATCAGGCATCCACAGAAATCAGATCAGGCATCAGGCATCCACAGGAATCAGGCATCAGGCATCAGGCATCAGACATCATGCATCAGACATCATGCATCAGACATCATGCATCAGACATCATGCATCAGACATCATGCATCCACAAGCATCAGGCATCAGACCACCGCAAGCATCAGACATCATGCATCAGACATCAGGCAACACACATCCACAAGCATCAGGCATCAGACATCAAACATCGGGCATCAGGCATCAGACATCAAACATCGGGCATCAGGCATCAGACTTCCACAAGCAACAGGCATCAGACTTCCACAAGCATCAGACATCAGGCATCAGACAGCCACAAGCATCAGACATCCACAAGCATCAGACATCCACAAGCATCAGACATCCACAAGCATCAGACATCAGGCAACACACATCCACAGGCATCAGGCATCCACAAGCATCAGGCATCAGACATCCACAAGCATCAGGCATCAGACATCCACAAGCATCAGACATCAGGTATCAGACATGCATCAGACATCAGGCAACACACATCCACAGGCATCAGACATCCACAGGCATCAGGCATCCACAAGCATCAGGCATCAGACATCGGGCATCAGGCATCAGACAGCCACAAGCATCAGACATCAGGCATCAGACATCCACAGGCGTCCGGCATCCACATGCGTCAGGCATCCACAGGCGTCAGGCATCCACAGGCGTCAGGCATCCACAGGCGTCAGGCATCCACAGGCGTCAGGCATCCACAAGCATCAGACATCAGGCATCAGACATCATGCATCAGACATCATGCATCAGACATCATGCATCAGACATCATGCATCAGACATCAGGCATCAGACATCAGGCATCAGACATCCACAAGCATCAGACATCCACAAGCATCAGACATCCACAAGCATCAGACATCAGGCATCAGACATCCACAAGCATCAGACATCCACAAGCATCAGACATCAGGCATCAAACATCCACAAGCATCAGACATCCACAAGCATCAGACATCCACAAGCATCAGACATCCACAAGCATCATGCATCAGACATCCACAAGCATCAGACATCAGGCATCAGACTTCCACAAGCATCAGGCATCAGGCATCAGACATCAGACAATACACATCCACAGGCATCAGACATCCTCAGGAATCAGGCACCAGACATCAGGCACCAGACATCAGGCACCAGACATCAGGCACCAGACATCAGGCACCAGACATCAGGCACCAGACATCAGGCACCAGACATCAGGCACCAGACATCAGGCACCAGACATCAGACATCATGCATCAGACATCAGACATCATGCATCAGACATCATGCATCAGACATCATGCATCAGACATCATGCATCAGACATCATGCATCAGACATCATGCATCAGACATCATGCATCAGACATCATGCATCAGACATCCACAAGCATCAGACATCCACAAGCATCAGACATCCACAAGCATCAGACATCATGCATCAGACATCCACAAGCATCAGACATCATGCATGAGACATCAGGCAACACACATCCACAAGCATCAGACATCAAACATCGGGCATCAGACATCAGGCATCAGTCATCAGACATCAGACATCCACAAGCATCAGGCATCAGACATCAGACATCCACAAGCATCAGACATCATGCATCAGACATCAGGTAACACATCCACAAGCATCAGGTAACACATCCACAAGCATCAGGTAACACACATCCACAAGCATCAGGCAACACACATCCACAAGCATCAGACATCCACAAGCATCAGGCATCAGACATCCACAAGCATCAGACATCAGGCATCAGACATCATGCATCAGACATCATGCATCAGACATCATGCATCAGACATCATGCATCAGACATCCACAAGCATCAGACATCAGGAATCAAAAATCCACAAGCATCAGACATCCACAAGCATCAGCCATCATGCATCAGCCATCAGGCAACACACATCCACAAGCATCAGGCAACACACATCCACAAGCATCAGGCAACACACATCCACAAGCATCCGGCATCAGACAGCCACAAGCATCAGGCATCAGACAGCCACAAGCATCAGACATCAGGCATCAGACAGCCACAAGCATCAGACATCAGGCATCAGACATCCACAAGCTTCAGACATCAGGCATCCACAAGCATCAGACATCCACAAGCTTCAGACATCAGGCATCCACAAGCATCAAACATCCACAAGCATCAGACATCCACAAGCATCAGACATCAGGCATCAAAACTCCACAAGCATCAGACATCCACAAGCATCAGACATCAGACATCAGACTTCCACAAGCATCAGGCATCAGACATCAGACTTCCACAAGCATCAGACATCAGACATCAGACTTCCACAAGCATCAGACATCAGACATCAGGCATCAGACATCCACAAGCATCAGGCATCAGGCATCAGACATCCACACGCATCAGGCATCAGACATCCACAAGCATCAGACATCCACAAGCATCAGACATCCACAAGCATCAGACATCCACAAGCATCAGACATCCACAAGCATCAGACATCCACAAGCATCAGACATCAGGCATCAAACATCCACAAGCATCAGACATCCACAAGCATCAGACATCAGGCATCAGACATCAGGCATCAGACTTCCACAAGCATCATGCATCAGACATCCACACGCATCATGCATCAGACATCAGACATCAGGCATCAGGCATCAGGCATCAGGCATCAGACATCAGACATCAGACATCAGACATCAGGCATCAGGCATCAGGCATCAGGCATCAGGCCACACATCCACAGGCATCAGGCAACACACATCCACAGGCATCAGGCAACACACATCCACAGGCATCAGGCAACACATCCACAAGAATCAGGCATCAGACATCAGACATCATGCATCAGACATCATGCATCAGACATCATGCATCAGACATCATGCATCAGACATCATGCATCAGACATCATGCATCACACATCAGGCAACACACATCCACAAGCATCAGGCATCAGGCATCAGACATCCACAAGCATCAAGCATCAGGCATCAGGCATCAGACATCCACAAGCATCAAGCATCAGGCATCAGGCAGACATCCACAAGCATTAGACATCAGGCATCAGATCCACAAGCGTCAGGCATCAAACATCAGGCATCAGACATCCACAAGCGTCAGGCATCAGACATCAGACATCAGGCATCCACAAGCATCAGGCATCCACAAGCATCAGGCATCCACAAGCATCAGGCGTCCACAAGACGTCGGGCATCAGACATCAGACGTCGGGCATCAGACATCAGACGTCGGGCATCAGACATCAGACGTCGGGCATCAGACATCAGACGTCGGGCATCAGACATCAGACGTCAGACATCAGACGTCAGGCATCAGACATCAGACATCAGGCGTCAGGCATCAGACATCAGACATCAGACATCGGGCATCAGACATCGGGCATCAGACGTCAGGCATCAGACATCAGATGTCAGGCATCAGACATCAGACGTCAGGCATCAGACATCAGACGTCAGGCATCAGACATCAGACGTCAGGCATCAGACATCAGACGTCAGGCATCAGACATCAGACGTCAGGCATCAGACATCAGACGTCAGGCGTCAGATGTCAGGCGTCCACAAGCGTCAGGCGTCCACAAGCGTCAGGCGTCCACAAGCGTCAGGCGTCCACAAGCGTCAGGCGTCCACAAGCGTCAGGCGTCCACAAGCGTCAGGCGTCCACAAGCGTCAGGCGTCCACAAGCGTCAGACATCCACAGGCGTCAGGCGTCCGACATCAGGCATCAGACATCCACATGCATCAGACATCCACATGCATCAGACATCCACATGCATCAGACATCAGGCATCAGGCATCCACATGCATCAGTCATCCACATGCATCAGACATCCACATGCATCAGACGTCCGTCATCAGGCGTCCGTCATCAGGCGTCCGTCATCAGGCGTCCGTCATCAGGCGTCCGTCATCAGGCGTCCGTCATCAGGCGTCCGTCATCAGGCGTCCGTCATCAGGCGTCCGTCATCAGGCGTCAGTCATCAGGCGTCCGTCATCAGGCGTCCGTCATCAGGCGTCCGTCATCAGGCGTCCGTCATCAGGCGTCCGTCATCAGGCGTCCGTCATCAGGCGTCCGTCATCAGGCGTCCGTCATCAGGCGTCCGTCATCAGGCGTCCGTCATCAGGCGTCCGTCATCAGGCGTCCGTCATCAGGCGTCCGTCATCAGGCGTCCGTCATCAGGCGTCCGTCATCAGGCGTCCGTCATCAGGCGTCCGTCAGGCGTCCGTCAGGCGTCAGACATCCACATGCATCAGACATCCACATGCATCAGACATCCACATGCATCAGACATCCACATGCATCAGACATCCACATGCATCAGACATCCACATGCATCAGACATCCACATGCATCAGAAATCAGAAATCATGCATCAGACATCAGACATCCACAAGCATCAGGCATCAGACATCAGGCAACATACAGCCACAAGCATCAGACATCAAACATTAGACATCAGGCATTAGACATCCACAAGCGTCAGGCATCAGACATCAGACATCAGGCATCAGACATCCACAAGCGTCAGGCATCAGACATCCACAGGCGTCAGACATCCACAGGCATCAGACATCCACAGGCATCAGACATCCACAGGCATCAGACATCAGGCATCAGACAGCCACAAGCATCAGACATCAGGCATCAGACATCAAACATCCACAAGCATCAGGCATCAGACATCCACAGACATCAGGCATCCACAGGCATCAGGCATCCACAGGCATCAGGCATCCACAGGCGTCAGGCATCCACAGGCGTCAGGCATCCACAGGCATCAGCCATCCACAAGCATCAGCCATCCACAAGCATCAGACATCAGGCATCAGACATCCACAAGCATCAGACATCCACAAGCATCAGACATCCGGAATCAAACATTCACAAGCATCAGACATCGACAAGCATCAGACATCATGCATCAGACATCAGGCAACACACATCCACAAGCATCAGACATCCACAAGCATCAGACATCTGGCATCAGACATCAGGAATCAAACATTCACAAGCATCAGACATCCACAAGCATCAGACATCTGGCATCAGACATTAGGCATCAGGCATCAGACATCAGGAATCAAACATTCACAAGCATCAGACTTCCACAAGCATCAGACATCAGGCATCAGACATCAGGCATCAAACATCCATTGGTGACCACTGTGCCCTCGGCCTGGTCGCTCACACACCTCCCGCCTGCTCCTTACCTGCTGGACCTCCTGCTGCCGCCTGCCGCCTGAGCCACCACAGGGCCGCCGAGCGCCGCCCCAGCCGCCACAGGGCCGCCAAGCGCCGCCACCGAGCCCCCTGGTTTCCCGCTGCTGCCCACGAGACCCCGCCCCCCCGCCCGCCGATTGGTTCCCGCGCTCCCCGCCTCCCCGCAGACCCTCCCTCCCGGCTCCCCTCTTAAGGGGACCCTCTCCCCCGTCCCAGGTGTGACCACTGTGCCCTCGGCCTGGTCGCTCACACACCTCCCGCCTGCTCCTTACCTGCTGGACCTCCTGCTGCCGCCTGCCGCCTGAGCCACCACAGGGCCGCCGAGCGCCGCCCCAGCCGCCACAGGGCCGCCAAGCGCCGCCACCGAGCCCCCTGGTTTCCCGCCGCTGCCCACGAGACCCCGCCCCCCCGCCCGCCGATTGGTTCCCGCGCTCCCCGCCTCCCCGCAGACCCTCCCTCCCGGCTCCCCTCTTATGACGCCCCCAGAGCGACCGCGCAGCGGACGCGCGCAGCGGGAGCACCGAATGAGCGCCGAAGGTGCGCCAAAGGTAAGCCCGTCTGCGCCCGTCCGCGCCTGGGCCGCGCTCAGTGCCAGGACCCCTGGCCCCCGCAGACCCCAGCCCACCCGCCTGACTTACGATGCCGCCACCCTCAACGCACTCAACACCGGCCGAACCCCCGGGTGCTACCGAGCCACCCCGAGACGCACCCACGGACCCTTCAGCTGCCTCACCTGCAAGTTCACCTGCATCCGGACCTGCCCCGCACCAGCACCCGCCAAGCCGAACACCAGCAGCAACCACCTCAAGTGCATCCTGCTCAACACCCGCTCCGTCCACAGACACGCCGTTCAACTCTGGAACCTCCTCGACACCACAGCTCCTGACGTTGCCTTCCTCACGGAAACCTGGATGAACGACTCCTCAGCGCCCGACATCGCCATCGCCGTCCCAGAGGGCTACAAGATCATCCGGAGAGACCGCGACAACCAGACTGGAGGAGGCATCGCCATCATCCACAGAGACACCATCCGTATCTCGACCAACGCCGACAACACCCTGACATCCGCCGAACACCTGCACTTCCAGATCCACACCGACCCCAAGACCACCCTCAGAGGCACCCTGATCTACCGACCCCCGGGACCACGCACTCAATTCAGCGAAGACATCGCCGACTTCATCAGCCCGCACGCCCTCCCCTCGGCCGACTACATCCTCCTCGGGGACATCAACTTCCACCTGGAGAACAACAACGACCGCAACACCACCACCCTGCTTGACAACCTCGCCACCCTCGGACTCAAGCAGCTGGTGACCACCCCCACCCACCTCGCCGGACACACACTCGACGCCATCTTCTCGTCCAGCAAAGACATCTCCTTCAGCCACGCCACTGGACTCCACTGGACGGACCACAGCTGCATCCACTTCACCTTCAAAAGAACCACGGTCCACCACCACCAGCAACAGGCCGCACGAAGAAGCTGGAACAAGATCACAGCCGAACAACTCACCACATCCCTGAGCCAGCACCCTCCCGCCAGCTCACCGAACCCCAGCCAAGCCGCCGACAACCTCACGAAATGGATCTCCACCTGCGCGGACGAGCTCGCCCCTCTGAGGACCCCACCCAGCAGACCCGGAAGCAAGAAGGCCCCTTGGTTCACCGACGAACTCAAGAGCTCCAAGAAGAACTGCCGAGCCCTCGAGAAAGCATGGAGAAGAGACCCAACGCCGGACAACATGACTACCCTCAAGCTCGCCACCCGAAGGCACCATCAACTGATCCACGCCACCAAGAAAACAGCATTCAAGGACCGGTTGGACAACAACGCACACAACAGCAAGGAACTCTTCAACATCGTCAGAGAGCTCTCCAACCCCAACGCCGGAACCAACGACATCACCCCATCGCAAGACCTCTGCAACTCCCTCGCCTCCTACTTCCACAACAAGATCGCTGACATACACAACAGCTTCAGAACACAACCAACGCTCCCCACGACCAAACCAACGCCCCCCACCACCACCCTCAACGCCTGGACACCGATCAACCTCGAAGACACCATCAGCACGATGAACTCCATCCACTCCGGTTCCCCAACCGACCCCTGCCCTCACCACATCTTCAACAAGGCCGACGCTGTCATCGCACCCCACCTGCGGGACATCATCAACACCTCCCTCAACACCGCCACCTTCCCTGAGAGCTGGAAGCACGCCGAACTCAGCGCTCTACTAAAGAAACCAACGGCGGACCCCACCGAACTCAAGAACTACCGCCCCATCTCGCTCCTCCCGTTTCCTGCCAAAGTCATCGAGAAGACCATCAACAAGCAACTGGCAGCCTTCCTCGAGACGACTGGTTCCCTCGACCCTTCCCAGTCAGGCTTCCGGGCCAACCACAGCACCGAGACCGCCCTCATCGCTGCCACAGACGACATCCGAACCCTGTTGGACAACGGAGAAACAGCGGCCCTCATCCTCCTGGACCTCTCCGCGGCATTCGACACTGTCTGCCACCGCACCCTAGTGCAGCGCCTCAGCAACGTCGGGATCAAGGAGAAGGCACTGGAATGGATCATCTCCTTCCTCACCGGAAGGACACAGAGTCCGCCTGCCCCCGTTCAGATCAGAAGCCACGGAAGTCACCTGCGGCGTCCCTCAGGGCTCCTCGCTCAGCCCCACCCTCTTCAATGTCTACATGAGCCCCCTTGCGGCCATCGCACGCCAACATAACCTGAACATCATCTCCTACGCCGATGACACCCAGCTGATCCTCTCCCTGACCAACGACCCCGCCACCGCCAGAGCCAACCTACACGAAGGGATGAAAAACGTGGCCGAGTGGATGACGACCAGCCGCCTGAAACTGAACACAGACAAGACGGAAGTCCTCATCCTGGGCTCCTCACCCTCCGCCTGGGACGACTCCTGGTGGCCCCCTGCCCTGGGCAACGCACCCAAACCGACAGACCACGCACGCAACCTGGGCTTCATCCTGGACTCCTCCCTCTCCATGACCAGACAAGTCAACGCCGTCTCCTCGTCCTGTTTCAACATCCTGCGCATGCTACGTAAGATCTTCCGGTGGATCCCCACCGAGACCAGGAAAACAGTCACCCAGGCCCTCGTCACCAGTCGACTGGACTACGGCAACGCCCTCTACGCCGGTACCACCGCCAAGCTCCAGAAGAGACTCCAGCGGATCCAGAACGCCTCGGCGAGACTCATCCTCGACGTCCCCAGACGAACTCACATCTCCAGACACCTGAGAGACCTGCACTGGCTCCCGATCAACAAAAGAATCACCTTCCGGCTCCTCACCCACGCACACAAAGCCCTACACAACCAAGGCCCGACCTACCTCAACAGCCGCCTCAACTTCTACGCTCCCAAACGCCACCTCCGCTCGACCAGTCTCGCCCTCGCAGCCGTCCCCCGCATCCACAGAGCGACAACAGGAGGTAGATCCTTCTCCCACCTGGCCGCCAAGACTTGGAACGCCCTCCCCACCGAACTACGCCTGACCCAAGACCACCTCTCCTTCAGGAAGAAGCTCAAGACCTGGTTGTTCGAGCAGTAGCGGACCCCCCCCCCCCCCAGCGCCTTGAGACCCTCCGGGTGAGTAGTGCGCTTTATAAATGCCTTTGATTGATTGATTGATTGATCCACAAGCATCAGACATCCACAAGCATCAGACATCAGACATCAGGCATCAGACTTCCACAAGCATCAGACATCAGGAATCAGACATCCACAAGCATCAGGCATCAGGTATCATGCATCAGACATCAGGCAACACACCACAAGCATCAGGCATCCACAGAAATCAGATCAGGCATCAGGCATCCACAGGCATCAGGCATCAGACATCATGCATCCATAAGCATCAGGCATCAGACCACCACAAACATCAGACATCAGCAATCAAACATTCACAAGCATCAGACATCCACAAGCATCAGACATCATGCATCAGACATCAGGCAACACACATCCACAAGCATCAGGCAACACACAGCCACAAGCATCAGGCATCAGACAGCCACAAGCATCAGGCATCAGACAGCCACAAGCATCAGGCATCAGACAGCCACAAGCATCAGACATCCACAAGCATCAGACATCAGGCATCAAACATCCACAAGCATCAGACATCCACAAGCATCAGACATCAGGCATCAAACATCCACAAGCATCAAACATCCACAAGCATCAGACATCCACAAGCATCAGACAACACACATCCACAGGCATCAGGCATCCACAAGCATCAGGCATCAGACATCCACAAGCATCAGGCATCAGGCAACACACATCCACAGGCATCAGACATCCACAAACATCAGGCATCAGGCAACACACATCCACAGGCATCAGACATCCACAAGCATTAGACATCAGGCAACACACATCAACAGGCATCAGACATCCACAAGCATCAGACATCCACAGGCATCAGACATCCACAGGCATCAGACATCCACAGGCATCAGACATCCACAGGCATCAGACATCCACAGGCATCAGGCATCAGACATCGGGCATCAGGCATCAGACATCGGGCATCAGGCATCAGACATCGGGCATCAGGCATCAGACATCAGGCATCAGACAGCCACAAGCATCAGACATCCACAAGCATCAGACATCAGGCATCAAACATCCACAAGCATCAGACATCCACAAGCATCAGACATCAGGCATCAAACATCCACAAGCATCAAACATCCACAAGCATCAGACATCCACAAGCATCAGACATCCACAAGCATCAGACAACACACATCCACAGGCATCAGGCATCCACAAGCATCAGGCATCAGACATCCACAAGCATCAGGCATCAGGCAACACACATCCACAGGCATCAGACATCCACAAGCATCAGGCATCAGGCAACACACATCCACAGGCATCAGACATCCACAAGCATTAGACATCAGGCAACACACATCAACAGGCATCAGACATCCACAAGCATCAGACATCCACAGGCATCAGACATCCACAGGCATCAGACATCCACAGGCATCAGGCATCAGACATCGGGCATCAGGCATCAGACATCGGGCATCAGGCATCAGACATCGGGCATCAGGCATCAGGCATCAGACATCAGGCATCAGACAGCCACAAGCATCAGACATCAGGCATCAGACATCCACAGGCGTCAGGCATCCACATGCGTCAGGCATCCACATGCGTCAGGCATCCACATGCGTCAGGCATCCACAGGCGTCAGGCATCCACAGGCGTCAGGCATCCACAGGCGTCAGGCATCCACAGGCGTCAGGCATCCACAGGCGTCAGGCACCAGGAATCAGGCACCAGGAATCAGGCACCAGGAATCAGGCACCAGGAATCAGGCACCAGAAATCAGGCACCAGAAATCAGGCACCAGAAATCAGGCACCAGAAATCAGGCACCAGGAATCAGGCACCAGGAATCAGGCACCAGACATCCACAAGCATCAGACATCCACAAGCATCAGGCATCAGACAGCCACAAGCATCAGACATCCACAAGCATCAGACATCCACAAGCATCAGACATCAGGCAACACACATCCACAGGCATCAGGCATCCACAAGCATCAGGCATCAGACATCAAACATCGGGCATCAGGCATCAGACATCAGGCATCAGACATCAGGCATCAGACATCAGGCATCAGACATCAGACATCAGACATCAGACATCAGGCATCAGACATCAGGCATCAGGCATCAGGCATCAGGCATCAGGCATCAGACATCCACAAGCATCAGGCATCAGGCATCAGGCATCATGCATCAGGCATCATGCATCAGACATCAGGCAAAACACATCCACAAGCATCAGGCATCAGACATCCACAAGCATCAGGCAGACATCCACAAGCATCAGGCAGACATCCACAAGCATCAGGCAGACATCCACAAGCATCAGGCAGACATCCACAAGCATCAAGCAGACATCCACAAGCATCAGGCAGACATCCACAAGCATCAGGCAGACATCCACAAGCATCAGGCAGACATCCACAAGCATCAGGCAGACATCCACAGGCGTCAGGCATCCACAGGCGTCAGGCATCCACAGGCGTCAGACATCCACAGGCGTCAGACATCCACAGGCGTCAGACATCCACAGGCGTCAGACATCCACAAGTATCAGACATCAGGCATCAGACAGCCACAAGCATCAGACATCAGGCATCAGACAGCCACAAGCATCAGACATCAGGCATCAGACAGCCACAAGCATCAGACATCAGGCATCAGGCATCCACAAGCATCAGACATCCACAGGCGTCAGGCATCCACAGGCGTCAGGCATCCACAGGCATCAGGCATCCACAGGCATCAGACATCAGGCATCAAACATCCACAAACATCAGACATCAGACATCCACAAGCATCAGACATCCACAGGCGTCAGGCATCCACAGGCGTCAGGCATCCACAGGCGTCAGGCATCCACAGGCGTCAGGCATCCACAGGCGTCAGGCATCCACAGGCGTCAGGCATCCACAGGCGTCAGGCATCCACAGGCGTCAGGCATCCACAGGCGTCAGGCATCCACAGGCGTCAGGCATCCACAGGCGTCAGGCATCCACAGGCGTCAGGCATCCACAGGCGTCAGGCATCCACAGGCGTCAGGCATCCACAGGCGTCAGGCATCCACAGGCATCAGGCATCCACAAGCATCAGACATCCACAAGCATCAAACATCAGGCATCAGACAGCCACAAGCATCAGACTTCAGGCATCAGGCATCAGACAGCCACAAGCATCAGACATCAGGCATCAGACATCCACAAGCATCAGGCATCAGGCATCAGACATCCACAAGCATCAGTCATCAGGCGTCAGACGTCAGACGACCACAGGCGTCAGGCGTCAGGCATCCACAGGCGTCAGACATCAGACATCAGACATCAGACATCAGACATCAGACATCCACATGCATCAGACATTCATCAGGCGTCCGTCATCAGGTGTCCGTCATCCAAATGCATCAGACATCCACATGCATCAGACATTCACATGCATCAGACATCCACATGCATCAGACATCCACATGCATCAGACATCAGACATCCACATGCATCAGACATCCACATGCATCAGACATCAGACATCCACATGCATCAGACATCCACATGCATCAGACATCAGACATCCACATGCATCAGACATCCACATGCATCAGACATCAGACATCCACATGCATCAGACATCCACATGCATCAGACATCAGACATCCACATGCATCAGACATCCACATGCATCAGACATCAGACATCCACAAGCATCAGGCATCCGACATCAGACATCAGACATCCACAAGCATCAGGCATCAGGCAACATACAGCCACAAGCATCAAACATCAGACATCAGGCATCAGACATCCACAAGCGTCAGGCGTCAGACATCCACAGGCGTCAAGACATCCACAGGCGTCAAGACATCCACAGGCGTCAGACATCCACAGGCGTCAGGCATCCACAGGCGTCAGGCATCCACAGGCGTCCGGCATCCACAGGCGTCAGGCATCCACAGGCGTCAGGCATCCACAGGCGTCAGGCATCCACAGGCGTCAGGCATCCACAGGCGTCAGGCATCCACAGGCGTCAGGCATCCACAGGCGTCAGGCATCCACAGGCGTCAGGCATCCACAGGCGTCAGGCATCCACAAGCATCAGGCATCCACAAGCATCAGACATCCACAAGCATCAGACATCAGGAATCAAACATTCACAAGCATCAGACATCATGCATCAGACATCAGGCAACACACATCCACAAGCATCAGACATCAAACATCGGGCATCAGACATAGGGCATCAGGCATCAGACATCCACAAGCATCAGACATCAGGCATCAGACATCAGACATCCACAGGCATCAGACATCCACAAGCATCAGACATCAGGCATCAGACTTCCACAAGCATCAGGCATCAGACACCCACAAGCATCAGACATCCACAAGCATCAGACATCAGGTATCAGACATCATGCATCAGACATCAGGCAACACACCACAAGCATCAGGCATCCACAGAAATAAGATCAGGCATCAGGCATCCACAGGAATCAGGCATCAGGCATCAGGCATCAGACATCAGGCATCAGGCATCAGGCATCAGGCATCATGCATCAGACATCATGCATCAGACATCATGCATCAGACATCATGCATCCACAAGCATCAGGCATCAGACCACCGCAAGCATCAGACATCATGCATCAGACATCAGGCAACACACATCCACAAGCATCAGGCATCAGACATCAAACATCGGGCATCAGGCATCAGGCATCAGACTTCCACAAGCAACAGGCATCAGACTTCCACAAGCATCAGACATCAGGCATCAGACAGCCACAAGCATCAGACATCCACAAGCATCAGACATCCACAAGCATCAGACATCCACAAGCATCAGACATCAGGCAACACACATCCACAGGCATCAGGCATCCACAAGCATCAGGCATCAGACATCCACAAGCATCAGGCATCAGACATCCACAAGCATCAGGCATCAGACATCCACAAGCATCAGACATCAGGTATCAGACATGCATCAGACATCAGGCAACACACATCCACAGGCATCAGACATCCACAGGCATCAGGCATCCACAAGCATCAGGCATCAGACATCGGGCATCAGGCATCAGACAGCCACAAGCATCAGACATCAGGCATCAGACATCCACAGGCGTCCGGCATCCACATGCGTCAGGCATCCACAGGCGTCAGGCATCCACAGGCGTCAGGCATCCACAGGCGTCAGGCATCCACAGGCGTCAGGCATCCACAGGCGTCAGGCATCCACAGGCGTCAGGCATCCACAGGCGTCAGGCATCCACAAGCATCAGGCATCAGGCATCAGGCATCAGGCATCAGACATCAGGCATCAGACATCCACAAGCATCAGACATCCACAAGCATCAGACATCCACAAGCATCAGACATCCACAAGCATCAGACATCCACAAGCATCAGACATCCACAAGCATCAGACATCCACAAGCATCAGGCATCAGACATCCACAAGCATCAGGCATCAGACATCCACAAGCATCATGCATCAGACATCCACAAGCATCAGACATCAGGCATCAGACTTCCACAAGCATCATGCATCAGGCACCAGACATCAGACATCATGCATCAGACATCATGCATCAGACATCATGCATCAGACATCATGCATCAGACATCATGCATCAGACATCATGCATCAGACATCATGCATCAGACATCATGCATCAGACATCATGCATCAGACATCATGCATCAGACATCCACAAGCATCAGACATCCACAAGCATCAGACATCCACAAGCATCAGACATCATGCATCAGACATCCACAAGCATCAGACATCATGCATCAGACATCATGCATCAGACATCATGCATCAGACATCATGCATCAGACATCATGCATCAGACATCATGCATCAGACATCATGCATCAGACATCCACAAGCATCAGACATCCACAAGCATCAGACATCATGCATCAGACATCCACAAGCATCAGACATCAAACATCGGGCATCAGACATCAGGCATCAGTCATCAGACATCAGGCATCAGTCATCAGACATCAGACATCCACAAGCATCAGGCATCAGACATCCACAAGCATCAAACATCCACAAGCATCAGACATCCACAAGCATCAGACATCCACAAGCATCAGACATCAGGCATCAAACATCCACAAGCATCAGACATCCACAAGCATCAGACATCAGACATCAGACATCAGACATCAGACATCAGACATCAGACATCAGACATCAGACATCAGACATTAGACATCAGGCCACACATCCACAGGCATCAGGCAACACACATCCACAGGCATCAGGCAACACACATCCACAGGCATCAGGCAACACACATCCACAGGCATCAGGCAACACATCCACAAGCATCAGACATCCACAAGCATCAGGCATCAGACATCAGACATCATGCATCAGACATCATGCATCAGACATCATGCATCAGACATCATGCATCAGACATCATGCATCAGACATCATGCATCAGACATCATGCATCACACATCAGGCAACACACATCCACAAGCATCAGGCATCAGGCATCAGACATCCACAAGCATCAAGCATCAGGCATCAGGCAGACATCCACAAGCATCAAGCATCAGGCATCAGGCAGACATCCACAAGCATTAGACATCAGGCATCAGATCCACAAGCGTCAGGCATCAAACATCAGGCATCAGACATCCACAAGCGTCAGGCATCAGACATCAGACATCAGGCATCCACAAGCATCAGGCATCCACAAGCATCAGGCATCCACAAGCATCAGGCATCAGACGTCGGGCATCAGACATCAGACGTCGGGCATCAGACATCAGACGTCGGGCATCAGACATCAGACGTCAGGCATCAGACATCAGATGTCAGGCATCAGACATCAGATGTCAGGCATCAGACGTCAGGCATCAGACGTCAGATGTCAGGCATCAGACGTCAGGCGTCAGGCGTCAGGCGTCAGGCGTCAGGCGTCAGGCGTCAGATGTCAGGCGTCCACAAGCGTCAGGCGTCCACAAGCGTCAGGCGTCCACAAGCGTCAGGCGTCCACAAGCGTCAGGCGTCCACAAGCGTCAGGCGTCCACAAGCGTCAGGCGTCCACAAGCGTCAGGCGTCCACAAGCGTCAGGCGTCCACAAGCGTCAGGCGTCCACAAGCGTCAGGCGTCCACAAGCGTCAGACGTCCACAAGCAGGCGTCAGGCATCCACAGGCGTCAGACATCCACAGGCGTCAGGCGTCCGACATCAGGCATCAGACATCCACATGCATCAGGCATCAGGCATCAGGCATCAGGCATCAGGCATCCACATGCATCAGACATCCACATGCATCAGACGTCATCAGGCGTCCGTCATCAGGCGTCCGTCATCAGGCGTCCGTCATCAGGCGTCCGTCATCAGGCGTCCGTCATCAGGCGTCCGTCATCAGGCGTCCGTCATCAGGCGTCCGTCATCAGGCGTCCGTCATCAGGCGTCCGTCATCAGGCGTCCGTCATCAGGCGTCCATCAGGCGTCCATCAGGCGTCCATCAGGCGTCCATCAGGCGTCCATCAGGCGTCCATCAGGCGTCCATCAGGCGTCCATCAGGCGTCCATCAGGCGTCCATCAGGCGTCCATCAGGCGTCCATCAGGCGTCCATCAGGCGTCCATCAGGCGTCCGTCATCAGGCGTCCGTCATCAGGCGTCCGTCATCAGGCGTCCGTCATCAGGCGTCCGTCATCAGGCGTCCGTCATCAGGCGTCCGTCATCAGGCGTCCGTCATCAGGCGTCCGTCAGGCGTCAGACATCCACATGCATCAGACATCCACATGCATCAGACATCCACATGCATCAGACATCCACATGCATCAGACATCCACATGCATCAGACATCCACATGCATCAGACATCCACATGCATCAGACATCCACATGCATCAGACATCCACATGCATCAGAAATCAGAAATCATGCATCAGACATCAGACATCCACAAGCATCAGGCATCAGACATCAGGCAACATACAGCCACAAGCATCAGACATCAAACATTAGACATCAGGCATTAGACATCCACAAGCGTCAGGCATCAGACATCAGGCATCCACAAGCGTCAGGGGTCAGACATCAGGCATCCACAAGCGTCAGGTGTCAGACATCCACAAGCGTCAGGCATCATTCATCCACAAGCGTCAGGCGTCAGGCGTCAGGCATCCACAGGCGTCAGGCGTCAGGCATCCACAAGCATCCAACATCCACAAGCATCCAACGTCAGGCATCCACAAGCATCCAGCATCCGGCATCCACAGGCGTCAGGCATCCGGCATCCACAGGCGTCAGGCACCAGGAATCAGGCACCAGGAATCAGGCACCAGGAATCAGGCACCAGACAACCACAAGCATCAGACATCCACAAGCATCAGGCATCAGACATCCACAAGCATCAGGCATCAGACATCCACAAGCATCAGGCATCAGACATCCACAAGCATCAGGCATCACACAGCCACAAGCATCAGACATCATGCATCAGACATCATGCATCAGACATCATGCATCAGACATCATGCATCAGACATCATGCATCAGACATCATGCATCAGACATCATGCAGACATCAGGCATCAGGCATCAGACATCAGACATCAGGCATCAGACATCAGACATCAGACATCAGACATCAGACATCAGGCATCAGACATCAGACATCAGACATCATGCAACACACATCCACAAGCATCAGGCATCAGACATCCACAAGCATCAGGCAGACATCCACAAGCATCAGGCAGACATCCACAAGCATCAGGCAGACATCCACAAGCATCAGGCAGACATCCACAAGCATCAGGCATCAGATCCACAAGCGTCAGGCATCAGACATCAGGCATCAGATCCACAAGCGTCAGGCATCAGACATCAGGCATCAGATCCACAAGCGTCAGGCATCAGACATCAGGCATCAGATCCACAAGCGTCAGGCATCAGACATCCACAAGCATCAGGCATCAGACATCCACAAGCATCAGGCATCAGACATCCACAAGCGTCAGGCATCCACAAGCGTCAGGCATCAGACATCAGGCAACATACATCCACAAGCATCAGGCATCAGACATCAGGCAACATACATCCACAAGCATCAGACTTCAAACATCAGACATCAGGCATCAGACATCCACAAGCGTCAGACATCCACAGGCGTCAGACATCCACAGGCGTCAGACATCCACAGGCGTCAGACATCCACAGGCGTCAGACATCCACAGGCGTCAGACATCCACAGGCGTCAGGCATCCACAGGCGTCAGGCATCCACAGGCGTCAGGCATCCACAGGCGTCAGGCATCCACAGGCGTCAGGCATCCACAGGCGTCAGGCATCCACAGGCGTCAGGCATCCACAGGCGTCAGGCATCCACAGGCGTCAGGCATCCACAAGCATCAGACATCATGCATCAGACATCAGGCAACACACATCCACAAGCATCAGACATCAAACATCGGGCATCAGACATCGGGCATCAGGCATCAGACATAGGGCATCAGGCATCAGACTTCCACAAGCATCAGACATTAGGCATCAGACATCAGACATCCACAAGCATCAGACATCAGGCATCAGACATCAGACATCCACAAGCATCAGACATCAGGCATCAAACATCCACAAGCATCAGACATCCACAAGCATCAGACATCAGGCAACACACATCCACAAGCATCAGACATCAAACATCGGGCATCAGACATCAGACATCCACAAGCATCAGACATCAGGCATCAGACATCAACAGGCATCAGACATCCACAAGCATCAGACATCAGGCAACACACATCCACAAGCATCAGACATCAGGCATCAGACTTCCACAAGCATCAGACATCAGGCATCAGACACCCACAAGCATCAGACATCCACAAGCATCAGACATCAGGTATCAGACATCATGCATCAGACATCAGGCAACACACCACAAGCATCAGGCATCCACAGAAATCAGATCAGGCATCAGGCATCCACAGGAATCAGGCATCAGGCATCCACAGGAATCCGGCATCAGGCATCAGACATCATGCATCAGACATCATGCATCCACAAGCATCAGGCATCAGACCACCGCAAGCATCAGACATCAGGAATCAAACATTCACAAGCATCAGACATCCACAAGCATCAGACATCATGCATCAGACATCAGGCAACACACATCCACAAGCATCAGGCATCAGACATCAAACATCGGGCATCAGGCATCAGGCATCAGGCATCAGGCATCAGACATCAAACATCGGGCATCAGGCATCAGACATCCACAAGCATCAGGCATCAGACTTCCACAAGCATCAGGCATCAGACAGCCACAAGCATCAGACATCAGGCATCAGACAGCCACAAGCATCAGACATCCACAAGCATCAGACATCCACAAGCATCAGACATCCACAAGCATCAGACATCCACAAGCATCAGACATCAGGCAACACACATCCACAGGCATCAGGCATCCACAAGCATCAGGCATCAGACATCCACAAGCATCAGACATCAGGTATCAAACATGCATCAGACATCAGGCAACACACATCCACAGGCATCAGACATCCACAGGCATCCACAAGCATCAGGCATCAGACATCGGGCATCAGACATCAGGCATCAGACATCGGGCATCAGACATCAGGCATCAGACAGCCACAAGCATCAGACATCAGGCATCAGACATCCACAAGCATCAGACATCAGGCATCAGACATCCACAAGCATCAGGCATCAGACAGCCACAAGCATCAGACATCAGGCATCAGACATCCACAAGCATCAGGCATCAGACATCCACAAGCATCAGACATCCACAAGCATCAGACATCAGGCATCAAACATCCACAAGCATCAGACATCCACAAGCATCAGACATCCACAAGCATCAGACATCCACAAGCATCATGCATCAGACATCCACAAGCATCAGACATCCACAAGCATCAGACTTCCACAAGCATCAGACTTCCACAAGCATCAGGCATCAGGCATCAGACATCAGACAACACACATCCACAGGCATCAGACATCCTCAGGAATCAGGCACCAGACATCAGGCACCAGACATCAGGCACCAGACATCAGGCACCAGACATCAGGCACCAGACATCAGGCACCAGACATCAGGCACCAGACATCAGGCACCAGACATCAGGCATCAGACATCATGCATCAGACATCATGCATCAGACAGACATCATGCATCAGACATCATGCATCAGACATCATGCATCAGACATCATGCATCAGACATCCACAAGCATCAGACATCATGCATCAGACATCCACAAGCATCAGACATCCACAAGCATCAGACATCAGGCAACACACATCCACAAGCATCAGACATCAAACATCGGGCATCAGACATCAGGCATCAGTCATCAGACATCAGACATCCACAAGCATCAGGCATCAGACATCCACAAGCATCAGACATCATGCATCAGACATCAGGTAACACACATCCACAAGCATCAGGTAACACACATCCACAAGCATCAGGCAACACACATCCACAAGCATCTGACATCCACAAGCATCAGGCATCAGACATCCACAAGCATCAGGCATCAGACATCCACAAGCATCAGACATCAGGCATCAGCCATCATGCATCAGACATCATGCATCAGACATCCACAAGCATCAGACATCAGGAATCAAAAATCCACAAGCATCAGACATCCACAAGCATCAGCCATCATGCATCAGCCATCAGGCAACACACATCCACAAGCATCAGGCAACACACATCCACAAGCATCAGGCAACACACATCCACAAGCATCCGGCATCAGACAGCCACAAGCATCAGGCATCAGACAGCCACAAGCATCAGACATCAGGCATCAGACAGCCACAAGCATCAGACATCAGGCATCAGACATCCACAAGCTTCAGACATCAGGCATCCACAAGCATCAAACATCCACAAGCATCAGACATCCACAAGCATCAGACATCATGCATCAGACATCAGGCATCAGACATCCACAAGCATCATGCATCAGACATCCACAAGCAGCAGACATCCACAAGCATCAGACATCATGCATCAGACATCAGGCATCAGACTTCCACAAGCATCATGCATCAGGCATCAGGCATCAGACAACACACATCCACAGGCATCAGACATCCTCAGGAATCAGGCACCAGACATCAGGCACCAGACATCAGGCACCAGACATCAGGCACCAGACATCAGGCACCAGACATCAGGCACCAGACATCAGGCACCAGACATCAGGCACCAGACATCAGGCACCAGACATCATGCATCATGCATCAGACATCATGCATCAGACATCATGCATCAGACATCCACAAGCATCAGACATCATGCATCAGACATCATGCATCAGACATCCACAAGCATCAGACATCCACAAGCATCAGACATCAGGCAACAAACATCCACAAGCATCAGACATCAAACATCGGGCATCAGACATCAGGCATCAGTCATCAGACATCAGACATCAGACATCATGCATCAGACATCATGCATCAGACATCATGCATCAGACATCATGCATCAGACATCATGCATCAGACATCATGCATCAGACATCAGACATCAGACATCATGCAACACACATCCACAAGCATCAGACATCCACAAGCATCAGCCATCATGCATCAGCCATCAGGCAACACACATCCACAAGCATCAGGCAACACACATCCACAAGCATCCGGCAACACACATCCACAAGCATCCGGCAACACACATCCACAAGCATCCGGCATCAGACAGCCACAAGCATCAGGCATCAGACAGCCACAAGCATCAGACATCAGGCATCAGACAGCCACAAGCATCAGACATCAGGCATCAGACATCCACAAGCTTCAGACATCAGGCATCCACAAGCATCAGACATCCACAAGCATCAGACATCAGGCATCAAACATCCACAAGCATCAGACATCCACAAGCATCAGACATCATGCATCAGACATCATGCATCAGACATCATGCATCAGACATCATGCATCAGACATCATGCATCAGACATCATGCATCAGACATCATGCATCAGACATCATGCATCAGACATCATGCATCAGACATCCACAAGCATCAGACATCATGCATCAGACATCCACAAGCATCAGACATCAGGAATCAAAAATCCACAAGCATCAGACATCCACAAGCATCAGCCATCATGCATCAGCCATCAGGCAACACACATCCACAAGCATCAGGCAACACACATCCACAAGCATCAGGCAACACACATCCACAAGCATCCGGCATCAGACAGCCACAAGCATCAGGCATCAGACAGCCACAAGCATCAGGCATCAGACAGCCACAAGCATCAGGCATCAGACAGCCACAAGCATCAGGCATCAGACAGCCACAAGCATCAGACATCAGGCATCAGACAGCCACAAGCATCAGACATCAGGCATCAGACATCCACAAGCTTCAGACATCAGGCATCCACAAGCATCAAACATCCACAAGCATCAGACATCCACAAGCATCAGACATCCACAAGCATCAGACATCCACAAGCATCAGACATCATGCATCAGACATCAGGCATCAGACTTCCACAAGCATCAGACATCAGGCATCAGACTTCCACAAGCTTCAGACATCAGGCATCCACAAGCATCAAACATCCACAAGCATCAGACATCCACAAGCATCAGACATCAGGCATCAAACATCCACAAGTATCAGACATCCACAAGCATCAGACATCATGCATCAGACATCAGGCATCAGACATCCACAAGCATCATGCATCAGACATCCACAAGCAGCAGACATCAGGCATCAGACTTCCACAAGCATCATGCATCAGGCATCAGGCATCAGACATCAGACAACACACATCCACAGGCATCAGACATCCTCAGGAATCAGGCACCAGACATCAGGCACCAGACATCAGGCACCAGACATCAGGCACCAGACATCAGGCACCAGACATCAGGCACCAGACATCAGGCACCAGACATCAGGCACCAGACATCAGGCACCAGACATCAGGCACCAGACATCAGGCACCAGACATCATGCATCAGACATCATACATCATGCATCAGACATCATGCATCAGACATCATGCATCAGACATCATGCATCAGACATCATGCATCAGACATCATGCATCATGCATCAGACATCATGCATCAGACATCAGACATCAGACATCCACAAGCATCAGACATCATGCATCAGACATCCACAAGCATCAGACATCCACAAGCATCAGACATCAGGCAACAAACATCCACAAGCATCAGACATCAAACATCGGGCATCAGACATCAGACATCAAACATCGGGCATCAGACATCAGGCATCAGTCATCAGACATCAGACATCCACAAGCATCAGGCATCAGACATCAGACATCCACAAGCATCAGACATCATGCATCAGACATCAGGTAACACACATCCACAAGCATCAGGTAACACACATCCACAAGCATCAGGCAACACACATCCACAAGCATCAGGCAACACACATCCACAAGCATCAGGCAACACACATCCACAAGCATCAGACATCCACAAGCATCAGGCATCAGACATCCACAAGCATCAGACATCAGGCATCATGCATCAGACATCATGCATCAGACATCATGCATCAGACATCATGCATCAGACATCATGCATCAGACATCATGCATCAGACATCCACAAGCATCAGACATCAGGAATCAAAAATCCACAAGCATCAGACATCCACAAGCATCAGCCATCATGCATCAGCCATCAGGCAACACACATCCACAAGCATCAGGCAACACACATCCACAAGCATCAGGCAACACACATCCACAAGCATCCGGCATCAGACAGCCACAAGCATCAGGCATCAGACAGCCACAAGCATCAGGCATCAGGCATCAGACAGCCACAAGCATCAGACATCAGGCATCAGACATCCACAAGCTTCAGACATCAGGCATCCACAAGCATCAAACATCCACAAGCATCAAACATCCACAAGCATCAGACATCCACAAGCATCAGACATCAGGCATCAAACATCCACAAGCATCAGACATCCACAAGCATCAGACATCATGCATCAGACATCAGGCATCAGACATCAGACATCAGGCATCAGACATCAGGCATCAGACATCAGGCATCAGACATCAGACATCAGACATCAGGCATCAGACTTCCACAAGCATCAGACATCAGGCATCAGACTTCCACACGCATCAGGCATCAGACATCCACAAGCATCAGACATCCACAAGCATCAGACATCCACAAGCATCAGACATCCACAAGCATCAGACATCAGGCATCAAACATCCACAAGCATCAGACATCCACAAGCATCAGACATCATGCATCAGGCATCAGACATCAGGCATCAGACATCAGGCATCAGACATCAGGCATCAGACATCAGGCATCAGACTTCCACAAGCATCATGCATCAGACATCCACACGCATCATGCATCAGACATCAGGCAGCAGGCATCATGCATCAGACATCAGGCATCAGGCATCAGACATCAGACATTAGGCATCAGGCAACACACATCCACAGGCATCAGGCAACACACATCCACAGGCATCAGGCAACACACATCCACAAGAATCAGACATCAGGAATCAGACATCAGGCATCAGACATCAGGCATCAGGCATCAGGCATCAGACATCAGGCATCAGACATCAGGCATCAGACATCAGGCACCAGACATCAGGCACCAGACATCAGGCACCAGACATCAGGCACCAGACATCAGGCACCAGACATCAGGCACCAGACATCAGGCACCAGACATCAGGCACCAGACATCAGACATCAGGCAACACACATCCACAAGCATCAGGCATCAGGCATCATACATCAGGCATCAGGCATCAGACATCAGGCATCAGACATCATGCATCAGACATCAGACATCAGGCAACACACATCCACAAGCATCAGGCATCAGACATCCACAAGCATCAGGCAGACATCCACAAGCGTCAGGCAGACATCAGGCATCAGATCCACGAGCGTCAGGCATCAGACATCAGGCATCAGATCCACGAGCGTCAGGCATCAGACATCAGGCATCAGACATCCACAAGCGTCAGGCAACAGACATCCACAAGCGTCCGGCATCCACAGGCGTCAGGCATCCACAGGCGTCAGGCATCCACAGGCGTCAGGCATCCACAGGCGTCAGGCATCCACAGGCGTCAGGCATCCACAGGCGTCAGGCATCCACAGGCGTCAGGCATCCACAGGCGTCAGGCATCCACAGGCATCAGACATCCACAAGCATCAGACATCCACAAGCATCAGACATCATGCATCAGACATCAGGCAACACACATCCACAAGCATCAGACATCCACAAGCATCAGACATCCACAAGCATCAGACATCAGGAATCAAACATTCACAAGCATCAGACATCCACAAGCATCAGACATCATGCATCAGACATCAGGCAACACACATCCACAAGCATCAGACATCAAACATCGGGCATCAGGCATCAGACATCCACAAGCATCAGAAATCAGGCATCAAACATCCACAAGCATCAGACATCCACAAGCATCAGACATCAGTCAACACACATCCACAAGCATCAGACATCAGACATCAGGCATCAGACTTCCACAAGCATCAGGCATCAGACATCCACAAGCATCAGGCATCAGACATCCACAAGCATCAGACAACAGGTATCAGGTATCAGACATCATGCATCAGACATCAGGCAACACACCACAAGCATCAGGCATCCACAGAAATCAGATCAGGCATCAGGCATCCACAGGAATCAGGCATCAGGCATCCACAGGAATCAGGCATCAGACATCATGCATCAGACATCATGCATCAGACATCATGCATCCACAAGCATCAGGCATCAGACCACCGCAAGCATCAGACATCAGGAATCAAACATTCACAAGCATCAGACATCCACAAGCATCATGCATCAGACAGGCAACACACATCCACAAGCATCAGGCATCAGACATCAAACATCAAACATCGGGCATCAGGCATCAGACATCAAACATCGGGCATCAGGCATCAGACTTCCACAAGCATCAGGCATCAAACTTCCACAAGCATCAGGCATCAGACAGCCACAAGCATCAAACATCCACAAGCATCAGACATCAGGCATCAAACATCCACAAGCATCAAACATCCACAAGCATCAGACATCCACAAGCATCAGACATCCACAAGCATCAGACATCAGGCAACACACATCCACAGGCATCAGGCATCCACAAGCATCAGGCATCAGACATCCACAAGCATCAGGCATCCGACATCCACAAGCATCAGACATCAGGTATCAGACATGCATCAGACATCAGGCAACACACATCCACAGGCATCAGACATCCGCAGGCATCAGGCATCCACAAGCATCAGGCATCAGACATCGGGCATCAGACAGCCACAAGCATCAGACATCAAACATCGGGCATCAGACATCAGGCATCAGACATCAGACATCCACAAGCATCAGGCATCATGCATCAGACATCAGGTAACACACATCCACAAGCATCAGGCAACACACATCCACAAGCATCAGGCAACACACATCCACAAGCATCAGGCAACACACATCCACATGCATCAGACATCCACAAGCATCAGGCATCAGACATCCACAAGCATCAGACATCAGGCATCAGACATCATGCATCAGACATCATGCATCAGACATCATGCATCAGACATCATGCATCAGACATCATGCATCAGACATCCACAAGCATCAGACATCAGGAATCAAAAATCCACAAGCATCAGCCATCATGCATCAGCCATCAGGCAACACACATCCACAAGCATCAGGCAACACACATCCACAAGCATCAGGCAACACACATCCACAAGCATCAGGCAACACACATCCACAAGCATCCGGCATCAGACAGCCACAAGCATCCGGCATCAGACAGCCACAAGCATCAGGCATCAGACATCCACAAGCTTCAGACATCAGGCATCCACAAGCATCAAACATCCACAAGCATCAGGCATCCACAAGCATCAGGCATCCACAAGCATCAGGCATCCACAAGCATCAGACATCCACAAGCATCAGACATCAAGCATCAGACATCAGGCATCAAACATCAGGCATCAGACTTCCACAAGCATCAGACATCAGGCATCAGACTTCCACACGCATCAGGCATCAGACATCCACAAGCATCAGACATCCACAAGCATCAGACATCCACAAGCATCAGACATCCACAAGCATCAGACATCCACAAGCATCAGACATCCACAAGCATCAGACATCATGCATCAGGCATCAGACATCAGGCATCAGACATCAGACATCAGGCATCCACAAGCATCATGCATCAGACATCCACACGCATCATGCATCAGACATCAGGCAGCAGGCATCATGCATCAGACATCAGGCATCAGACATCAGACATTAGGCATCAGGCATCAGGCATCAGGCAACACACATCCACAGGCATCAGGCAACACACATCCACAGGCATCAGGCAACACACATCCACAAGAATCAGACATCAGGAATCAGACATCAGGCATCAGACATCAGGAATCAGACATCAGGCATCAGGCATCAGGCACCAGACATCAGGCACCAGACATCAGACATCATGCATCAGACATCAGGCAACACACATCCACAAGCATCAGGCATCAGACATCCACAAGCATCAGGCAGACATCCACAAGCATCAGGCATCAGATCCACGAGCGTCAGGCATCAGACATCAGGCATCAGACATCCACAAGCGTCAGGCATCAGACATCCACAAGCATCAGACATCAAACATCGGGCATCAGGCATCAGACATCCACAAGCATCAGAAATCAGGCATCAAACATCCACAAGCATCAGACATCCACAAGCATCAGACATCCACAAGCATCAGACATCCACAAGCATCAGACATCCACAGGCATCAGACATCAGGCATCAGACATCAGACATCAGGCATCAGACATCAGACATCAGGCATCCACAAGCATCATGCATCAGACATCCACACGCATCATGCATCAGACATCAGGCAGCAGGCATCATGCATCAGACATCAGGCATCAGACATCAGACATTAGGCATCAGGCATCAGGCATCAGGCAACACACATCCACAGGCATCAGGCAACACACATCCACAAGAATCAGACATCAGGAATCAGACATCAGGCATCAGACATCAGGAATCAGACATCAGGCATCAGGCACCAGACATCAGGCACCAGACATCAGGCACCAGACATCAGCCATCATGCATCAGACATCAGGCAACACACATCCACAAGCATCAGGCATCATACATCAGGCATCAGGCATCAGGCATCAGACATCATGCATCAGACATCAGACATCAGACAACACACATCCACAAGCATCAGGCATCAGACATCCACAAGCATCAGGCAGACATCCACAAGCATCAGGCATCAGATCCACGAGCGTCAGGCATCAGACATCAGGCATCAGACATCCACAAGCGTCAGGCATCAGACATCCACAAGCGTCCGGCATCCACAGGCGTCAGGCATCCACAGGCGTCAGGCATCCACAGGCATCAGACATCCACAGGCATCAGACATCCACAGGCATCAGACATCCACAAGCATCAGACATCAGGCATCAGACATCAAACATCAGGCATCAGACATCAAACATCCACAAGCATCAGACATCAAACATCCACAAGCATCAGACATCAAACATCCACAAGCATCAGACATCAAACATCCACAAGCATCAGACATCAAACATCCACAAGCATCAGACATCAAACATCCACAGGCGTCAGGCATCCACAGGCGTCAGGCATCCACAGGCGTCAGGCATCCACAGGCGTCAGGCATCCACAGGCGTCAGGCATCCACAGGCGTCAGGCATCCACAGGCATCAGACATCCACAAGCATCAGACATCCACAAGCATCAGACATCCACAAGCTTCAGGCATCCACAAGCGTCAGGCATCAGACATCAGGCAACATACATCCACAAGCATCAGGCATCAGACATCAGGCAACATACATCCACAAGCATCAGACATCAGACATCAGGCAGACATCCACAAGCGTCAGGCATCAGACATCCACAAGCGTCAGGCATCAGACATCCACAAGCGTCAGACATCCACAGGCGTCAGACATCAGACATCCACAGGCGTCAGACATCAGACATCCACAGGCGTCAGACATCAGACATCCACAGGCGTCAGACATCAGACATCCACAGGCGTCAGACATCAGACAGCCACAAGCATCAGACATCAGGCATCAGACATCAAACATCAGGCATCAGACATCAAACATCCACAAGCATCAGACATCAGGCATCCACAAGCATCAGACATCCACAGGCGTCAGGCATCCACAGGCGTCAGGCATCCACAGGCGTCAGGCATCCACAGGCGTCAGGCATCCACAGGCGTCAGGCATCCACAGGCGTCAGGCATCCACAAGCATCAGACATCAGGCATCAGACAGCCACAAGCATCAGACATCCACAAGCATCAGACATCCACAAGCATCAGACATCAGGAATCAAACATTCACAAGCATCAGACATCCACAAGCATCAGACATCATGCATCAGACATCAGGCAACACACATCCACAAGCATCAGACATCAAACATCGGGCATCAGGCATCAGACATCCACAAGCATCAGAAATCAGGCATCAAACATCCACAAGCATCAGACATCCACAAGCATCAGACATCAGGCAACACACATCCACAAGCATCAGACATCAGACATCAGGCATCAGACTTCCACAAGCATCAGGCATCAGACATCCACAAGCATCAGGCATCAGACATCCACAAGCATCAGACAACAGGTATCAGGTATCAGACATCATGCATCAGACATCAGGCAACACACCACAAGCATCAGGCATCCACAGAAATCAGATCAGGCATCAGGCATCCACAGGAATCAGGCATCAGGCATCCACAGGAATCAGGCATCAGACATCATGCATCAGACATCATGCATCAGACATCATGCATCCACAAGCATCAGGCATCAGACCACCGCAAGCATCAGACATCAGGAATCAAACATTCACAAGCATCAGACATCCACAAGCATCATGCATCAGACAGGCAACACACATCCACAAGCATCAGGCATCAGACATCAAACATCAAACATCGGGCATCAGGCATCAGACATCAAACATCGGGCATCAGGCATCAGACTTCCACAAGCATCAGGCATCAAACTTCCACAAGCATCAGGCATCAGACAGCCACAAGCATCAAACATCAGGCATCAGACAGCCACAAGCATCAGACATCCACAAGCATCAGACATCAGGCATCAAACATCCACAAGCATCAAACATCCACAAGCATCAGACATCCACAAGCATCAGACATCCACAAGCATCAGACATCCACAAGCATCAGACATCAGGCAACACACATCCACAGGCATCAGGCATCCACAAGCATCAGGCATCAGACATCCACAAGCATCAGGCATCCGACATCCACAAGCATCAGACATCAGGTATCAGACATGCATCAGACATCAGGCAACACACATCCACAGGCATCAGACATCCACAGGCTTTAGGCATCCACAAGCATCAGGCATCAGACATCGGGCATCAGACAGCCACAAGCATCAGACATCAGGCATCAGACATCCACAAGCATCAGACATCAGGCATCAGACATCCACAAGCATCAGACATCCACAAGCATCAGACATCAAACATCCACAAGCATCAGACATCCACAAGCATCAGGCATCAGACATCCACAAGCATCAGGCATCAGACATCAGACAACACACATCCACAGGCATCAGACATCCTCAGGAATCAGGCACCAGACATCAGGCACCAGACATCAGGCACCAGACATCAGGCACCAGACATCAGGCACCAGACATCAGGCACCAGACATCAGGCACCAGACATCAGGCACCAGACATCAGGCACCAGACATCAGACATCATGCAGACATCATGCATCAGACATCATGCATCAGACATCCACAAGCATCAGACATCATGCATCAGACATCCACAAGCATCAGACATCATGCATGAGACATCAGGCAACACACATCCACAAGCATCAGGCATCAGACATCAAACATCGGGCATCAGGCATCAGTCATCAGACATCAGACATCCACAAGCATCAGACATCAGACATCCACAAGCATCAGGCATCAGACATCAGACATCCACAAGCATCAGACATCATGCATCAGACATCAGGTAACACACATCCACAAGCATCAGGTAACACACATCCACAAGCATCAGGCAACACACATCCACAAGCATCAGACATCCACAAGCATCAGACATCCACAAGCATCAGACATCAGGCATCAGACATCATGCATCAGACATCATGCATCAGACATCATGCATCAGACATCCACAAGCATCAGACATCAGGAATCAAACATCCACAAGCATCAGACATCCACAAGCATCAGCCATCATGCATCAGCCATCAGGCAACACACATCCACAAGCATCAGGCAACACACATCCACAAGCATCAGGCAACACACATCCACAAGCATCAGGCATCAGACAGCCACAAGCATCAGACATCAGGCATCAGACAGCCACAAGCATCAGACATCTGACATCCACAAGCATCAGACATCAGGCTTCAGACATCCACAAGCATCAGACATCAGGCTTCAGACATCCACAAGCATCAGACATCAGGCATCAAACATCAGGCATCAGACTTCCACAAGCATCAGACATCAGGCATCAGACTTCCACACGCATCAGGCATCAGACATCCACAAGCATCAGACATCCACAAGCATCAGACATCCACAAGCATCAGACATCCACAAGCATCAGACATCCACAAGCATCAGACATCCACAAGCATCAGACATCCACAAGCATCAGACATCCACAAGCATCAGACATCCACAAGCATCAGACATCATGCATCAGGCATCAGACATCAGACATCAGACATCAGACATCAGGCATCCACAAGCATCATGCATCAGACATCCACACGCATCATGCATCAGACATCAGGCAGCAGGCATCATGCATCAGACATCAGGCATCAGACATCAGACATCAGGCATCAGGCATCAGGCATCAGGCAACACACATCCACAGGCATTAGGCAACACACATCCACAGGCATCAGGCAACACACATCCACAAGAATCAGACATCAGGAATCAGACATCAGGCATCAGACATCAGGAATCAGACATCAGGCATCAGGAATCAGACATCAGGCATCAGGCACCAGACATCAGGCACCAGACATCAGACATCATGCATCAGACATCAGGCAACACACATCCACAAGCATCAGGCATCAGACATCCACAAGCATCAGGCAGACATCCACAAGCATCAGGCATCAGATCCACGAGCGTCAGGCATCAGACATCAGGCATCAGACATCCACAAGCGTCAGGCATCAGACATCCACAAGCATCAGACATCAAACATCGGGCATCAGGCATCAGACATCCACAAGCATCAGAAATCAGGCATCAAACATCCACAAGCATCAGACATCCACAAGCATCAGACATCCACAAGCATCAGACATCCACAGGCATCAGACATCAGGCATCAGACATCAGACATCAGGCATCAGACATCCACAAGCATCATGCATCAGACATCCACACGCATCATGCATCAGACATCAGGCAGCAGGCATCATGCATCAGACATCAGGCATCAGACATCAGACATTAGGCATCAGGCATCAGGCATCAGGCAACACACATCCACAGGCATCAGGCAACACACATCCACAAGAATCAGACATCAGGAATCAGACATCAGGCATCAGACATCAGGAATCAGACATCAGGCATCAGGCACCAGACATCAGGCACCAGACATCAGACATCATGCATCAGACATCAGGCAACACACATCCACAAGCATCAGGCATCATACATCAGGCATCAGGCATCAGGCATCAGACATCATGCATCAGACATCAGACATCAGACAACACACATCCACAAGCATCAGGCATCAGACATCCACAAGCATCAGGCAGACATCCACAAGCATCAGGCATCAGATCCACGAGCGTCAGGCATCAGACATCAGGCATCAGACATCCACAAGCGTCAGGCATCAGACATCCACAAGCGTCCGGCATCCACAGGCGTCAGGCATCCACAGGCGTCAGGCATCCACAGGCATCAGACATCCACAGGCATCAGACATCCACAGGCATCAGACATCCACAGGCATCAGACATCCACAGGCATCAGACATCCACAGGCATCAGACATCAGGCATCAGACATCAGGCATCAAACATCAGACATCCACAAGCATCAGACATCAAACATCCACAAGCATCAGACATCAAACATCCACAAGCATCAGACATCAAACATCCACAGGCGTCAGGCATCCACAGGCGTCAGGCATCCACAGGCGTCAGGCATCCACAGGCGTCAGGCATCCACAGGCGTCAGGCATCCACAGGCGTCAGGCATCCACAGGCGTCAGGCATCCACAGGCGTCAGGCATCCACAGGCATCAGACATCCACAAGCATCAGACATCCACAAGCATCAGACATCCACAAGCTTCAGGCATCCACAAGCGTCAGGCATCAGACATCAGGCAACATACATCCACAAGCATCAGACATCAGACATCAGGCAGACATCCACAAGCGTCAGGCATCAGACATCCACAAGCGTCAGGCATCAGACATCCACAAGCGTCAGACATCCACAGGCGTCAGACATCAGACATCCACAGGCGTCAGACATCAGACATCCACAGGCGTCAGACATCAGACATCCACAGGCGTCAGACATCAGACATCCACAGGCGTCAGACATCAGACAGCCACAAGCATCAGACATCAGGCATCAGACATCAAACATCAGGCATCAGACATCAAACATCCACAAGCATCAGACATCAGGCATCCACAAGCATCAGACATCCACAGGCGTCAGGCATCCACAGGCGTCAGGCATCCACAGGCGTCAGGCATCCACAGGCGTCAGGCATCCACAGGCGTCAGGCATCCACAGGCGTCAGGCATCCACAAGCATCAGACATCAGGCATCAGACAGCCACAAGCATCAGACATCCACAAGCATCAGACATCCACAAGCATCAGACATCAGGAATCAAACATTCACAAGCATCAGACATCCACAAGCATCAGACATCATGCATCAGACATCAGGCAACACACATCCACAAGCATCAGACATCAAACATCGGGCATCAGGCATCAGACATCCACAAGCATCAGAAATCAGGCATCAAACATCCACAAGCATCAGACATCCACAAGCATCAGACATCAGGCAACACACATCCACAAGCATCAGACATCAGACATCAGGCATCAGACTTCCACAAGCATCAGGCATCAGACATCCACAAGCATCAGGCATCAGACATCCACAAGCATCAGACAACAGGTATCAGGTATCAGACATCATGCATCAGACATCAGGCAACACACCACAAGCATCAGGCATCCACAGAAATCAGATCAGGCATCAGGCATCCACAGGAATCAGGCATCAGGCATCCACAGGAATCAGGCATCAGACATCATGCATCAGACATCATGCATCAGACATCATGCATCCACAAGCATCAGGCATCAGACCACCGCAAGCATCAGACATCAGGAATCAAACATTCACAAGCATCAGACATCCACAAGCATCATGCATCAGACAGGCAACACACATCCACAAGCATCAGGCATCAGACATCAAACATCAAACATCGGGCATCAGGCATCAGACATCAAACATCGGGCATCAGGCATCAGACTTCCACAAGCATCAGGCATCAAACTTCCACAAGCATCAGGCATCAGACAGCCACAAGCATCAAACATCAGGCATCAGACAGCCACAAGCATCAGACATCCACAAGCATCAGACATCAGGCATCAAACATCCACAAGCATCAAACATCCACAAGCATCAGACATCCACAAGCATCAGACATCCACAAGCATCAGACATCCACAAGCATCAGACATCAGGCAACACACATCCACAGGCATCAGGCATCCACAAGCATCAGGCATCAGACATCCACAAGCATCAGGCATCCGACATCCACAAGCATCAGACATCAGGTATCAGACATGCATCAGACATCAGGCAACACACATCCACAGGCATCAGACATCCACAGGCTTTAGGCATCCACAAGCATCAGGCATCAGACATCGGGCATCAGACAGCCACAAGCATCAGACATCAGGCATCAGACATCCACAAGCATCAGACATCAGGCATCAGACATCCACAAGCATCAGACATCCACAAGCATCAGACATCAGGCATCAAACATCCACAAGCATCAGACATCCACAAGCATCAGGCATCAGACATCCACAAGCATCAGGCATCAGACATCAGACAACACACATCCACAGGCATCAGACATCCTCAGGAATCAGGCACCAGACATCAGGCACCAGACATCAGGCACCAGACATCAGGCACCAGACATCAGGCACCAGACATCAGGCACCAGACATCAGGCACCAGACATCAGGCACCAGACATCAGACATCATGCAGACATCATGCATCAGACATCATGCATCAGACATCCACAAGCATCAGACATCATGCATCAGACATCCACAAGCATCAGACATCATGCATGAGACATCAGGCAACACACATCCACAAGCATCAGGCATCAGACATCAAACATCGGGCATCAGGCATCAGTCATCAGACATCAGACATCCACAAGCATCAGACATCAGACATCCACAAGCATCAGGCATCAGACATCAGACATCCACAAGCATCAGACATCATGCATCAGACATCAGGTAACACACATCCACAAGCATCAGGTAACACACATCCACAAGCATCAGGCAACACACATCCACAAGCATCAGACATCCACAAGCATCAGACATCCACAAGCATCAGACATCAGGCATCAGACATCATGCATCAGACATCATGCATCAGACATCATGCATCAGACATCCACAAGCATCAGACATCAGGAATCAAACATCCACAAGCATCAGACATCCACAAGCATCAGCCATCATGCATCAGCCATCAGGCAACACACATCCACAAGCATCAGGCAACACACATCCACAAGCATCAGGCAACACACATCCACAAGCATCAGGCAACACACATCCACAAGCATCAGGCATCAGACAGCCACAAGCATCAGACATCAGGCATCAGACAGCCACAAGCATCAGACATCTGACATCCACAAGCATCAGACATCAGGCTTCAGACATCCACAAGCATCAGACATCAGGCTTCAGACATCCACAAGCATCAGACATCAGGCTTCAAACATCCACAAGCATCAAACATCCACAAGCATCAGACATCAGGCATCAAACATCCACAAGCATCAGACATCCACAAGCATCAGACATCATGCATCAGACATCAGGCATCAGACATCAGGCATCAGACATCAGGCATCAGACATCAGGCATCAGACATCAGGCATCAGACATCAGGCATCAGACTTCCACAAGCATCATGCATCAGACATCCACAAGCATCAGGCATCAGACATCCACAAGCATCAAATTGTAGTAACAATGGGGTAACCCAGTATCCCTCAGAACCTGGGCGATTATATATCAAACAAACAATGGTTCTGTCGGGTATGCACTATTTCTTTAAACATTGAATCAATCAAAGGTTAATTTCATGAAAGACAAATTCTCATAAGCAACACACATAGAGACCAAAAGAGGGGGTATATGAAAAGTTTTATAAATTACTTCATTTTATAAATCCCCACAATCAATTTGTATGGCTGTCACTATAAAAAGTAAACTGTAGTTTGTGACAAAGTGAAGAGTGGTGCTCAGTGCTGTAGTGAGGTGCGTAATATATACAAAGTGACTTTCGTGATAACGACGTTTTAAAAGGCCAGAATACAACGGCTGTTTGAATAGGTCTGTAGACTGAATAAATGAGTCTTTATACAGGGTCTTTCAGCTGGTCCAGGGGATATGTCGACGTTTCAACCCAGGGGGGCATTACTGTCTTAGTCAATGCGGGTCTTCATCAGGACAAGGAAATGGGGGACAGCCTGGAGAATAATAATGTATGGTCAGGTGTGTTGACGTGAGAGGCTGAATAAATCACAGTATGTAGGGTTATAGGGTAAAGGACTCACCAACTGGGGCCCGTGGTGATTCAGAGGGCTGGTGTGCATGCAGTAGCAAAGGGGTACTGCTGGTGTTCTTCCAAAGTGGGTATCCTAATTGGGAAAATTCGCATAATAAGATCTCTAATTGTTTAAATTCGGTGATTTACTGAAACTTAATATCGAGGTTGCGGTCGACTTACCCACTGAAGGGAATCGACCACTGTCTTCCGAATTCTAAAGACCTCGATGTGGTGGAAGGTTACAGGCAATCGTCCTGTCTCTTGTGATCACTCTGATTCTACGAAAAAGGGGGGAGGGGATTAGTCACCTATTGTGAGGATCGCATCTGAGCTATTGCGCCATTAGCTGTTATACTACAGCGCTTACCTCAATGATAATGGTGCCAGGAAAAATGAATTAGTTCCGGTCCGTGGGTGCAGGCTAACGTCCTATCTGCTCGAGCTCCGACACCAAGTGTGCCGCTGGGCGTCTATTTCATGGTAGGGCAGAGCGCGTGTACGTAGCGTGTGTGGTCGCCTCCAGGGCTCGTTGCTAAGCAACACGCTAAACGTATGACGTACCTCCGTCATATGAGTCAAAGGAAAAGCGTCCCGGTCTTGTTGCTAGGCAACCGGCTACGTGGTGCATGCGACTCAATATGCGTCTATGGTAGGGCAGAGCGCGTAGACTCGATGCATTCAACTATGTAAGGGGCATTACAATAGAATCTCATCAAGAACAGTGAATGGACAGGTGAACTGGGCGCATTTAAGAGTATACGTGGGGCTCTGAGAGGTGTAGAATCATATAGTTAGAATCCCACCCGATGGAGGTCAGGTCAGCGGTTTAGAGCCAGCATGGTTGATTCGGACAAATAATACATTTAAACAACAATATACAATTAAACAAAAATGTACAAACTTTCTTGGATTAAAACAACCAGAGATCAATGCATAGAATCGCTGATGCTGCGTTATAAAGGGAGTAAGCTATACATTGTGATTAATGTTACTGAGTTCATGTTTGTGGTCACGACCTGAATGAGTTGAGGATTCTAGAGCGAGGGTGAGTCGAGGGACCCACAGGCTCAATTGTTGTATGTTTTGTGCATACAGGTAAACAGACATGGGAGACTCAGAGTGTTATCCCATGTCTCTTTGATCACGTTCAACCCATTAATAACAGAGTTGGGGGAATGGGTGAGCTGAATACATTCGAGTGTATGCGAGGGGCTCTAAACATTTTAGATGATGGGACATGAAAGACTCAGAGTATTAGAGTTGTCCCATTTGTCTAGCGGTCTCTTCAATCTCGTTCAACCCGTTATGAACAGAGTTGAGTGAATGAATCCATTTGCATTCTTTGTAATTTAGGACCCCAGATAATGAGCCACCTCTCGCATTGGGACTGATCTTTTCTATAATCCACCATTTTATGCTATTTGGAGAATGGTTATGTGTCGTAAAATGCTCCACCATGGGTGCTCCCTGTACCTTGCATTTTATTCTGCTCATGTGTTGAAGAATTCTGGCTTTAACTTTCTGAATGGTTTGCCCTATATATATCAGACCACAGGGGCAGAGGATGGCATATATGACGTGGGAGCTGTTGCAATTTGTAAAGAGAGGTTGTTTGTATGTTTTGTTGTTGTACGTGAAGGTCGTGCCTTCTTGACATTGGTCACAGGCCTTACACTGTCCACATTTGTGGTGCCCACTGAGTGGAGAGAGTCCAAGGTAGTTTCTTAGTCCTTGTTGCTTCGGTGGTTCTAAGAATGCTCTGACGACCGTGTTCTTGATATTTTTACCTCTCTTGAAGGCAAAGATCGGGTCTTGCTTAGTGTCAAGTTCACTTGCAACCAAGTTCCAATATTTCTTCACAATCTTTTTGATGATGTTGCTCTTGGTGTTAAAAGTCGTTACACAGACGATGTTGTCCGATTGTGTGTCTTTGTCCTTTACCTCCAAGAGTTCCTCACGTGGGCAATACCAAGCTCGTTTTTTTGCTCTTTTGAGGAGTCCTGTTGGGTAGCCTCTTTCTTTCAGGCGAGTCACGAGATTGTCTGCTTCTTGGAAGAAATCCGATCGTTTTGTACAATTTCTTCTCAGTCTGAGGAATTGTCCGTAGGGCAAATTATCTCTCAGGTTGCGTGGGTGATGCGAGTTGTACATCAGCAATGTGTTTCTCTCCATAGGTTTCCTGTAGAGATCGCAGTACAACAGACCTCCTTCAATTCGAAACGTGAGGTCCAAGAAATCTATGGACTCCTTACTACTCGTCATAGTAAATTTGATATCACTTGATCTGGTATTTAACCAGGCGTGAAATTCATTTAGCTCATTTGTGTCTCCAGACCAAACCATTATCACGTCGTCGATATATCGTTTCCATATCGCGATCTGATTCAGGTATGGGTTTTCATCACAATACAAATGTTCCTCTTCAAAATCATCCATAAAGATATTGGCCAGGCTCGGCGCGTATGTAGCTCCCATCGCTACGCCCTTACACTGGAAATAAAACTGTTTCTTAAAGATGAAATAATTCTTTTTCATAGCGATCTCTAGGAGCGAGATCAGAAAGTTAGTAGGGATCCAGTGTGGTCTCGGTCGTTCGTCCAGTGTTTGTCTCATGATGTCCAGGGCTTTGTCCTGTGGGATAGATGTGTAGAGGGAAGATACATCGAGTGTTACCAGAAGCTGCTTATGCGTATCAAAGGCTTGTCCTTCCAGAAGTTGAATGATGCATAGAATCCCTCACGAAGGATTTGGTTTTTGGGACTAGCGGCTGTAAGAAATGGTCTATGAACTGGTTTAACGGTTCCAATATTGAGCCACAACCGGACACAATCGGCCTTCCCGGTGGTTTCACTATCCGCTTATGCACTTTAGGAAGTGTGTAGATTGTAGGGATCCTTGGTTCCTTTTTGTTTAGGAAGTCATGTTCATGTTGGCTGAGGAAGCCGGAATTCATTCCTTCCTTGGTTATGTTCTCTATCATGACTTTCAGGGTGAGCGTGGGATCCCGTGGAGTCGGTAGGTAACTCTCCCGGTCACTCAGTTGAAGTTCTATCTCTTCCACATAGTCACACATGTTCTGTAGCACCACGGCACCACCCTTATCGGCCGCTTTGATGACAATAGAATCATTGTTGCGCAGGGAGTTCAGTGCGAGTTTTTCTTCCTTGCTAATGTTGAAATGAATATATTTCCTTTCATTCATCAGTTGCATAGCTTCTTGTAGGACAATCTTCTCAAATGCCAATATCTTTTCGCTCATTAGATAGGAACCCGGTGTAAAGGTGGAAGTGGGTCTAAAGCTTGTGGCGGTTGTTCTCGGATTGTAGATATTTTTGCTAAAATAGTATTTTAGTCTAATCTTCCGAAAGAACTTCTGAAGTTCCAGTTTGACTTGAAACGAGTCAGGTATGACAGTGGGCACAAAAGACAGCCCCTTGGCAAGGACATTTCGTTCAGCAATGGACATAATGTGAGTTGACAAATTTATTATAGGTTCACTTTGATCTAGCATATTGACGTTGTTGAGGGGTTCAACCTGGCTTAATGTAACATTTTCAATAGTCTGTGGTGCTATGGTGTCAGTGTTAGGGGAGCTGTTAGTGGTCACATCATTGGGAACAATATTAGTATTCTGCATGGTCAACACCTTATTATTGTCCCTAGGGGTGCTACAGTTAGCTCTCTGGATTTCTACCATCTGTAGGTTTGTCTCCGGGTTGAGATCTCCCCGTGCGTTTCTGGTTGGTAGAAGCGAACCCGTGATGTTCCTTGTTGTGTGTTCCTGCCTCTGTTCCAACCCCTTGGTCTTTCCCAGTTCTGTGATCTCCCCCCTCCTCTGTTTGTCTGTCGGTAACCCTCCCCTAAAAAATGTGGGCCCTGGTTACCTTGGTTACCTTGGAAGCTAGTGGTGGGTCTCTCTGAGTCTGAATCGGAGCCACTGCCTACTGTTGAGTCTGAAAATGTTTTGAACCTCCTTGGGCCCTGCCTGCTTCTGTTGGTGAAGAAACCCTGGCTGTCCTGTTGGTAGTAATCATCAGCCAAGTAAGGGTAGGTTATATTCTTATCGTAACTTCTTATGTCTTTTGCTAGTTTGTCTAATTTCCTGTTTAATGTGACAGTATTGAAGTCAACCAATGCTTTTTCAGCTCTTTCTAGGGCTTCTTTTGCGTTCAGGAGGGCTCTATCCTCAAGTATCTCTTTCTTTAGGTCAGAGATTTCTTGCGTGAGTTTTTTGACGTACTCAATCGCAGTTTCAACCCCTAAGACCATCCAATGTCGAGAGCAATTGTTTGCCACGAAGCTAAAGCCCTCTCTGAATTTTGGGATGTCTATAAATATAGCAGGTTCGTTGCGTACTTGCAATCCTTTTGGGATTATATTGGATTGCAGATACTTAGTTAGTACGTGCCAGTGAAGGCGTGATCTGATGAGTTTCTTTTCCAATCTTTCAATTTTGGCAAGTTTCTCATTCAAACCTGTATCTACTGAGACTCTGTCAGATCCTAGAAGGAAGTTAGAGGCGCCCTGGTCTTGTATTAGCCTTGCTATATAGTCTTCGCTATATGACAGAGTTTCTCTCTCAGACATACTACGAAGATGGAAGTATGAACAATGAATAATTGACAATTTCAAAGAACAATGAATGAGAGCAAAAACCCTCGCAGGTCAAAACCTGCACGAATCAAATTGTAGTAACAATGGGGTAACCCAGTATCCCTCAGAACCTGGGCGATTATATATCAAACAAACAATGGTTCTGTCGGGTATGCACTATTTCTTTAAACATTGAATCAATCAAAGGTTAATTTCATGAAAGACAAATTCTCATAAGCAACACACATAGAGACCAAAAGAGGGGGTATATGAAAAGTTTTATAAATTACTTCATTTTATAAATCCCCACAATCAATTTGTATGGCTGTCACTATAAAAAGTAAACTGTAGTTTGTGACAAAGTGAAGAGTGGTGCTCAGTGCTGTAGTGAGGTGCGTAATATATACAAAGTGACTTTCGTGATAACGACGTTTTAAAAGGCCAGAATACAACGGCTGTTTGAATAGGTCTGTAGACTGAATAAATGAGTCTTTATACAGGGTCTTTCAGCTGGTCCAGGGGATATGTCGACGTTTCAACCCAGGGGGGCATTACTGTCTTAGTCAATGCGGGTCTTCATCAGGACAAGGAAATGGGGGACAGCCTGGAGAATAATAATGTATGGTCAGGTGTGTTGACGTGAGAGGCTGAATAAATCACAGTATGTAGGGTTATAGGGTAAAGGACTCACCAACTGGGGCCCGTGGTGATTCAGAGGGCTGGTGTGTATGCAGTAGCAAAGGGGTACTGCTGGTGTTCTTCCAAAGTGGGTATCCTAATTGGGAAAATTCGCATAATAAGATCTCTAATTGTTTAAATTCGGTGATTTACTGAAACTTAATATCGAGGTTGCGGTCGACTTACCCACTGAAGGGAATCGACCACTGTCTTCCGAATTCTAAAGACCTCGATGTGGTGGAAGGTTACAGGCAATCGTCCTGTCTCTTGTGATCACTCTATGATTCTACGAAAAAGGGGGGAGGGGATTAGTCACCTATTGTGAGGATCGCATCTGAGCGATTGCGCCATTAGCTGTTATACTACAGCGCTTACCTCAATGATAATGGTGCCAGGAAAAAATGAATTAGTTCCGGTCCGTGGGTGCAGGCTAACGTCCTATCTGCTCGAGCTCCGACACCAAGTGTGCCGCTGGGCGTCTATTTCATGGTAGGGCAGAGCGCGTGTACGTAGCGTGTGTGGTCGCCTCCAGGGCTCGTTGCTAAGCAACACGCTAAACGTATGACGTACCTCCGTCATATGAGTCAAAGGAAAAGCGTCCCGGTCTTGTTGCTAGGCAACCGGCTACGTGGTGCATGCGACTCAATATGCGTCTATGGTAGGGCAGAGCGCGTAGACTCGATGCATTCAACTATGTAAGGGGCATTACAATAGAATCTCATCAAGAACAGTGAATGGACAGGTGAACTGGGCGCATTTAAGAGTATACGTGGGGCTCTGAGAGGTGTAGAATCATATAGTTAGAATCCCACCCGATGGAGGTCAGGTCAGCGGTTTAGAGCCAGCATGGTTGATTCGGACAAATAATACATTTAAACAACAATATACAATTAAACAAAAATGTACAAACTTTCTTGGATTAAAACAACCAGAGATCAATGCATAGAATCGCTGATGCTGCGTTATAAAGGGAGTAAGCTATACATTGTGATTAATTATCACTCAGGTTGCGTGGGTGATGCGAGTTGTACATCAGCAATGTGTTTCTCTCCATAGGTAGAGGGCGTAGCGATGGGAGCTACATACGCGCCGAGCCTGGCCAATATCTTTATGGATGATTTTGAAGAGGAACATTTGTATTGTGATGAAAACCCATACCTGAAGCAGATCGCGATATGGAAACGATATATCGACGACGTGATAATGGTTTGGTCTGGAGACACAAATGAGCTAAATGAATTTCACGCCTGGTTAAATACCAGATCAAGTGATATCAAATTTACTATGACGAGTAGTAAGGAGTCCATAGATTTCTTGGACCTCACGTTTCGAATTGAAGGAGGTCTGTTGTACTGCGATCTCTACAGGAAACCTATGGAGAGAAACACATTGCTGATGTACAACTCGCATCACCCACGCAACCTGAGAGATAATTTGCCCTACGGACAATTCCTCAGACTGAGAAGAAATTGTACAAAACGATCGGATTTCTTCCAAGAAGCAGACAATCTCGTGACTCGCCTGAAAGAAAGAGGCTACCCAACAGGACTCCTCAAAAGAGCAAAAAAACGAGCTTGGTATTGCCCACGTGAGGAACTCTTGGAGGTAAAGGACAAAGACACACAATCGGACAACATCGTCTGTGTAACGACTTTTAACACCAAGAGCAACAACATCAAAAAGATTGTGAAGAAATATTGGAACTTGGTTGCAAGTGAACTTGACACTAAGCAAGACCAGATCTTTGCCTTCAAGAGAGGTAAAAATATCAAGAACACGGTCGTCAGAGCATTCTTAGAACCACTGAAGCAACAAGGACTAAGAAACTACCTTGGACTCTCTCCACTCAGTGGGCACCACAAATGTGGACAGTGTAAGGCCTGTGACCAATGTCAAGAAGGCACGACCTTCACGTACAACAACAAAACATACAAACAACCTCTCTTTACAAATTGCAACAGCTCCCACGTCATATATGCCATCCTCTGCCCCTGTGGTCTGATATATATAGGGCAAACCATTCAGAAAGTTAAAGCCAGAATTCTTCAACACATGAGCAGAATAAAATGCAAGGTACAGGGAGCACCCATGGTGGAGCATTTTACGACACATAACCATTCTCCAAATAGCATAAAATGGTGGATTATAGAAAAGATCAGTCCCAATGCGAGAGGTGGCTCATTATCTGGGGTCCTAAATTACAAAGAATGCAAATGGATTCATTCACTCAACTCTGTTCATAACGGGTTGAACGAGATTGAAGAGACCGCTAGACAAATGGGACAACTCTAATACTCTGAGTCTTTCATGTCCCATCATCTAAAATGTTTAGAGCCCCTCGCATACACTCGAATGTATTCAGCTCACCCATTCCCCCAACTCTGTTATTAATGGGTTGAACGTGATCAAAGAGACATGGGATAACACTCTGAGTCTCCCATGTCTGTTTACCTGTATGCACAAAACATACAACAATTGAGCCTGTGGGTCCCTCGACTCACCCTCGCTCTAGAATCCTCAACTCATTCAGGTCGTGACCACAAACATGAACTCAGTAACATTAATCACAATGTATAGCTTACTCCCTTTATAACGCAGCATCAGCGATTCTATGCATTGATCTCTGGTTGTTTTAATCCAAGAAAGTTTGTACATTTTTGTTTAGTTGTATATTGTTGTTTAAATGTATTATTTGTCCGAATCAACCATGCTGGCTCTAAACCGCTGACCTGACCTCCATCGGGTGGGATTCTAACTATATGATTCTACACCTCTCAGAGCCCCACGTATACTCTTAAATGCGCCCAGTTCACCTGTCCATTCACTGTTCTTGATGAGATTCTATTGTAATGCCCCTTACATAGTTGAATGCATCGAGTCTACGCGCTCTGCCCTACCATAGACGCATATTGAGTCGCATGCACCACGTAGCCGGTTGCCTAGCAACAAGACCGGGACGCTTTTCCTTTGACTCATATGACGGAGGTACGTCATACGTTTAGCGTGTTGCTTAGCAACGAGCCCTGGAGGCGACCACACACGCTACGTACACGCGCTCTGCCCTACCATGAAATAGACGCCCAGCGGCACACTTGGTGTCGGAGCTCGAGCAGATAGGACGTTAGCCTGCACCCACGGACCGGAACTAATTCATTTTTCCTGGCACCATTATCATTGAGGTAAGCGCTGTAGTATAACAGCTAATGGCGCAATCGCTCAGATGCGATCCTCACAATAGGTGACTAATCCCCTCCCCCCTTTTTCGTAGAATCAGAGTGATCACAAGAGACAGGACGATTGCCTGTAACTTTCCACCACATCGAGGTCTTTAGAATTCGGAAGACAGTGGTCGATTCCCTTCAGTGGGTAAGTCGACCGCAACCTCGATATTAAGTTTCAGTAAATCACCGAATTTAAACAATTAGAGATCTTATTATGCGAATTTTCCCAATTAGGATACCCACTTTGGAAGAACACCAGCAGTACCCCTTTGCTACTGCATGCACACCAGCCCTCTGAATCACCACGGGCCCCAGTTGGTGAGTCCTTTACCCTATAACCCTACATACTGTGATTTATTCAGCCTCTCACGTCAACACACCTGACCATACATTATTATTCTCCAGGCTGTCCCCCATCCTTGTCCTGATGAAGACCCGCATTGACTAAGACAGTAATGCCCCCCTGGGTTGAAACGTCGACATATCCCCTGGACCAGCTGAAAGACCCTGTATAAAGACTCATTTATTCAGTCTACAGACCTATTCAAACAGCCGTTGTATTCTGGCCTTTTAAAACGTCGTTATCACGAAAGTCACTTTGTATATATTACGCACCTCACTACAGCACTGAGCACCACTCTTCACTTTGTCACAAACTACAGTTTACTTTTTATAGTGACAGCCATACAAATTGATTGTGGGGATTTATAAAATGAAGTAATTTATAAAACTTTTCATATACCCCCTCTTTTGGCATCAGACTTCCACAAGCATCATGCATCAGACATCCACAAGCATCAGGCATCATGCATCATGCATCAGACATCAGGCATCAGGCATCATGCATCAGGCAACACACATCCACAGGCATCAGGCAACACACATCCACAGGCATCAGACATCCACAAGAATCAGACATCAGGAATCAGACATCAGGCATCAGGCACCAGACATCAGGCACCAGACATCAGGCACCAGACATCAGACATCAGGCACCAGACATCATGCAACACACATCCACAAGCATCATGCATCAGACATCCACAAGCATCAGGCATCAGACATCAGGCATCAGACATCCACAAGCATCAGGCATCAGACATCAGGCATCAGACACCCACAAGCATCAGACATCAGGAAGCAGGAATCAGGCATCAGGCATCAGGCATCAGGCATCAGGCATCAGAAATCCACAAGCATCAGACATCAGGCATAAGAAATCCACAAGCATCAGGCATCAGGCATCAGGCATCAGACATCAGACAGTGTGCTCAGTTGTATTATGTCCACTGGAATAATAGCAAAGTAAACAAAGCAAAGTACTACCTTGTACTACAAAAATATGTGCGCTGCTATTAATATAAAGCTTAGCGTGCAGCGCAGTTATGTGCTCATGGCAACCTAAAAACAAACAAAAATGTAAAAAAAGACCGCGCTCTGTTGGCATTAAATAATGCTAAAGACGTACATCGTAAAGCCCTGCGCTCTGAAAATAAAGAAACCCATTTTGAACATGCAGGCTTTTGTAAGCACATGATAACGTCAATGTTTAAAAAGACAAACAAGACAAGCCCGGCGGAGCGTGGCGCGCGCCCTTTGCGGGGGAGCGCATTCCAGGCGGGTGAGCGGACCCTTTGATGTAGGATGCCAAACGGATTGCATGGCGGCACGATGCACGTGATTGTGCGCGTGCTCGCCATGCAATCCGCTTTTGGGAGCCCCTTACTATAGTCTCGCATAGCAATTGCTTACGCGATAGCGAGGCGAGACCTAAAAAAGAACAAGCATTTGCAATGCAATAGGTCTCGCATTTACGCTGAGTTTAAGCTATTAGCATTGTAAATGACAATGCCTTTTATTTATGTTTTAAAAACGAAAACAAATATAAAAGGCATTGTTATCTGCAATGTCAAAAGCTCAAACTCGCATAAATGCAAGACCTATTGCATTGCAAATGCTTGTTATATAGTACTTTAAAGCAGCATTCCTCACTTTTTAGCCACTCAAGGCAGCACCAGAACCCGTTATCGATGATGTGAGAGTCCAAGTTCGTTTTTTTATAGCGGTTTAAAATCAGCACTTTAATCACACTCAAAGCAGCACCAGACCATATTACCAATAACATAAATAAGCGCATATGTATTCAATCCCAGCGTAGATTTATACAGCGCTTTACCTTTATTAGACAGCACCAGGACATATCAATGGCTTACGGAGACTGAAATCTTTACCCGAGCATGGCAGTTTTTATATAGCGCTCGGGAAAAGTAAGAGACAAGGCACGGGGAAATGAAGTGATTGGCCAAACTGGGCTCTACGGTTGACTAGCGATCCATATGTATGTCCTTTTGAAAAGAGTCAATTAAGCCTCACACGGGTGGGGCGGGTTTGAGGGTGTCAAGAAGGAGAGGGCGGTTCCAAACGGGAACCATATGAAAGAGATGTTTGTCTGATAATATGGTCACTTTTTTTGAATTATTTTGTGATGCTCCAACAGTGACGGTGTGCTATATTTGGACACATCAGTGCGCTTAGGAAAAAGTAAACATAACAGCATGACAGTTAATAACAGGACAAGAGCTATAATGTAGGTATAGGAGCAACGGTGTTTATGTGCAAGGACACGGGGGTCAGCAGTAATTATTTGCGAGAACTTGTGTGCGTGCGTTTGTGTGTCCCCGCCAGGCATGGAACCTAAAGCAAGCAGGAATAGCTTTGGAAAGACGTCCAAACATGCTCGAGTCCTACCAAAAGAAGTCCAACGCTACGTAAAGGAAAGGACAATAAATGCAAGCAGTGGCATAAAGTAACAATAAAAAAAGAGAAAGGCATAACACAATAATTGCCAGTCATTCTTCCCATCAGTAAAACACGCGAGTTCATCGCCTAAACAAAATGTTTAAAAAGAGCAAGTAAAGGAAACAAACATCCATTTAAATGTAATCCACTAAAAGTTATTTTATGTGAAACTGTGACATCTTTTCCTGGGTAAGAGAAGAGGAAATAGAAAGGCGCAGCACATGTTCACTTGTCAAAGCTACTTGGACGTCAATTCCATGACGAATCAAATGTGGGACAGGCGGTACTCGAGAAAGAAAACTCTCATGTTTACGTTTCTAACTGAGCACTATGTTATGCTGCTTTACAGTATGAATATGCTGGAAGAGAGAGTTACTCATCTGTAGGACGGGGCGGAACTTCCACTGATGCAGCAGCTACAGTGGCACCTGGGCACAGAGGCGTGAGCCACGTAAACGGGTTATTTGTCAATTCCTGGTTTCCATTTGGTGGGGTAGCCGTGTGCCCTCCAGTGTGATCTAGAATGTTCTTTTAAATAGCAGAAGTGAAAAGGGGCAATGAACTGGTCTAGTACAAAGCGAGAGCAAGTCGGTAACTATGTCCGAAGTTTTAAGAGCAGCTTTTAACACAAGACAAGCCCGGCGGAGCATGGCGCGCGCGCTTGGCGGGGGAGTGCATTCCAGGCGGGGGAGCGGACCCTTTGAAGTACGATGCCAAAAGCGGATTGCATGGCGGCACGATGCACGTGATTGTGCGCGTGCTCGCCATGCAATCCGCTTTTGGGAGCACTTTTGGGAGCCCCTTTACTAGAGTCTCGCATAGCTATTGCTATCGCAATAGCTAGGCGAGACCTAAAAATAAATGAAGCACTATGGTTTCCCATCCGCTGCCAGTCAACAGAACTAGAGTGCTTAGCACATCACTTAACTGTTATGTTTTCCCCGTTAGGTCCTACAACAAGCAACCTCGTGCCAAATTTTAAAAAAACAAGCACTCACTAGGCATCCGCTGTTTACTTTTGCATCGCGCTTTCACTTTAAAGTGAAAGCGAGATGCAAAAATAAACACGCGGCGCCATGTCTCCATTTTTGTCCGGCCCAATTGGAGAGCCGGACTGGCGCGTGCAAGGCAGCGTGACGAAGCTTCTGATGAGAAACTTTGTCACGACATCCGTAATGCAGGCTATCCAGTCCGGGTGGGCCGGTCAAAAAAGCCAAAGGGAGGCAACTAAAAACCCTCCTTTCCAATGGGAAGCCAGCGTTTACCATAAACGCTGACGCTACCCAATGGAAATGAGGGGCGGGGCTTCGAGGCCCCTTCTGAAACTCCTCACGGACAATAAATCTCACCGAGCGAGCTGCGGATGCACGCAGATACGCTAGCTGAGACCGAAAAAAAAAACTATGATAATGTAACCATGAAAGTTGTTCTGAGAAAGCTAAGAATGTTAGCCAAGGACAAAGGGATATGTGGACACACTCTGATATCTGCTGCTTCTGCCTGTTTGAGTGGGGCAAAAGCCTATTTTCCAAAGGCAGCTGGACACATTTAACGGGATAGCTGATAATTGAGGTGTGCAGAGACTGATGCACAGAGTCTGTGGTGCCAGTGCAAAGAGGTGCATCTGCAGGTGGTTTGCTGAGTTCAGTGAAGATTGCACATAGGATGATTGCTGCTTCAATACAATCGAAACACTTCTCCATTACATGCACACACCGTTCCTTGAGTACATGAGTCAGAAGTTGGAATGCACTTACATTTCACTTGTACTAGCTTTGAAAGCGAGTCATAGCAACCGTGAAAGCAAGGAAGGCTAGGGAAGATGCCCAGGTGTGAGAGAACAACATGGGGGCAAAGAGAGAAGCACCTGGGTGAAAGCAACATGGGGCATTTGGGGGGAGAGAAGTACACAGTGAGAGAGAGGAACACAGAGCAAGGGGAGAAGCACATGGATGAGAGAGCAACACGGAATGCGTGGCAGAAAGAAGCTCAGAAGGAAGACAGTTTGAAACCACATGCACTCATGGAGTGCTTAAGCAAAACAAGAAAAGCAGTTCCATAAAAGAGAGCAGTGGAAGGACACTAGTAAAGAGGTTATCCTTCAGGGGAGTGGCAAACACAAGATGAACAAGAAGCAAGTAAATGTGACAATAAAACTAGCCAATAGTAAGCAACAGGCAGGCTTTAAGTTCACTGTCAGTTCTTGGTAAACTTGCACTGTCTAGTAGGCTTGATTTACTCAAGATAACCATGTCTAACCATCACCTTGCGATTGCAGCCTCAAGACTAGAGACGCTTTGAGTAGAAAGGCCCGTTTTTGGTGAGGGGTTTGGATTACAGGAGGAGGATTGCTCAGTCTACATAAGTGAAGCCTGCAGTATTTGCGCAGTGCCCAATAAGTTATGCTACAATTCATTGTTCCCGCTTTCAATTACATAGATATTCACTAATTCAAACATTTTATGCAGCAAAAAAAAATATTCAGTGTTCACACAAACATAGCCATAAATATAAAAGCTGTGTGATAGGGAGAGTGGTCCCACATATTAAAATTAAAATGTACGCTTTTCATTTGACCAGGAAATCGGTCTGTTAATGTACCTGCTTCATATATCTCTGTGCAAAGTAGGAATCTCATATTTGAATTCTGGAAGATCCACTCGCCTTTCCATCCTTCCAATGTCGATAAAATGCCCGAGTAGGAGGGACCCCCACGATAATGTTTGCCCTGCCCCCCAACAAAGGTCATCACAGCTCTCTATAAAACTTTCTGCCTGCAGCAGTAGGAATGGATGGCAATAGGCCAGGAACCCTTGCTGTGTCGATTCCCCCAGACATCTCTATCAGAAACGGGGTGCCGTAGACAAAGCGATGGGAACCTTTAGAGGTCAATCGCAGACGTCATAGCCTGCGTACACCCTATCCGTCTATCTCAGTCAATGTTTCTAATCTCTTTCATGAGACCAGAGCTCAAGGCGAGTTCTTTGTATGACGCTATCTGGCGGTCACTATCAAAATATAGGGATAACATTGTCACCATTAAATTTGCTATGTTTTCAAAAAAAATAAATGAGCTTTTCTGTCTGGCCTTTTTTCCTTTTCTAGGAACGTTCGGGGCGTTCGGTGTGACCTTGGGCCGGCAGCGGCACCCGGCCTGGGGTAGCCGCGGCATGTTTCTGTCTAAATCTCCTTAGCATTTCCATGACAGGATCATAAGCTGGCAGGCCGAAGGCGGCAGCTGTTGAATCTCTACCGCCGCTCCCCCACTCCCCCAATCGAAATACCAATGGAATTTGCTCTAATGTTTTGCAGGAAAGGCACAACACCTAGCTAACAAGCGTGGTCGCAAAACGAAAACAAGCAACGGGAGTGCAGCAATTGAGGCCCAGTGATAAATGCACCCCCACTCCTTTCACAAGCACATGAGGCGTCTGCTCTTCTAACAAGCCGGATGTCACCCGCTTTACGGCAGTCTTCAGCAACAAGCATGGTACACTTTCGCTTTTGTCCGTTGTGAAAGCTTTCTTGTCTTTATGGGGCCATGTGTTTGACACACATGGCCCCATAAAGATAAGAAACCTTTTGCGACGTACTGAAGGCAGACGAGCCTATCCAAATGGGACGGCTCAAAAAGCCAAAAGTGATTGTCACAAAGAGCTCTTTCCCAATGGCTGGCCACCGTTTAGCATAAAGGGTGACGCCGGCCAATGGGAAAGAGGGGCGGGGCTTAAAGCCGTTACTGAAAGCTCCTCAAAAACATAAAATCTCGCCAGCGAGACTGCGCATGTGCACAGCCCACGCCAGGCGAGACCTAAAAAGGAGGAACAGAAAAATCAATCTAAACAAGAAACACCACATAGTAGTATAGCTGCTTACACACAATGGCAAAGGCAGATCAAAGGAAAGCAATTTGTTATATATTACCTACCTGCAGTCGCCAGTAGGTAGTTATAGTTAGGACCTATTTTCTATAGGAAATCCGCAACATTCGATTTGGAATAACGTTGGCGTCGATTGATGAATCTTCGCGAAATTTTCCAAACCTTTGGCCAGCTCCGGTCCGCTCCTATCCTGAAAATTTCACGGTGATTCGTCAAGCGGGGGCCGAGAAACAAGGGGAGTCCCAAAACATGTTTTCCCCATGCATTTTCCCATAGGACCTGTTGACGCAGCTACAGCCCGAAGTGCTTAACGGAATTACACCAAATTTGGAAAAGAGGTAGTCCTCAGTTCAGACTCGTGCCTTTTGCTTAAATGGTGTAAATCCGTTCAGTAGTTCCTGAGAAAATCAAAAGTAAAATCACATATATATCTGGGCGGAGCCTAACCACACTTCTCATCGTGAGATTTGATTGGCTGTCAGCACTTCATCCAAGAAGTGTTGGCAGCCATCTTGGGACCAATATACATGATAGCACCTCATTAAAAAGCATTGCAGTTAATAGAAGGTTTTAAGACTTTAGTTACATTATAAATCATTTGTTGATGGTACCATACTCATTTTAGGAATTGTGGTGTGTTCTAAGGTGATTTTACCATGTGAAAAAGCCTTCTGCTGCGATATCATGAATCATGTTTGAGAGAAAACTATTTTCTCATGCTTTTTCCCACAGTGGTTTGGAAGGTGATCTATAAGCTAAACTGAGAGCATATTTTCTGTAAATTCACATTATCTTTCTCAGTCGTGTGATAATGAAGTCTGACATTCTCAGTAAAACATGTACATCCAACAAGGGCAGAGACTGTCAGTTGATTCCTTTGTGTTCTACTGCAGCTTCCCAGAGTGTTCTAAAGAACAACTAGAGCGCTAACAGTCCTACTTCTGACAAACGTATGGCACACCTAAAGCCATCTTGGTTGGAATAAAGTGGTAACTCTTAAAACATTTAATTTAAAAAGGAACAAAATGAGGGGGTTCATTTTGTCATAGAAAGTATGATTAGTGCTGCAGAAAGAAAAATTAGGGCACATTTTGAGTGACTTCTCAAATCCTCTTCTATTTCATTGAAAAATTCTGACATGCAGACTGAAACATGCACTTTGAATACCAGCAGCAGACTTCCCTGGTGAGCAGTAGCTTTACTACAGTGATCTAATGAGCAACTAGAGTGCTAACATTCAGAATTTATGGCAAATGTGTGACACATCTGAATGCCTTCTAGATGGAACCAAAGTAACAAACTGAAAGTATTTCCTACTGATGAGACTGCATTAAATGAGCAAATTAGGAAACTTCATAACAAATAAATCTCCCAAAATGGCCATCAGAGACAAAAGAGCCCAAATACAGCACAAATATCACCCAGATGTAGCCCACATGTAGCCCAATGACAGAAGTGTGCAAAACACTTATTTTTTGTGTATTTGCAGTTTTATATAGTGCAGACTTGTCAGGTATTGGAGTGCTTTACATGAGCATTGGTTACATCACACAAGATCAAATTCATTTTGGTTGTAGACATGGGGAGATTAAGTGATTTGACCAGAATCACAGAATGTTGAGCTGAAGCAGAAACTCCAACCTGGTTCCCCAGTTGCAAAGTCTGCAGCTCTGGAAGTAACACCACATCCTCTACCCTAGGTGCAACATTTAATCAAGTGGTCAACTGGATAAAAAAACATAAAGATTACAAATAATTTAAAAGTGCTTTGTCGCTATTTGAAAACTCAGAAAATATGTCCTCATTTTAGTTTTTTAGAGCACTAACCATAATTTTGATGCAAATAAGACCCTCTCATATATGTAATTTCTAAAGGAAATACTCTAGGTATTACAGTTTTGATTACATCAAGATGACGTCAGGCGTTCCACACTTTTGTAATAAATATAGAATGTTAGCAATCTAGTGGTTCATTGGGATACTGTTGAGAGGCAGAGGCCAGGGGCACGGACTCTGAAAATTGAAGGCAGGTAGGAGAGTGCAGATGCAACAATTTGACCACACTGGGCAGGCAGGAAGGGCAGTGGCAGCACAACAGACTATGGAGGGCAGTGGAAAAGGGGGCAGGGGCAACAAACCAACAATACAGGACTGGCGAGAGGCTGTGGCAATATAATAGACCATTGTGGGCAGAAGGAAGAGGCAGTGGTAGTACAACCATACATACCAACAGACCCGTTTCAGCCAGAAAACGTCCAATGTTTTTAAGCTCAAATGGGCTTTATTTGAGCTGTCTCCTATCTACAATCTCCTCTTTTTCAATGCAACTCAAAGGGGAAAATCAATACCCCAGTGTTTTTCCAAAATCTCCCTCTTACCAAGTTCAAAATGTTCGCAAGTATGGTACATTGGATCATGGAAGGCAGGAGGGATTGGGGTAGGGACATGGACTCGGATAACAGAGGACAGGAGTGACATGGAGAGGTGCAACAAACTGACCCTACAGGACAGGCATCAGGGTTTGCAGCAGCACAATACACCACACAGCGCATGCGGGACGGGAGTGCAGCACAACAATCCATAGAAAGCAATAGGGAGGGGACAGGACCATGCACATGGACAACAGAGAACTGTGGGGAAAGAGGCAATGGTAGCTAGCTGACCATAATGGACAGACAGGAGAGAAAGCTGCAGCATAACAGACCATAAAGGGCAGGAGGGACGGATCAGGGGCATTACAATGGAACAGACAAGCCAGGAGGGATGGAATAGGGGTCTGCACATGGAAACAGAGGGCTGGGGGCAAGAGGGCAGGGCAGTAGCAGCAAGATGACCATGGAGGTCAGGCAGGATGGGCCCTAGAAACAAGACACACCATGGAGAGCAACAATGAGACTATGATGGCATACACACAGACCATGGAGGGAAGGTGGGAGGGGGTCAGGGGAAGCTAGCTGACCACACAGGGAAGGTGGGAGGGGCCGTGGCAGCACAGAAGACCATGCATGGCAAGCGGGAGGGTTAGTAGCAGCACAATGGCTATGATGGGCAAGAAGGAGGGTGCAGGGGCATGCACAAAGGACCATGGAGGATAGAAGGGAGGGTCAGGACCTGGGCACAGACAAGAGAGTTCAGGGGAAGGGGCCCCACAACAGACCGCGCGGGGCAGGCAGGAGGAGCAGTTGCAGCACAACAGACCAGGGAGGGCAGAAGGGTGTGGCAGTAAAATGGACCATGGAGGACAGGAGGAAGGGGATAGGGGCATGGCATGTGGACAGGCAGGGTGGAGGTGGCAGGGACAGGTTACAGTCATCTGACAATGCTAGGCAGGTGGGAGGGGAGTGGCAGCTCAACAGAACACTCAGTAGATAGGAGTGGCAGGTCCATTGAACATAGTGGGCAAAAAGGATGGAGCAGGGGCATGTACAAAGACATCTGAGGGCAGGGGGAAGGAGAATTGTGGCAGCAAGCTAAGCACAGATGCTAAGCAGGAGGTTAATGATGGGCCATATAATTGGGCAATGGTACATCATGCTAAATGGAGGGCAGTGGCAGCACATCAGACCATGCATGGCAGGAGGGAGGAGGCTAGTCCATGGATTCAGACAACAGAGGATAGGGAGGAGGTGGATGGGGCAGCAAGATAACTGTTCAGAGAAGGTGGGTATTAGGAACTTTATTGTTTTTAAAATGTGTGTCTGTGCGAACTACTTAAAATATGAACAAGTATGCAGCATAATCTCACTTTTATTCAGGAAGAAGAGGACGTTTGTGACTGTGACTCTGGGCTCACTTGGCAGAAACACCCCCTAACCCTCCACCCTCCATCGCAAAATGTAATGCCCGTGAAAAGGGTAGGTGGACGCAGTGTTATATAGAACATAGTCCTGAGAGCACGATTGAAAATGAAAACTAGATATAGTATATGGTATAAACTATGCAGCAAAAAGTGTGATATAAGATGAACCGGGGCGTGAAATATAATATGCAATACATTGTGCGCAGTGACAGATTCATTGGAGAGCGCGAGATAGCACAGGCAATAGCGCATGCAATGCGATATGCGCCTTGGAGTGTAATATGCACAGGGCAGTGTTCTGTAACCTAACAAGTCTCTAAAGTTGTAATATAAAATATGTGCTGGGGGGTGTAACGTTGCATATGCACTGTGACAAAGATATGGATCCCAGATTGTAATATGTATGGCATAGCGCTGTGCGTTATAACATAGGCATCGAGGAAGGCACGTTAGATGGGGCAATATAACCGTGCGAAGGGAAGTGTGGCATGACATATTCACGGGGTGGTGTTACAGTGCACATGGGCTAGAGAGTGTCATAGCATACGCACTAGCTGGTGGAATACAACACAGAGGTGTGAGGCACTTGGCGGGCACTGGTGGGTGTAACACAGCATTGGGCTCAGAGCAGGAGCACGCTGTGACTCAAGTGAGGTTCGTCTCCTTTCCAGAGTGTGTTTTATTAACCGTGAGAGGGGTTTCTTGCATAGTTTGGTCGAATTTTTGTTGAATCCCCTTTGAATGGCTTGGTGTGCGTGTATATTAAATGTGCCCATCAATAGCTACCCATGTTTGTATAAATAAACGACAAGGGTGTCTACTTGGAGAGTACCCACCGGCGGGGGGGCCGGGATTAGGCACGGTAGGGCGTCAGACATGTCAGAGCTTCACTAGCTGTGTAAATACAATCCATGTGCATTCATTCTATGCATAGTCGCCTTTTAATTAATATCACGCAAATCGTCATGGTGATAGGTACATACGGTTTGTCCAGCATGTCCTAGGTGTTTTTATAAATATATATATTTTTTTTAAATAATTTTTAAAAAAGGCCATGACCCGGGGGTTGGGGTCCCCGGGGCCGATTAAGGCCTAGGGAGGGCCAAATTTATTTTTTTTCAACAAAAAAAATTAGGGTGCAGGCCCTGGGGGATGGGGTCCCCAGGGCCAGTAAATTAGAAAAAGAAGGGGGGCCACACAGCCCTCCTTCTTAAAAAAATAAAATGAATAAAAGACTGGCATCGCGCCGGAGGCCACGCCCCCTCCTTGCAGCACTCTGCAAACGCGCCCCCTGGCCAGTTGTAAGTTGGAGAATTAATTCCCCTTCAATACTGGGGGGCCCTAAGGGCCAACTAGCCCAACAGGTATCTCCAGTATGCGCAAGGGAGCTGCGTTGCAGACAGGTGTTCTGAGGCCACGCCCCTTTTTACACCTCTATGCAACGCAGCTCTGTGGCGCTTACTGGAGGTACCTAGTGGGCTAGTTTGACCCTAGGGACCCTTAGGATTCAAGGGGACTTAATCTCTCAACTTAGAACGGCCACAGGGCGCGTTTACACAGTGGTGAAGGGAGGGGACGGGGCCTGAGGTGACGTGTGCAAACACGCCCTGTGGCGCGTTTTAAGAGGTAGTTTTAATCCCCTGCCCTGTTATATACTAGGGGCTTACAGAAGAGGTCATGCTGATCACAGGGGGACCCCAACGCATAGTGTTCCCTAGTGTATGTAGGTGTTTTCACTGTATTCTGAGTGTCTTTTAACATAGCACTGGCTCTAGGACTGGTTAGTCAGACTCAGTTACCGCCAGTATCCGTCTGAAAAAGTTGAGGGTACAGGATGATTTTGCAAAAAGGCTTCTTTCTGCTCTTCTGTTTCTTCTTTCTGCACGTTATCCTTCTTCCTGCACTTTTCTTCGTCTTTGAGGACTTCTGTTGCTTCTTTCTGCATTGCTTTTTTTTTCTTTCTGTGCGTTTTTTCTTCTTTCTTCACATGTCCTATCTCTGTAGGCATAGTTAGAAATTAGCATTTAAAAAACCTTTGAAATTCACTGAAAAAAACCATAGGTTTCAGGGGCGTTATAGTTAGCTGGACTTTTCACTCGTACAAAACCATTGAAATTCCCCCGTTATAGTTAGTTCAGCTAACTATATTTCGCGCACCCGCAATGCACTGCTGATGACGTCACATATTACATCACTCATGACATGGTCAGTAACATCACTCATGACATCACTGATGACATCTCAAATGACATCACTGATGACATCATCCTTGTGATAGAGTGGCAGACCTCCTCTCCCCCTAATATAACCTTTGATACACACATTCAAGAATAGAAACTAAAATTTTCAAAACAATGGACATACCAATACCAGTTACAACAACCTATTCAGTAATTCTAAAATCCACATACACATCCACTCATTCACCAACAGTCCTATACAGTCACTCATACATGTACTCACTCATCATATGTACTCATACACCTATACATCCTGTTACACAACACCACTCATCCATAGAGTTACTCACACACATAGTCGCTCATGCTAATAAAGAATCAAACATCCATTTACTTGAATATACTGTTCTACACACACCACCACACTTACTTCTACAGAAACTTACACATACTTAGTATTTTAAACAATCACTTATAGAAACACATACTTATTCATACAGGAACTCTTTCAATCTCTCACTCTCACATATACTCACTTATATACACAAATAGTCACATATACTAGTTTAAAACATATGTAGTTACTCATAAAGACACTATTGAGACAGTCATTCACTCACTAACACACCCATGCACACACATCCACCCATACAGTCCTGCACACATGCTGTCTTCAAACACATACAAACAGTGAGTCACTCATTCATGCACCTATGCACTACGTAATACCCCCCACCGAACCATACAGACACTCATACTGATACTCAAAAAACCAACTAATAACCTATATGGACACTCATGTAGCTACTCACCAACCCATGCAGCCACTTATACACAAAGTGAGAGACTGATACAGATATTTACATATTTAAACATTACTCACTAAGCCATGTATTCACTAAGATACACTTAATCAGTCAGTTATACAATCAATTTTTCAAAAACAAATCATCCATTTAGACACTTATATACCCATTTATTCTTCCATCGACCTTGAGATATACATATATAAAACATATTTAATTTTCAGAAAAACACAGTCACTGGATGATGTCATCAGTGATGTCATGAGTGATGTAATATGTGACGTCATCAGCAGTGCATTGCGGGCGCGCGAGTTATAGTTAGCTGAAGTAACTATAACGGGGGAATTGCAATGGTTTTGTACGAGTGAAAAGTCCAGCTAACTATAACGCCCCTGAAACCTATGGTTTTTTCAGTGATAATATATATATATTATCTACTGGCGGTCGCCAGTAGATAGTTATAGTTACAACCTAGTTTCCATAGGAAATCTCAAAATTCTATTTTGAATAACTTTGGCGCCGGTTGACGAATCCTCGCGAAATTTTCAAAACTAATGGGGCGTTCCGTTCAGCTCCTACCCTGAAAGTCTCAGGGTGATTCGTAAAGCAGGGGCCGAGAAAAAAGGGGGGTCCCAAAACGCGTTTTCCCCATGCATTTTTCCATAGGACCTTTAGACACAGCTACAGCCCGAACAGCTGAACAGAATTACTTGAAATTTGGCAGAGAGGTAGCCATAAGGTCAAGGAAGTGCCTTTTGCAGGTCTGGTGTAAATCTGTTCAGTATTTCCTAAGAAAATAGCATTTAAAAGCATTTATATATGTGGGCGGAGCCTAACCACACATCTCATCCTGGGATCTGATTGGCTGTCAGCACTTCATCCAAGAAGTGTTGGCAGCCATCTTGGGACCAATATACATGATAGCACCTCATTAAAAAGCATTGCAGTTAATAGAAGGTTTTAAGACTTTAGTTACATTATAAATCATTTGTTGATGGTACCATACTCATTTTAGGAATTGTGGTATGTTCTAAGGTGATTTAACCATGTGAAAAAGCCTTCTGCTGGGATATCATGATTGAGAGAAAAATATTTTCTCATGCTTTTACCACAGAGGTTTGGAAGGTGATCTATAAGCTAAACTGAGAGCTTATTTTCTGTAAATTCACATTATCTTTCTCAGTCATGTGAGAATGAAGTCTGACATTCTCAGTAAAACATGTACATCCAACAAGGGCAGAGACTGTCAGTTGATTCCTTTGTGTTCTACTGCAGCTTCCCAGAGTGTTCCAAAGAACTATTAGAGCGCTAACAGTCCTACTTATGATAAACGTATGGCACACCTGAAGCCATCTTGCTTGGATTAAAGTGGTAACTCTTAAAACATTTAATTTAAAAAGGAACAAAATGAGGGGGTTCATTTTTCCATAAAAAGTGCAGAAAGAAAAATTAGGGCACATTTTGAGTGACTTCTCAAATCCTCTTCTATTTCATTAAAAAATTCTGACATGCAGACTGAAACATGCACTTTCAATACCAGCAGCAGTTTTCCCTGGTGAGCAGTAGCTTTACTACAGTGATCTAATGAGCAAAAAGAGTGCTAACATTCTGAATTTATGGCAAATGTGTGACACATCTGAATGCCTTCTTGATGGAATCAAAGTAAAAAACTGAAAGTATTTCCTACTGAGGAGACTGCAGTAAATGAGGAAATTAGGAAACTTCATAAGAAATAAGTCTCCCAAGATGGCCACCAGAGACAAAAGAGCCCAAATGTAGCCCAAATATCACCCAGATGTAGCCCAAGTATAGCCCAATGACAGAATGTCCCAGAATGTTCTTAAAAACAACTAGAGCGCTTACTGTCTTCATTATGACAAAAGTATGGCACACCTGAAGCCATCTTGATTGGAATAAACTGGTAACACTTAAAACATTTAATTTAAAAAGGAACACAATGAGGGGGTTCATTTTGCCATCGAAATTATGATTAATGCTGAAGAAAGAAAATGAGCGCACATTTTGAGTGACTTCTCAAATCCTCTTCTATTTCATTAAAAAATTCTGACATGCAGACTGAAACATGCACTTTTAATACCAGGAGCAGACTTCCATGGGGCAGTAGTTTTACTACAGTGATCTAATGAGCAACTAGAGTGCTAACATTCAGAATTTATGGCAAATGTGTGACATATCTGAATACCATCATGATGGAATCAAAGTAAAAAACTGAAAGCATTTCCTACCGAAGAGACTGCAGTACATGAGGAAATTAGGAAACTTCATAACAAATAAATCTCCCAAGATGGCCACCGGAGACAAAAGAGCCCAAATGTAGCCCAAAATCACCCAGATGTAGCCCAAATATAGCCCAATGACAGAAGTGTGCAAAACACTTATTATTTTGTGTTTTTGCAGTGTTATATAGTGCAGACTTGTCAGGTATTGGAGTGCTTTACATGAGCATTGGTTACATCTCACAAGAACAAATTCATTTTGGTTGTAGACATGGGGAGACTAAGTGATTTGACCAGAATCACAGAATGTCGAGCTGAAGCAGAAACTTCAACCTGGTTCCCCAGTTGCAAAGTCTGCAGTTCTGGAAGTAACACCACATCCTCTCCCCTAAGTGCAACATTTAATCAAGTGGTCAACTGGATAAAAAAACATAAAGATAACAAATAATTTAAAAGTGCTTTGTCGCTATTTGAAAACTCAAATAAATATGTCCTTATTTTAGTCTTTCAGAGCACTAACCATAATTTTGATGCCAATTACACCCGCTCGTATATGTAATTTCTAAAGGAAATGCTCTAGGTATTACAGTTTTGATTACATTAAGATGATGTCAGGCGTTCCACACTTTTGTAATAAATATAGAATGTTAGCAATCTAGTTGTTCATTAGGATACTGTTGAGAGGCAGAGGCCAGGGGCACGGACTCTGAAAATTGAAGGCAGGTAGGAGGGTGCAAAGGCAACAATTTAACCACACTGAGCAGGCAGGAAGGGCCGTGGAAGCACAACAGACTATGGAGGGCAGTGGAAAGGGGGGCAGGGGCAACAAACCAACAATGCAGGACTTGCAAGAGAGGCTGTGGCAATGTAATAGACCATTGTGGGCAGAAGGAAGAGGCAATGGTAGTACAACCATACATGCCAACAGACCCAATTCAGCAAGGAAACGTCCAATGTTTTTAAGCTCAAATGGCCTTTATTTGATCTGTCTCCTGTCTACAATCTCCTCTTTTTCAATGTAACTCAAAGGGGAAAATCAATACCCCAGTTTTTTTTCAAAATCTCCCTCTTACCAAGTTCAAAATGTTCGCAAGTATGGTACATTGGATCATGGAAGGAAATGGGATAGGGACATGGACTTGGATAATAGAGGACAGGAGGGACATGGAGAGGTGCACCAAACTGACCCTGCAGGGCAGGCATCAGGGTTTGCAGCAGCACAATACACCACACAGGGCATGCGGGACGGGAGTGCAGCACAACAATCCATAGAAAGCAAGAGGGAGAGGACAGGACCATGCACATGGACAACAGAGAACAGAGGGGCAAGAGGCAATGGTAGCTAGCTGACCATAATGGACAGACAGGAGAGAAAGCTGCAGCATAACAGACCATAAAGGGCAGGAGGGACGGATCAGGGGCATTACAATGGAACAGACAAGCCAGGAGGGAGGGAGTAGGGGTCTGCACATGTAAACAGAGGGCTGGGGGCAAGGGGCAGGGCAGGAGCAGCAAGATAGCCATGGAGGTCAGGCAGGATGGGCACTAGAAGCAAGACACACCATGAAGAGCAACAGTGAGACTGTGATGGCATACACACAGACCATGGAGGGAAGGTGGGAGGGGCTCAGGGGCAGCTAACTGACCACACAGGGAAGGTGGGAGGGGCCATGGCAGCACAGAAGACCATGCATGGCAAGTGGGAGGGTTAGTGGCAGCACAATGGCTATGATGGGCAAGAAGGAGGGTGCAGGGGCATGCACAAAGGACGATGGAGGATAGAAGGGAGGGTCAGGACCTGTGCACAGACAAGAAAGTTCAGGGGAAGGGGCCTCACAACAGACCACACGGGGTAGGCAGGAGGAGCAGTTGCAGCACAACAGACCAGGGAGGGCAGAAGGGTGTGGCAGTACAATGGACCATGTAGGACAGGAGGAAGAGGATAGGGGCATGGCATGTGGACAGGCAGGGTGGAGGTAGCAGGGACAGGTTACAGTCATCTGACAATGCTAGGCAGGTAGAAGGGGAGTGGCAGCTCAACAGAACACTCAGAGTAGATAGGAGTGGCAGGTCCATGGGACATGGTGGGCAAAAAGGATGGAGCAGGGGCAGGCACAAAGACATGTGTATCAAAGGTTATATTAGGGTGAGAGGAGGTCTGCCACTCTATCACAAGGATGATGTCATCAGTGATGTCATTTGAGATGTCATCAGTGATGTCATGAGTGATGTCACTGACCATGTCATGAGTGATGTAATATGTGACGTCATCAGCAGTGCATTGCGGGCGCGCGAGTTATAGTTAGCTGAACTAACTATAACGGGGGAATTTCATTGGTTTTGTACAAGTGAAAAGTGCAGCTAACTATAACACCCCTGCAACCTATGGTTTTTTCAGTGAATATATATATATATATATATATATATTCACTGAAAAAAACCAAAGGTTTCACACACGTTATAGTTAGGAATTAGCATTTAAAAAACCTTGCAAATTCACTGAAAAAACCATAGGTTTCACACATGTTATAGTTAGCTGGACATTTCACTCGTGAAAAACCAATGAAATTCCCCCGTTATAGTTAGTTCAGCTAACTATAACTCGCGCCCCCGCAATGCACTGCTGATGACGTCACATATTACATCACTCATGACATGGTCAGTGACATCACTCATGACATCACTGATGACATCTCAAATGACATCACTGATGACATCATCCTTGTGACAGAGTGGCAGACCTCCTCTCACCCTAATATAACCTTTGATACACACATTCAAAAATAGAGACTAAAATTTTCAAAAAAATGGACATACCAATACCAGTTACAACAACCTCTTGAGTAATTCTAAGATCCACATACACATCCACTCATTCACCAACAGTCCTGTACAGTCACTCATACATGTACTACTCACTCATCATTTGTACTCATACACCTATACATCCTGTTACACAATGCCACTCATCCACAGAGTTACTGACACACATAGTGACTCATGAAAATAAAGAAAGAAACATACATTTACTTGCATATACATTTATACACACACCACCACACTTACTTCTACGGGAACTTACACATACTTAGTCTTTTAAACAATCACTTATAGAAACACATACTTATTCATACAGGAACTCTTTCAATCTCTCACTCTCACATATACTCACTTATATACACCAATAGTCACATATACTAGTTTAAAACATATGTAGTTACTCATAGAGACACTATTGAGACAGTCATTCACTCACTAACACACCCATGCACACACTCATCCACCCATACAGTCCCCCAGACATGCTGTCTTCAACACATACAAACAGTGAGTCACTCATTCATGTACCTATGCAGTACGTGACACCCCTCACCGAACCATACACACACTCACACTGATACTAAAAAAACCAACTAATAACCTATATAAACACCCATGTAGCTACTCACCAACCCATGCAGCCACTTATACACAAAGTGAGAGACTGATACAGATATTTACATATTTAAACATTACTCAGTAAGCCATGTATTCACTAAGATACACTTAATCAGTCAGTTATACAATCAATTTTTCAAAAACAAATCATCCATTTAGACACTTATATACCCATTTATTCTTCCATCGTCCGTGAGATATACATATATAAAACATATTTAATTTTCAGAAAAATACACATTCACTGGATGATGTCATCAGTGATGTCATTTGAGATGTCATCAGTGATGTCATGAGTGATGTCACTGACCATGTCATGAGTGATGTAATATGTGACGTCATCAGCAGTGCATTGCGGGGGCGCGAGTTATAGTTAGCTGAACTAACTATAACGGGGGAATTTCATTGGTTTTTCACGAGTGAAATGTCCAGCTAACTATAACATGTGTGAAACCTATGGTTTTTTCAGTGAATATATATATATATATATATATATATATATATATATAAAATACAAAAAAAAAAAAATACAAAACTGCATTCAATCCTTAATCCCATTGAAGACAGGACCATACCCTGCGGAATTTTAGCAGAGATCGAGGGCCTCTAGCTTTGGCTAATGCAGTTTCCATTTCAAAGATCTCCCTCAACAAAGACCAGAATTCATTAATACTAGGAGACATGGTATGAATCCAAGAGCGGGCAATACATAAGCGGGCACAGACCGCGGATAATAGAGGCTAGAGATTTTGTATGACCCCCGGGCTCTGAAAACAGTCCCAACAACAACTCTTTCCCCGAGACCGGGTTGTCGTAGCCAACCCAGGTTGCAAGAGTGAGAGTAATATTAGACCAAAAGTCCTTCAGCCTTGGCCATGTAAAAAACATATGGTGTAGGTCAGCAGTGTATTCTTGGCATTTCGGGCAATATGTTTCAGCAGTAGTTGGGTTATTAGCCCATTTAGAACTTCGCTCAGGGGTATAATAAAGCATGAAAATAATTCTATGTTGTAGTTTTAGATTGACAGATATTACAGCTAGATCGATAGTTTGGAGAGATTCTTGTATTTCCTCTTTTGTTATATCGCAGCATAAGATCCGACTTAACTTTGCTGCGATTTGTATGCCATCATTGCTCACCAACCCAATACATTTTTAGGTCTCACTGAGTCAACGCATGCGCCGTCTGCGAGACATTTAGTATCTGGGTTTTCTAAGTGCTGCCACAGGCTTTTGGTGGCCTAGTTCTTGCGCTCATGCGAGCGTGCAGCCGCCATCTGCCTCCCTTCCAGCGCGATCACTTTCACTTTTTTGTGCTGCTGCACGCGCATCACTAGGGTGTCTTTTTTTTTTTTTTTACATTAAATGCTCGTTACGTTCGTGTTTGGAAACTGAGCACAGACTAGTTATTTCTTTGTTTTCTTTGGTTATTACACCTTGGTGACGTGCAGCCTTTAACGCCCGTTCTGTTGCATGGGCTCCCTCCCCGCTATCGCCCCACAGGACCCAACCCAAATACTGAGGATGCGACATGGCAGGCCTCAGCAGCCACAGGCAGAAGCTGCCAGAGACACGTGTTCGTGTGTCATATATGCACACGCAGCTCCTGTGCTCTAGGGGTTCCGCATCCTTTGAACTTTCCCCATTCAGACTATGAGATAGGAGGGTCTCGGGGCCTATCAACACTTTCTGCAGTGGGCGTTTAGTGGGGCTCAAAGGCCTACGGAATCCATTATTCGACTGAAATTGATTTAAAGATTGGAGTTCTGGCCACCCACCCAATGAAAGGCGTTACATATTCATTAAACTCCACCTGCACCACCACACGGGCAGCTGATAGTACATTCTAACTCCAGCCCCCACCCCGCGTCCATATGCCTTCCAGCTAAGTCCATATGCTCTCCACCCTTGTGCAGAGCTAGTACTCTTTTTGTATGCATTAGTAGTACTGCTTGTGTTACAATCCGTTTGAGTACCACTGTCAGCGAATATGCAGTTGGAAAATAACCCACACATTCCTCCCACTTGAGTTTAGAGATGAGTGTTTATTTTGACACTCCCCCGCAGCAGGGCCAATAGATGTATCTCACAGACGCATCACTCCACCTGCGTCCCCGTTTGACCAGTGAATGCTTCCATCTGGTCCATACAAATGGAAGGGATGCTCCTATCTAAAACAAACATGCGCCCGCCACGTTCGCTGCTTTGAGTTGTATCGGTTTGTGCAGACAGGCGCAGGAGTTCTCTCTGAAGGCACCTCGACCTTCTGCTTTCCTCCGCCGGGCTTAATTAAGCGATAAAAGAAAGCACTTTTCAGATCGGGACTGCATCACAGAAAGAGCTCATCCCACTCGCCGGTTCTTATGCTGCATTTGTGGAAGAGACATTCATTTCCACATTACGAGGCAAAGGGTCTCCTGTACAAACGAATGTGCTTGCAGTGTTCGTTGCCCAGTGGTCCTCGATAGGTGTTCACTCATCTACAAAGCAGTGAGACGCCACACAATGAAGGACTCTGCATTCACCATGGGTTGGCCAACTCAGCCACTGCATGCGTCGAGTGGGCAACAGCACATGCCCTCTGGCTTGCGAGACACTGTTTTCAACAATAAAGGGATTGGAGCCGCCCATTGCTTACCATTTGTTGACTTCAGTGTCACTCTTGTTTGCAGCCTTCTAATTGGCCAGCATAAGCCATGTGTCAATGCTGTTGCTTTATTTGGAGCAGGGACCAAGCACAGATTGATTCAAAGTAATCAGAATCCGTCCGCTGTTTGCGCTGTGATCGAGGTACTATTTCTTCTCCCCTCCTGCACTTACACTTCCCCATCCTCTTCCTCCTGCTCACACACCCCTAGTTTTGTTTTTTCCTTAGCCCCCTCCTTTTGCTATCATTTTCGCTGCTCCTTTCTCCCTCATGCTGCCCCCTTGCTTTTTTTTTTAAAACATAAAACGTGGCAAAAAAACAAGCATTGGCATAGCCAATAGGTCTCGCTTTTGGGACCTTATAAGTATTTAGTTATGCAGCACAATATCCTTGGTGCAACAACATTAACTGTTGCATGGCTAAACACTTATAAGGTCCCAAAGGCGAGACTTATTGGCTATGCCAATGCTTGTTTATATATTTTGCCTATAGTTCCTCACCCTCTAGTACAGACAAGTGTAGACAAGATCTCGGAAGGATTAGACAGCGCTAGTAGTCCCCTACCACGAATAAGATAGTTCCTAACTTGTAAGTACTTAAAAAAAATGAGTTTGTGGAAGATCAAATTCTACTTTTAAAGATAAAAAAGTTCAAAAACCCCGTTCGTCATACAACTGACCAACCGCACCACACCCTTAAACTGTCATTCCTTCCCAATCTGGTCGTGGAATATATTTGGAAATAGGGGATTCCCCCATAATACAATGCAGCAATGTAAGTCAGGTATTGCATATGTCTTACAGATTTCACGCCATATATTGGTATTGTCCCCGATTACCTTAATGCGTACCTGCTTAAAATAATTGGGATCAGATGTTTTACATAGTAGAAACCCGGTACTTGGTCCATAGGCCAACTGATATAAAAGTCAGCTGGAATTTATATCAGTTCCCCAAGCAGACTCTGTAGCCGCCCGATGAATGCTGCCCAAAAGCACATGTTAAAATCCGGGAGCTTAAATCCGCCCTGCATGTATGATCATTTTAGATATCGAATAGCTCTTCTAGCCCGTCGGTATCCCCAAATAAAACTGCCCAGGACACTGTCTAAACATTTTTTTTTTAAAAAGGATGATGGCACTTTTATTGGAATTGTACGGAAAAAATATAGGAACTTTGGTAAGATATTCATTTTCACCACATTGCATCTCCCAAATATACTGAGAGGTAGCAGGTGCCAACTTCGCAGCTTGGCCACCACTTTCTTCAGCAATAATTTGTAGTTTAATTAAATAATGTAATTGACTTGGCTACTGAGACATACTCCCAAATAGATAGCCGTACTTGTGACCCCAAGAGTTACTGGGAGAGTGTCTAGTTGAAAGTTTAATATGGTCTGTGTTTTCAGCACATTTAATTTATAGCAGGAGAAGGAGCCGAATCAATGTGCTTCATACATACATTATCCCCGCCATGGCTTTAACTGGATTAACCGAGAAGATAGCAATGTCGTCTGCATATGCGGTTAATGTTAAGTTTGTCCCATTTAAAATAACTGGGACAATATCCCCATTGAGCATTAAATGCTTAATAAATGGCCCGATGTAAATAGTGAACAACAGAAGTGATAAAGGACAACCCTGCCGGGTCCCCCTTTGAACTGAAAAAGAAAAAGAATAACGTTCAGTAAGTTTGATTGCGGCTGCTGAATGGTTATACAGTTTCTGTACTGCTGAGATAAGCCTTTGACCGAAACCCATTTGAGACAGACACCCATAATACTCCCCACGTCACCCGGTCAAAGGCTTTCTCGGCGTCTAACATCAGCATCCCCATCTGCTGGCCTATTAGACCAGAAACATCAAATGTGGCAATTGCCGTGTTAATGTGGGTGGCGGTGTCTCTTCCGGGGACAAAGCGGTGTTGCTGCTCTGAGACTACTGTATGAATTACCCTGGCGAGTCGTACCGCAATCCATGTATATCCAATCAAAATCATAAAGCTGGGAATAAGCGACCAGTATTGCATTTGCTATGTATAAAGGGTCAATGCAAGAGTGTGCGAAATATGTCCACACACGTAAAAAAGATTAAGATTAACTGGTTCACACTAGTGTAGAATATGCACGTTACAGGGACATAGCACGCCGTTTTCGTCAATAAGGGACAGGCATGTCTTATTGGGCTCAGGTCATCCAAGACTTAGGAAGTAAGGGAACAAGCATTGGCATAGCCAATAGGTCTCGCTTTTGGGAGCTTATAAGTATTTAGTTATGCAGCACAACATCCTTGGTGCAATAACATCAACTGTTGCATGGCTAAACACTTATAAGGTCGCAAAGGCGAGACCTATTGGCTATACCAATCCCTGTTGAAGAAGGGAAGGCAAACTAGTGTGTGATGACTTTGCACTACTTCAGTCACAAATGAGCGTGCACAGATCTAAGCACAAGTCAGTGCAGCCTTACTTGACTCGAGATGGGGACAAACATGTGAGTGCCGCAGAGGCTGAAATGTCTAATTAACATGTCAAAGAAGGGTCAATCTTATTTGCTGCAGAGAAGTAAACAGCGTGCACACAAGTGGGCCCTAAACAACATACATGAGTGAAGGCCAGAGTCTCCGGAAGCTAACACACAGCAATGTTCCTTATTAGAGAAATGTCAGTGTGTCCCGAGTGGGACATAAACACGTGTACTGTTGTGGAAAGAAAAACAGAGCACAGAAAAAAAATGCTGGAAATAGGAATATTAGTGCAACGGCCATTGCCCCGTGCAGTGCGCCAAGATATCAAAGCACCAACATGGTAAAATGAGATAAACTACCACTGGAAGGTGTTGTGGGCGACTGTTGCACTGAGAATCATCAAGAGCGTTAGCACTGAGGCAAGGTGTTTTTCTCTGTTTGTCATCAGGATGGGTGGCTCCTGACAAAGACCACATCTGTTACTAGATGTGCTTCTTATGCCAACAGAAAAAGTAAGGAGTCTGTGAGCAGCTGAGAGTGAGCTTCGTGACACAGTCGTTTTGGCTGTTTGTGCTGAGATTGTCAGATGTGTTTATCACAGTCACGCAACCACTAACTGGCGGGAAAGGTGGCATTGCTTGGCAAGCAGCAAATAAGTAAACGACAAATAGCAATGGGAGGTGGGAGAAGACAGCCAAGGGCACATATCGGGTAGACGAGTTACTTTTAATCATCCCAAAACATCAGTGTCTCAACTGAAAGTGCCAACAATAGACCAGCGTTCAACAGCTTGGATTCTAAAAATGGGGAAAAGGCTAATTTACTGATCACGAAATTCTCGCAAACTAATAACGGCTGTTTGTTTTTACTCATTCTAACAAAATGAATAGTGCCATATAACAGACTTTTGCAGGACCTCCCAGGCTAATGTCACAGAAATAAACGAAAAGATAGGCCAATTTCAGCTTTAGCTATTCATGAATGGCATGCTGCTGCTAGTGTACTATGCCTGGTTAGAAGGAAAGAAGCCTGCGAGAGCGTGGGAACTAGGCCAGTGTTTTGACAACCCTCCCTGCGTGCAAAATCTTTTCATCAAATGTGTTACCTGCAACATCCATCTAAAAGTATGTGCGACTGTGCTGAAAATGGATTCTTACCTTCAAACTAAATTATGCTTTCTATCGAATTCCCACTCAGCAATGTGTTTTTAATTTAGGCTACTTCGAACAGGAAGCCACATGAGTCATAGTCTCGGCATGAGGGCACCGCAGCAGACAGCATGTTTCATAAAGAGGCAGAGACTGCAATCCCCTCGGGCACTCGGTGTCTAACAGATCGTTCCGCTTCAGAAAGGCCCTTGCTACAAGTACAGTCTCGCAGGGAAGCCTTGAAACGCCCGCTTCAGGCTGGCAGCACCCTTCCCACTGGCATAAGAACTGCCTGTACCGCTTGGCAACTGCAAACTACTCTACCGACATTGAAAACGCGCACACATTTCCAACAGTGCATTTATGTAGCTTGTTCAATGTCCGCTCGCATCAGTGATGTACCGAAAAGCGTTCAAATACATATTAAACACAGTTTATTCGGTGTTATTTTAGACCTCCAAAGAGGAAACCACCTACGGCTGCCAGAAAACTGCACGACCAACAAAAACAAACAAGCATTGGCCGCGAAAGTGACGCGGCCGCAAAAGGTAAAGAAATCAAGCACACGAGTGCTTCCTTTAATCAGCATCCTTTAATAAGGTTTGTTGTTCGATAAAGTAACTAGCAATCTAAGTGGTCTAAAAACTTCAGTAGCGACAAAGCATTTTCAGACCTCATGGGGGGGGGGGGGGTTTAGCATTTTTGTCATGTGAAGTTAATTGTTCAGAATTTTTACACCGCATCATGAGAAGAGAAATAGAAACGAAAAATGCATTTGTAAAGCGCATTTCCACGTGAAGTTTGTTGTTCAATATTTGCACACCGCCTCGGGAGAAAACCAATGAAATCTAATTGTTATAAGGAGACGAGCTCTGTGGTGGGGGAGGGACATTGAAGCGAGGCGCGCGAGCTTGGCAGAGCGAGAGGAAAGCCAGATGGCGCCTCTGCTCGTGCCTGTGCGCGTAACCGCACACTATATGCCACACAAAGCTGTGGTCGGACTTTGAAAACTCCTCTCCTAATGTCTCGCTAGAGCAGCGCATTAGCTGGCTCAGGCGATACCTAAAAAGAAATGCATTATTCACAGAAAGGAGTATTCGTGGGTGGGCAGTTTTCAAGACCACACGGTGTCACTAGAATCCTCCTGCTTACGAGGGCCTAATGGGACTCCCTTGTACTCGCCGCCTGACCACAATATAAGCAAAAGCCAACACTGTAGCGCAAAGACCATACATGCCAACATTTCAGAAGATCAAAGTGGGAGATTAAAAAAAAATAATCGGGAGAATGGGGTCTTGAATCGGGTTACTGTCATGTATGGGCTTTGGAAGTGTGCTGCTGCAGGATTGTGTAATGTTGGTAAATGAGCACTCGGAACAAGTGTTATCTTTCCGCTATGTTTATTGGCACAACAGTTGAGCAGTTACACCCAGGAGCGCCGGCCACCTCTATCCGTCCGCTCGCTGCCGCGCACACCTCTTCCCCCGCTGCCGCTTACTCCCTCGCGCGCCTCCTGGCGTCAACCTGCGTACCCGCGTCACGTGACGTGACGCGCTAACAACTAGACCGCTACATATCTCCCCCTTTTACCAACCCAACAATAAGTCACTTACAGTTCGCAGTCTAGTTCAAAGTCTTGGAACCTGGAAGGCCTTACTACTTGTCTTCCGCTCCTGGTCACCTTACCGCTTGACCCTCGAGCCCCTTGGCTCTGTGTTTCCTCACGTTCTGTCCCTTCGGCCATCGCTCCCCCACTGTTCCGATTACCTCCCGGCCTGTCCATCTCTGCCATTGGGGTCTCACCCCCTTGCTCTCCTCCTAGCTCCTCTCCTGCACCTGCTTCTTCCCTTTCGTCACTTCCGCTCGCCTTATTCTCTTCATCCACATCTCCCGTGCTTTCGCCTTCCGTCTCCCAATGTTCCCATCTCAATATCTTGTTGCACCGGGCCATGCGGTCCTGCGACCACACGTTCCCGTCACTGAGCAGAGCCGCTCTGTCATACACTTCCTTGACCTGCATGGGCTTGCTGTACTTGCTGTCTCCTTTCCTTTGTAGGGTAGCCAACTTTACTCTCACCCATTCTCCTCTCACTAACCGAGTGTCCTTCACACTCCTCCTCTTGTTGTAGTTCTTGGTGTAGATGGCTTGGGCCCTCTCCATGTTTGCTCTCACGACTGCCGGAGACCATTCACTGGTCACTACCTTCTCCTTCCAGATTCTGTTGTCGTGCGTGAAAGGTTCACGTCCTCTCAATATTTGGAACGGGCTGTACCCTGTGCTTGTGGGCGTTATCCTGTAGGCCCATACCATATTCTCCACCGCCTTTTTCCAGTCTTTGTTGCAGGTGATGGCTGCTTGAATGGCCCCCATCACCACCCTGTTAAATCGTTCCACCAGACCGTTACCTGCCGGATGGTATATGGCCGTGTGCTTTGCCTCGATGCCGTTCCTCCCCATGAAGTGTTTCCATTTTTCTGATGTGAACTGTGGCCCGTTGTCGCTTAAGATGGACTTGGGGATTCCCTCTCGGGTGAATGTTTCCGATAGGAACTCCAGGATGTTCTCCGTGTCCATCGTCTCGCTCACCTTTATCTCTGGCCACTTGGAATACCGGTCGATGAGGACACACACGTACTTTTGTACGCTCTGGTCATCCAGCACCGGCCCTAAAATGTCTATGGACAACTCTTCCCATGGGTTTGCGGGCGTGTCGAATTTCCCCAGAGCCGGGCGTAATGGCCTCAACGTTTTGTCAGCCCCTTGGCATTGGGGGCACTCCCTGACATGTCTCTCTGCTCTCATGTCCATGCCTGGCCACCAGTAATTCTGTTTTGATCTAGCTTTGAGTTTCCCAATACCCAGGTGGCCTTCATGCAAGAGGTCCAGTAGTTTGTTGATGAGATTCGTGGGGGGGATTACTCTGTCTCCCCGATATATGAATATGCCCTCATCTCCCACGGTCAGTTCTTCTCTCACTTCATAAAAAGGTTTGAGGTTGGGTTTCACCTTTTTCTTGTCCGGCCACCCTTGGGTGATGTGGGCTTTTGCCTCCTTCAGGTCCGCATCTTCGTCATACGCAGCTGTCCACTCCTGTCTGCTGATGATCTTCTCTTGATCCTCAATGAGAGCCACCATCTCTCCTCTGTCCGCCGGGTCTTCTTCTCCCGGCTCCATGGCCGCCGCTCGGCTCAGGTAGTCTGCCACTCGGTTCTTGTTTCCCGGGATGTACTCTACATCATATCTGTAGTCCAACAATTTTAGGGACATTTTCGATATCCTGGGTGTGGCGCTGGCGTGTCCACACGATGTCAGAACCTTCACTAACGGCTTGTGGTCCGTTTTGAGCAGGAATCGGGTACCCCATAGGAATTGCCGGAATCTCGTCATGGCCCACACTACCGCTAACATCTCCTTCTCAATGACGCTGTACTTGCCTTCTGTCTCCGTCAGTGCTCTGGAGGCGAAGCTTATTGTCTCCACTTCTCCACTTCCTCGGTCTTGCATGAGTACAGCGCCCAACCCCTTGTCGCTGGCGTCCGTGATGAGTATGGTGGCGCCTTGCGGGTCGTAACCCTTGAGAGGCATTGCTTCTAGGATCCCTTTTTTGATGACTTCAAATTCCGCTTGGGCCTCCGGTGTCCTCCTCCTCTTTGGTAGCCAGTGCAGCGTTTACTGTGCTTGATTACGTGCGAGGGCCGCTCGTGTGCTTTTGTAGGTTGTGGACGGCGTCGTCTCTGTGGCCTGTTTGTGGTTTGGTTATCGTACCGTGGCACTGCCACGCTCCTCGGGTGCTCTGTGCCTGGGGTCGATCTCTGCAGTCGGCCGGGGCGTGTCCCGTGGCTTCCCCCTTCCAGGCGGCCTGTGCGGTGTGTTGTTCGGGCTTGATGGCCTGGTAGCGTGTCTTCCTTCGACTCGTGGGGCCACGTGGTGTGTTGCCCTCTACTGCGCTTCCCCGTCGGTCCGGTCTCCGTCCCGACCTCGTCGCCACTGTAATGTTGGTAAATGAGCACTCGGAACAAGTGTTATCTTTCCGCTATGTTTATTGGCACAACAGTTGAGCAGTTACACCCAGGAGCGCCGGCCACCTCTATCCGTCCGCTCGCTGCCGCGCACACCTCTTCCCCCGCTGCCGCTTACTCCCTCGCGCGCCTCCTGGCGTCAACCTGCGTACCCGCGTCACGTGACGCGCTAACAACTAGACCGCTACAGATTGGACATTTGAAAAGCAAATGCACGTTTTTTTCTTTTCTTTCAGAAGCATGACGGTTGCTGGCAGTGTATATTACCCCAGCCCTCCCCCCCCCCCACCGCCCCCTGTGTGGCAGCCCGGGCTGGAACAGCTTCCCAGGCACACACACAACCGCCCTGAGCACTTCACAGGTCTTTAAAAGACCATTCCCGTGTTAATGAGGCTTTGTTGGGTTTTCACCCCTTCTAGAGCCCCTGCATCGCCACTCTCACTGTTGCTGAAAGAATTAGCACGTTACACAATACCAAGCCTCCCTGTCTGCTGAAACCCCCCCCCCAGGAATCGGGTCTTTGCTTGCAGGAATCGGGAGGCGGTAGACTAGACTTGAAATCGGTAGTCTCCCGCCTGAATCGGGAGGGTCGGCATGTCTGCAAAGACAGACAGACAGACAGCCCCTTTCACTACAACTGTGGTAACCTCCGCTACCTACATAACCATATCACCGCCCCCACGGTTCCACAACCCTCGGGACCAGGTCTCACCATAGTAAAACAGCTCGCAGATGTAGACTCACCTACCTCTCCAGTCCGAAGCCCGTGTTCTGCTATGGGGACTGCCTGGACCAGAGATGCGCTGGATGGTGGCTCAGGTACGGACCAGCCAGCAGCCGCCCTAGACTCGCAAGCACCGCCCTTTCCGCTTCTTGCTTGTGGGCGTACCAGCATTGTTACAGGCTGTCTAAACTCAACTCAAGTGCAGCGTCTTCTACATCCGACGGTGTGAGCGCCAGGCAACGTTAACGTCTTGCTGTTGTTGCCAAAGACTGATTCCGAAACATGACCAATATGTATTGTAAAATCTACTGTATTTGTTTTGTACTTTTCATCCCACCCGCATTTTCAGTTTATCACCCTGATTTCACTGATGCTCAGTTTCACCCGCCAACAAAGCAATAATGCCTCCATTGATTAACGTTTCCTTGTTACCTTCCTAAAATTGTCTATTTTCACCCTCCTACATATCTGAGTTCACCTTCGTACATAAGACAACAGGTTGATTGGCATAGCTTTTTAGTACGGCAATTATGCCACCGTTTCGTTTAATTATCATTTAGGAATATGATATACCACCCTACGATACATATTAAGCGATTTCTTTTTACATGTATTTTTCAATTTGGAGAAAATAGAAGCTTTTGCTGCGTTTGCCAATTTTCGTTTTGCTTGCATTGGCATAGAAATACTGGCCATGTCCGTGTGGGTGCGCTGTACCCTAGAAAATGTTCATTTCAACGATGCACCCAAATGTTGGCTGGATAAAGGACAGTGTTAACTTCAAATCATGAGGCAGTATGTGCCAGAGACAAGAGAGTAGTCAGAAAAAAAATTACCCCTCCATTTGAATCGCGTTTGGCATGCCCTTGAGAGTCAGAAAATAAATTAGCCCTCAGTTTGAATCGCGTTTGGCATGCCCTTGAATGAGTCAGCATGGGAAATGTGCAAAGCCCAAATGTAATTAGGGAAGTTCGACGTGGTGGGCTTTGCACAGTATAATTATTGAAGAATTTACAAAAATCTACACGTTTCCCAGGCATTTTTGGAGGAGTTCTCAAAAAAACATCAGGGTCTGCTCACTGAGGCTGCCCTTCCACATAGTGTGTTATGGGTTCCTCCCAAGAACATAGCGCTGCCTATAAATTTAAAACATCCAGATGGTGCATCTAGCCAATGTACCCAGTTCACACATCTAATTTGCTTTAATGCACTCCTGCGTTCGTATTTCATTTTTTTAAAGTTAGAAATGCAAAAACTAGTGTATATGAAATTAAAATGTATTAAGTATCTCTAACAAAATACCCTGGGCAATACCAATCTTTGGAGACAAGTATCTTACATTTCCTCATCATTTAAGGCAGAAAGCTGTTGAAGGAGAATTCGGCCAGTGAAAAACTATTATTTTCAATTCAATTCAATCAGCTTTATTCGGCAATGAAGTCATAAAAGCACATTTACAAACATTACATATAAATACATTTAAATTACCTAAAAAGATTAAAATTACAATTAAATCTTTAAATAACCGCCAAGCATAAATTCTTGATAAAAGATAAAATCTGAATAGAGTCAGAAACATGGAGATGAGGCCAGCCCATATCAACTTATGTTACACGGATAATAGCATGATACGATTTTATGGTCACGGTACTTGGCTACCTACATGTGGTAGCTACAACAGATGGTATTTACAAAATGCAGTGTTGCTTTAGGGAGAACAGCTTGCTATGTGCTTCAGGGCTTTTGTTCTTATACTCCAAGCCCACCCTAGAAATTTAGCCACCGCTATACAATAGAATGCGAACGGCAATGGTATATCTTCTAATACCCAAAAGTTTGCAGATTGGTTTTAACCATTTTTTCCGTGGTCCTACATACATTGGGTAGAGGAATAATACATGACCTATGCTCTCGCATACTTCAACACGTCTATAACACTTATCAGTATTGGTGCCTTGTCTCCCCCATCTAGAAGTAAATTCAGCAACGGGTAGTGTGCCCACCCGCAACTGGAAATATAGCTTACGATCAGTGGTTTTTTCGATAATGTCCCAGAACTTCTCTAAAAAAGGATGGGCTTTTAAATCAAGAAAGCGGGACGTTAAATGGGTGGAAAGGCCTTGGGTAATTTCCAACTTGTAAACCCATTCCCAATACATCTCTTTCAGTTTTTCTTTAGATGGAAAAACAGTGTTTGCAGGGCTTTTCCAAAGTTCGATCAGGCCTATACTGCTCAAGAGAGATTTTATCCCAAGCAACCATGTTATTTTTTGGGACCTGTCAGATTCTATTATGTCCTCAAACCCACTCCTGTAGTGAATAAGTTCATCAGTACACCAGAGTCGACGCCAATATAATATTGGACGTAGCTTCACCAGATGTTCCAGAGGTTTTTTGCCAAGGTCCAATAATAAAGGTCGCAGTGACGTACTGGAAGGAAGACTTGTGACTTTGCGTAAAAACGCATTTTCTAAGACCTTCAGACTATTCAGATTACTAAAGCCCCAGAGCTCAGCCCCATAAAGGCATGAGCCCAGGACTTTAGTTCCATAGATTTCATGGACTGGAGAAATGGGCTTTGTGAGTGAGGTTTTGAATCTAGTCAGAAGGGCCCCTGCTTTTTGTTTGTGTTGTAACACGGCTCGGTCTAATTGGCATCCCCAGCGCATATCTTTTTGTAGTGATATCCCCAGATATGTGAATGAGGTGACCTCCTCCAAAGGAAGCTTGTTCATGTATATTTTTCCTTTAAAGGATTTTGATCCATTGAATGACATGAACTTCGTTTTTTCCGTGTTAACTTCCAGACACCTTTCTGTGCAAAATTCTTCAAAACACCCGAGGGCCTTTTGTAGGCCACTGGGGGTCTTCGAAATAATCAACGTGTCATCCGCGAACATGCGGATAGGGATGCGTACACCTGCCAGGGCAGGTGCATCGGTGGGGGTCAGTGAGAGCAGACCGGCCACCCCGCTGACGAAGAGCGAGAACAGGGTCGGCGCCAAGACGCACCCCTGCCTCACTCCCCTGCCAACCGGGAAGTCCTCGGTCACCTCCCCCACACCCCCCCACCGCACCCGGGCAACATTTTCCTCATGTAGGCGGATAATCACGGTGAGAAGCTCAGGTGCAATTCCCATTCCCCTCAGGACCTGCCAAAGCTTTCTTCTTGGGACCAGATCAAAAGCTGCTTTTAAGTCCACAAAAACCGCATATAGGGCACCGTTCCCCAAGACCACCGTCTTCCAATATAGGTTGACAAAACGGAAGACTTGGTCAATTGTACTTGTCCGGGAGCGGAACCCTGCCTGCCTTGGGCTCAAAATATCGTAATCGTTCATCCAGGCTTGGGTTATGTAGAGAAACATACGGCCTATAATCTTTTGGACTGAGTCTATTAGACTGATTGGTCTATAGTTGCTAGCAATTGATTTGTCCCCTTTTTTAAATACTGGGATGATTTCAGCACCCTTCCACGAGGGCGGGATGTCCGCTCTCTGCGCAATTGCATTAGCAAGTCGCATGATGTAGCTGGACCAGATGCTTCTATCATTAATAAACATGTCCGCAGGGATTCCGTCCATACCAGGGGCCTTTCCCCGGACAACCCCATCTAGGGCTCTATCCACATCCTTTAAAGAAAATATAGCCTTTTTGTAGTACACATGGGGAAAGGTCTCATTAGGGGTATTTTCATGGGGTGCAGCATACTGGAGTTTGAAATAATCAACCCAAGCGTTCTGCGCCACGTTGTTTTGTGGGCGCTCTGCTATGCCACCACTGTCCCATTTGTACGTGTCCCAAAAGACTTTGCTATTCTTATTCCTGGAGGCATCAAGGAGATCCTTCCATATTTCGTTTTCCCAGGTTGCCTTTGCCTCCTTCTGTGCCTTCCCATAATAGGACCTAGCAGACCTTACGAGTAATGGGTCTTTCTGTTTGAGTGCGCTGTCTAGTTCGTCCCGGGCTTTCCTACACTTGTTATTGTACCAGCCCGCTTTTTTGTAGAGTTTGGGATTTCTATTAGAGGCCGGTTTTAGGAAATATTGTCGCAGGCCTCCAAAAAGCCTTGTGTGGATTTCCACTACTAGTTGATGAGGATTTTGGCCCTCTTCCAATATACCCGGTTCTTCTAGTGCAGAGATGACTTCTTCTTTTATTGCTAAAAGAGCCTTCGGGTCTTCAACGATCCGATCCCATTTTAGATGGCGCATGTCATTAGACAGGTGGTGCTCAGACTCGTAAATGGCTTGTGGCCTTAGTGTGTTGCCTAGTAAGGACGTATTAAATGATAAAACTAATGGGTGATGGTCACTCTCAAGGCGATTAACTACCTTCATATCAGTGAGGTGGGGCCAGAGTTTTACATGAATCAGTATATAATCGATTCTACTTGCCCTGCGACCATTGTCAAAAGTATTTATTCCATGTTTATCAGACAAACTCCTACCATTAGCTGCTCTCATATGATTTCCTAGGCATAGACCACTTAACTGGATTGCTGCCTCCGTCCACCTTTTTACTGGTGCAATCTCAAGAGGTGGGATTCCCCAGCTAGCATCCTCTTCTGCAGTAAGCTGAGATATATCATGGTCCAGGGGCTCAAACGATGTATTAAAATCGCCTGCTATAATGGGTAAGAAGTTCGAGGGCAGGGAATCAATAGTTTCTTCCAGTAATTGTACTACTGGGGACCTTTTTCCTCCCGGCAAATCTCGTGCATAGACGTTAAAGATTTCTAAATTTGTCCCAGACTTTGGAACAATCTTTACAGATAGGATATCGTCACTGATGTTAGATCTTTGGGTGACTCGACATCCTAAATCTTGTTTGAGCCATATGGTTAGCCCGCCAGACGGGCGACCTCTTACGTTTTTTAAGGCTGGGATATAATAATTGAGAAATCCGTTACATAGCAGAGGATCTATTAACCATGTCTCTTGGAAGAGACATATATCAAATTTGGATATGAAGCCCAGCCAGTCAGGGTCTGCAAATTTTTGGCCCAAGCCTGCTATGTTCCAAGAAATCATAGTCAGTTGGCCACGCTCTAACAATCCTCCCTTATTAGGTCTTGGGTTCCATCGTAATGAGCTTGGGCTTTCCCTTACTGGATAAATCAGGTTATTAATGTTAGGAGTACTCACACTAGTTGTAGTACCAAGCACAGTTTTGCCAGCTAAACCATCTGATACTGTAACTAGACTCAGAGGGGATGTTGTCCTGGTCCAATTTATTGGGCAGTGTTTTTCCCCATTCGGGTACTGGTCCAATATTGTTTTCTTAATGGATTTAATACCAAAATCATCATCCTCCATTAAAGTAGTACAAACTGCCCGTTTTTCTACAGGGGTTAGACCTGATTTGCTTGTATTGTTCCTCATACAGTGAGGGTTTAATCGTCAATCGCAGTCTTCCAGGCCGGAAGACCCAATTGCCTCATGCTGTACATTGGGACCTCTGTTATTCCTCGGCCACATATTAGTGCCTCTCTGACCAAAATCCACTAGGTTGGGCTGTTGATATTCGCCATAAAAGAAGGACAAGGGCAGGGAAAGAATGGGGGTACAAGGGTTGGGGTTCTGCCACTGACAGATGTGCTCCACTGCCCTTACATCTCTAAAGTTAATTATAATGCAATCTCCTTCTATTGTTTTCTTTTTTGGGCCCACCCAATTAACTCGACGCGCAAAAAGAATTTCTGTTGATACATTCTGGGGTAGGGGGCGATTGGAGTTTAACCAGTATACACACTTGTTCTTCAATTCCCTGTAGTCCTCCCTTGTGTCTGGACCCAGGGGCTTAACCCCTGCCAATATTATCACGTAGGGTCTGGACTCTGGGGGGAGATGTATACTTGGGGGTTTCCTTGTTGCCAAAATACTGGATTCTTTCCTACCTGGTTCTTTTACTGCTAGACTACTACTAGCTGTTACCAATACATTCCCCCCGCTCACTGAATTGCCCATAGTGGGGGACATAGTGGTATCCCTAGTTACCTTGCCCAACACTGGCGGATTAGTTTTTGTAATAGTTGGGGTAGAGATGGATGCAGCATCGACAGTTGAAACATTTTTGTTAGGAGGCATAACAGATAATTTATCGCACCCCTGGCAATTGGTGACATTTTTCTGCCGAGACTGCGCTGACGAATACATCAGCTCCAAACAGGTCAATCTGTTTTCAATACCGTCCAGTCTGTCATAGATTGGTTGGCAAGTTTTATAAAATATTATCTCCATTTTTCCCCAAAAGTCGTCACCCACGTTTTGCAAGTCCTTGGGTGGGACTAGGGAGGGCGGTGTTAAAACGCTCTCATTCCCACCGACTACAGATACTCCTGGGAGAGCAAGGGATTTCTCAGGGATATCCACGGGGGTGATTCTCCTAGCCTTTGCTGTATGTCCAACATTTTGCGGTTCTCTGCGCTTCCTCTTGGTTTTCAGGTTTTTCATACTCTCTTTGTTGTTCGTGATAGGTGTTTTTGCCTTGGGGTTCGTGGCGGACCGGGTCTTTACACTCTCAGGAACACCAGTGGTTTGAGTTAGGTTTGGTAGTCCCTTTTTTGGTCTAGTGTTAAGGTTAACTCCATCAGAATCTGGGATGCAATGCATAGGTCTTTCGTGAGAGGGAGAATTAATTCCCGATACCTCCAACACAAAGCTTGCATCATTGATATCTATTCCCTGTCCCATGTTTCGAGCCGGGGAATGTACATGGGACAGGTAGCCCAGCGAGGAGCGCTTGTCTGTGAGGGAACCCAATGACAAGCGCTTCTCGGTAAGATCGATCTCCTTGTCCAGGATAGTTGATACTCTTACCAGAAATTGGTCTAGTGTGCCGACCAGAGACTTCCGGCCAGTTACAGGAGCGGTGGTCATTGTTCTGTGGTAAATAAAATTCCTTTACCGGGACTTAATTTGATACAGAAACATAATAAAATAGCTCAGTAAAATGAGAGGCAGAATCCGTGGTATTAGAGGTTCGGAATGGGCTTTATTCCAATGATCGATTATAATCGGTTGCTCCAAGTTCTGTGGAAATATGGATTTTTCTGGTCAGTTATGTCCCCTATCTTGGACCCCAACGGTTCCATGTGCATGTCACAAGTACATGTATGTTCCCTCCAGTTCCAGTTATGAAGACGCAAACACATGCGCGTCCACCGTCAACATGTCCTTTGACAGATCCGCCATGAATAGGCCGGATATTCCATTCCTAAATATGAAAGGCCATCGGCTTTATATGGTTCACTTATGCCACTTTACAGTCCAGGCAAGTAGGCCCTGATTCTGTCATCAAAACTCCTCTTGCCTTCTGCCTCTGAAAGCTCCAGTCCGAGCCTGCATCTGTGACCATGAACTTTGTCTCATTCTCTGCGCAGCTCACGAAGCCTGACATCAGCCCATTCTCTGCCAAGAACTGTATTTCACCTTCGAATTATCTGCCTCCCCCTCAGCCGATGCATTCCTGCCTAGTAGTTTAAGTAAACATTCTTCCAGTTACCAAGCAAAAAGGCCCAACTTCTCTGTCCTCATGCAAGTAATTCATAGCCCTGTTACCATGGAATATTCCTACCCCCTCGCATTCAGTGTAGACACTTAGACGCTTGTACACGCACGCACAGTCAGTATAGAATAGATTCTGTCCGAGAGTCCTTCTTTTGTGGATAACATAGTTCTTTAAACATAGGATGTTAGATATGATTTGGGATTAGGTTGACTTGACCCCCCAGACTTCTCGTCTCCACATATAGAGCTAAATGTCAAATCCCCGTCACCCCCTAGTTACACGTCATACTGCTGCGCGCGCATTTAGGCCAAGTATTATCTTATAGATCCACCTATGTATGACATCATAACCAATCATGTTCCTTTTTACTCATTATTACACCCATTTTCGGTTACGCAGACCAAACGTCAATTTCCTTATCAATTGTTACGCCTACTGTATTCACTTCATTATAATGTATGTACTATAAAAGTTACTTCTTGTCAATAAAGTATGTACTTCACTTCCTGAACCCCCGTGGTGATGGAACTTGAAGCATCCGATTATAATCGATTATTGGAATAAAGCCCATTCCGAAACTCTAATATCACGGATTCTGCCTCTCATTTTACTGAGCTATTTTATAATGTTTCTGTATCAAATTCAGTCCCGGTAAAGGAATTTTTATTTACCACATGATGGCGCCCGAACAGGGACACTTTCTCATCTCACGCGCCGGCGGTGAGTTGCAGGCCCGGTCTCCTGCCACAGCTGGACGGACAATAACGCGTACCAGCAGGATTTCCTGTATCTCCCTCCGGTCAAGCGGGGGCGACTGAGACTGCGATCAACACCCAGACGAGGCGGTGAGAAGTGCGAAGTATCCCGACCAGAGCCTAGCTGAGAGAGCAAGATCCGAGGTATACAGAGACCCACCAGTTCGAAGTCAAGCCCAGTTTCCGACGAGTCGAGTCGAGTCCAGTCCGGTTCAAGTTCAAGTTACCGAGGCCTTCCGTTTCCGAAGCTACCCGGTGAGTACCATTACTGGGGAGGCATTTCTGACGTGCACATAGGTTGTGCCGGTTAAGACGGGTTTGTGTACACAAATCCGGTCTGCACTGTTTTAGCAGTGTATCTGTACTGTTTAGCAGTATATCAAGTATTCCGAAGTATCTAGTTATTGTCAAGAATTAAGCATGGTGATTAGTTATGCAGACGATCATCATTGTTGTTTCAGTTAAAGGTTTAATGTTTTAATGTTAAATGTGTTAAACGTCCTGCATATTGTGGTATGAATGGTTGTCCATTATTGTGCTTTTTTATTAAGTGCGTTCAAGATTAAGTATCAGATCAGTTGTCAATATGCCGCTCTTTTCGAAATTAAGACAGATCACTACTAGAAAAGGGGTACTTGAAGAAGCCGTCCCTATTCCTCCTAGGGATACTCCAGGGCACTTCATGTATCACAAACATGGCTTAGACGCTATATTATTTCTTGATTTATGGGTAGACTACACCAAGGGATTACCAGAAAGTCAGAGATGGCCCGCAGCGGGAACCTGGGATGCAGAGTGCATCATGAAAGTCGAGGAAGAGTTATGGAAAAGGAAAGTCAGACAGTCACAGAAAGACGCCGCTGAGTTATGACGTAAAGAATCTCATAGACGTACGGAAAAAGCACGTAGACAGGAAGAGAAGAGTAAAGAGAGTTCAAGCAAAGTTCAAGACAATCTATTAATTAAGGAAGGTATCCGAGTGAAATCAGAACAAGTAGACAGACAAAGAAATGCCCTTATGAATGGTATGTATCCCCTTCTGGCCGAAGGATTACCTAAGGCTACTCCAGAGATACCGAAAGACTTGCCACCCCCATTATTCCCAATCAAGGTACATCCTAAGGGGCATCCTAGAACCGCAGAAGATGTTTTTCTTTCCTCATATTTAGATGACGCAGCTCCCGAGTATGCTAATTCCGTCCCACGTAGACCGCATACCAGAGAGGTCCAACGCCAAGATCCTGCACCCGTATCCCTACAGCAACAAATCGAGTCACAAGTTCCGGCAAGCACATCTGTTTCTGCATCTGTCCCTACAGGTACTTCTATAGCTGAGTCCACACCTATAGTTGCTGTGTCACGTTCGACGAATCCTTTCACACCCGACGCCCCAGACGGGGCCACGGGAGGTGCTACCAATATTTTTTCTACGCCACCTAGAATAAATAAACTTATTTTTCAAGAGTCAGCGCATTCACGTACACCCAAATTCGTAAGTGATCGTACGCTTAAGGAACTTCTTATAGATTGTAGATATAACCCGGTGCTCGGTAAAGAGGACGAAATGATCCTGGCATCATTACGTATCAGACGAGCCGCAGGGTATTTAGCGAAGCTACCAGGAATATATCATTTTGTTCAAACAGGGCGAGATCCAGAATGTATTAACAGAGCTATGGAATACCAGAAAGTAGAGATACAGGGGGAACTGTTACGTTTCCTCATAAACTGTGTGATCAGAAATCAAGACCGACCGGGGGTAGATCCGGAAGCAATGAAAATTCTTACAAAATGGAGCCAGAATATATCAGAAGGGAGACACGATAAGCAAAATTGTATAATAGCCATGTGCCGAAAGATCCGTAAAGAAATAGAACGCCTACACGAGGAGAGATTAGAGACAGACGAGTTCGAACAAAGCGAGGAAGAAGGGTCAGGACTGCCCGCAGGACAGTCGGACACCATAGCCTATGTAGGTAGAGGAAGATCTTGTAATAGGGATCAGACTAGATGTCATACTGACTCAATACGTCCAATATGTCCAGATAATGACAGGAATTTCCAAATACCTATAATTAACATAAGGTCTAACGAGCATTCGTTCCAAACCGCCGACAAACTACTCCGAGAACGAAGGGGTTATCATTTTCTCGATTCTATGGATGAACAAGATTTAGCAAGGGCAGCTGTCCATTGGGTGGACAGTCCCGGAAAATATAGTGATGAGACAGTAGTACGCACATTTTTGAATCTCACCCCAGATGAGCAGAGGTTAGCTGGGATTTATATGATTCAACAACTCATTATACTATATCAGAGTCAGCATTCGGACCCTGGTCCCTTACCTGACATATTGACTGAATTGCTTATGAATAAATGGAGAGGTCCAGGTACTAAATTAATTAAAGAAATTCTAGTATCAAGAAAGCAGTATATTCTTTTTGTATGCTCAGAGCATGTCTCATTGCCTGTCAAGGAAAGAACCACGTATCACCTGGATAGACAGAATCCCTTACGAGAAGTACACCCAATAAAAGGCGAGGACAATCAGTTTAAACGCGTATTTGTATATACGCCCATATCGAAAATAGAATTGTTAGAAATGAAGAAAGTGGTACCCAGTCATGACAAAGACCCAGCGGGTTTTCACCGAGAAATTAAAGACATGTTACTCATGGGAGAGTATACCTACCCCGACATTATGACAATATTAAAGGTGTTGATGCCTGCTGGCATTTATGAGAAACTCAAGGAAAAAGAGTGGGAGGTAGGCGACCAAAAGATAGAATGGTCAGCATTAGAAGCAGAAGAAAGGGCCCGAGGTCCAGGTTCGGGGCTTGGGGACAAAACTAAAGCACTACCAGGTCTACTAGTACAGGTACTGCCACGTTTATTAACTACGAAAAAGGAAGATTGGGGTACAATTTCAGCCTGTAAACAGAAGCAAGATGAAGACACTAGCGATTACTATGCCCGATTCGAGAAATGTTTTGGTATAAATAGTGGCATAAAAGCAAGTAGCGAATCATACCCGCATCTGTTCGTAACAAAATTAGTGGAAAATGCCCTGCCCCCAGTAAAGAATAGAGTATTAAAATTCGAGAGTACCTGGCAAGGTAACACTCCAACACAAATGTTACAAATGTTACAGTACCACCACAATAGAATTAGAGAGGAACAAGAACATGAACACAGACGCATGAAAGACACGAAAATGAAAATGCTAGTTTCCCAGACAGTTCCAGCTGAAAGACATAAAAAGGGTATGACACATTCCGATTCAGCAGGACCTGTAAAAGGGACATGCAATTATTGTAAAAAGCCAGGTCATTACGTACACGATTGTCCAGTGCTAAAACATAATATCGCCATAGGTAAAACACAAGAAAGATCACGGCCACTAAGACAAGATCAGAATGAACAAGGAGCTATGCAGCATGCCCAGGCCATGCCAGCCGCACAACAGCCAATACAGTTTGTGCCAGCTGCACCACCGTTGCCTGTTGCTGCCACACAGACAACAACACGACAAATGTATCAGACCGCACAGTATGAATATCCCGAGTATCAGCGTTACGCATGAACTAGCCTAGAGAGGGAAGTTGACTTACCCCTTATCGAGATTCCTGTAGATCAAGAAGGACCTTATGTACATAGTGAATTATTAGGTCAAGATAGAAAATTTTTACTCGATACAGGGGCAAGTCGAACAACTATAAAACGTAGTGAAGTTCCAGGGGCACCCCTCTCAGGCTCTCAGAATATTTCCCTTGGTTTTTCAGGAAAACCTATTGTTAATGAAGTATCACAGCCTCTTCCACTTACGATAGGACCTCTGACCCGAACTACAGATCTATTGCTTACTAAATCATGTCCAGAAAACTTGTTAGGAATAAAAACGTTGAAAGCCCTAGGAGCCATAATATGTTGTTCTCCGGAAGGAGTAAGGTTGTTTTTACGTGATTTTAAAGGTCACTATGTATCTAGAGACATGGATCCCCGACTGCAGACTTTACCTACACATCTATGGGCACAAGGCCCTACTGATGTTGGTTGCATGAATATTACACCATATCGAGTCACACTAAAGGCAGGAGTGGTGCTACCACGAATGCGACAATACAAGTTACCACCAGATGCTGTAGCGGCTTTACTACAAATCATTGACGAGCTCATTGCCCAAGGAGTAGTTGTAGAAACAGACTCCAATGTATGTAATTCACCGATAATTCCGATTCTTAAACGAACAGATCCTACAGCTCCGCCAGTATATCGATTGGTTATTGATCTGCGCGAGTTAAACAAATGTATTGTGCCACAATTTCCTGTGGTCCCAGATATCTCGTCATTATTGACAGCTATTGATTCCGAAGCCACATTCTTTACTGTAATTGATCTCAAAAATGCCTTTTTCAGCGTCCCAATAGATCCGGAAAGTCAATATTTGTTCGGATTTAGTTTAAATGGGCGTAGCTTTAAATTCTCCCGCGCACCTCAAGGATTTACAGAAAGCCCCAGCATCTATAGCCAAGCACTGAAACGAGAACTCGACAGCATCCACATGCCAGTTAACACCGCCTTGCTTCAATACGTCGATGATCTGCTGATCACCGCCCGAAGCGAACCCGAATGTGAAAAAGCATCACTAACAGTTTTACAATTTCTAGCCGAAAAAGGGCACAAGGTGTCCCCTTCTAAGCTGCAATTCTGTGTCCAGCGAGTTGTTTATCTTGGACACTCGCTGTCCAAGGAGGGAAGGCAGCTTACACCCGACCGCATTCAGTTAATAGCTAACATGTCAATACCCAAGACACAAAAGGAGGTGCGGGCTTTCATAGGCCTCACTTCATATTGTAGGCAGTGGATCCCTCAGTATGCATTTCTAGCAAAACCACTCATTCAGTTAACCACACAGGAGGCAGCCACATCGACTGTTCTCCCTTGGACTCAGGAACACACACAAGCTTTTGAAAGCTTAAAGAAAGCTTTATGTCAAGCACCCGTTTTAGCAACGCCATGTTACAGAAAACAGTTTACACTTTTTGTTACAGAGCGCGAAGGTACTGCCTTGTCAGTACTCACACAAGAACAAGCAGGAGCACGCAAACCATGTGCTTATTTTTCTAGTACATTAGATCCCGTAGCTCAGGCTTTGCCTGCATGCCTGAAATCAGTAGCAGCGACAGCTTTAGCAATCAGACAAAGCGATGCCATAGTGTTAGGACATCCATTGACAGTTCAAGTACCACACGCAGTAGAGGTTCTTGTAAATAGAACGCAAACACAACACTTGACTATAGCGCGACTTACAGGATACGAGCTTACATTGTTTCAGCCACATATAGAAATCAGACGCTGTAACACATTGAATCCTGCCACACTTTTACCAGTAGTCGGAACAGACCCACTAGCCCATGACTGTATTGAAGTTATTACAATAACAACAAAACCCAGACAAGACTTAACCGATGTCCCATTGTCAGATCCAGACCTGACCTTGTATGTAGATGGTTCATGCATGAGAACAAGTACAGGAGAGTTAGTAGCCGCCTACGCAGTCACAACAGATACTGAAGTCATTGAAACTAATCGTATAAATACTTTGTCAGCTCAAGCCGCAGAACTTATCGCTCTGACACAAGCCTGTATTCAAGCCATGAATAAAAAAGTCAACATATACACTGACTCGCGTTATGCATTCGGAGTTGTACATGACTTCGGCGTGCTGTGGCGAGAGAGAGGTTATTTAACTTCCCACGGTGCCCACATTCAGCACGGACCCCTCATTCATGCATTATTAGATGCAATACATCTACCCACTGAAATATCAATTATGAAATGTAAGGCCCATACGAAGGTTACTGATATCATTTCCCAAGGCAATGATCTAGCCGACAGAACAGCTAAACTGACTGCTCAAACTCAAACCCCCGACATGACAAAGACAATAGTCCCGACACCGACACATTGTATGACAGTTAAAGATCCTACTCTTGACGTAATTGACATACAGACACATGCTACACCAGACGAAATAAAGAAATGGACTGAATTAGGAGGGATCCAAACGGACCAAGGATGGATGATGAAGGAAAAGTCTGTGTGGTTCCTTCCTGATTCAATGGTCCAAGTTATAATTAACACTATACATAGTCCAGCACATCTAGGAGAAAAAGCTATGCTAGACAGCATTCAACACATTTGGTTCAATAAACATTTACGAGCAGCAGCAAAACAAAAGGTCCGTACCTGTATGATCTGTTGTCAGTTCAACCCAGGAAAAAGCGTTCCCGTAGAACAGGGTGGATTTCATACTCCTAATCATCCTTTTGAAGTCCTCCAGATGGATTATATCCAGATGGAACGATGCAGAGGATTCAAATATGTTCTCGTAGTTGTTTGCGCTCTGTCCCGTTGGACGGAGGCATACCCGGTTTCAGATTACACTGCCCCGACTACTGCCAAACAGTTGGTTCGAGAATTCTTCCCACGACACGGTTTACCACGTGCTGTTTACTCAGATAACGGCCAGCCGTTCTCATCCGAATTAATGAAACACGTTTCACTTCTGTTAGGATATCAGTGGAAATTCCACTGTGTCCGACACCCCGAAGCAGCAGGTCTCGTAGAAAGACATAACCAGATACTGAAAATCAGAATGTCCAAAATATGCAGAGAAAAAGGTGTCGACTGGGTAGTAGCGTTACCCGTTGCACTCTTTTACATGAGAATGGTAGCACACTCTCGAACAGGGCTATCCCCGTATGAGGTGATCTTCGGTAGACCACCGAATATGTGGGGGACGCCTGTACCACGCAAAATAACTGATATTGACTGTAATATGCTGACAGATTACTTGGCTTCCTTGATGTCTGCACTACAATCTTCTCGTTCACAGGTAGCTGCAGCCTTTCCCGACAACACTGAGGTGAAACCCCATGACGTTGTTCCGGGTAATCTTGTCTTTGTGAGGAATTTCGACCGAAAGACTCAGCTGGAGCCCAGGTGGAAAGCACCCAAGTTGGTCCTGTTGACCACAAGAACAGCCGTGAAGATCGAGGGCCGCAAGGGCTGGATTCATTCAAGCCACATCAAGAAATTTCATGGACTATCTTCGGATATAGACATTGTGCCCTGCACTCCCTCACAGACTGATACAAAACTCCCTTTTGTTGAACCGAACAAATCTGAAAATTACAAACTAAAGCTTAGGCCCACCAAGTCGAGCAATTTGATTGTTTAAGTCCTCTCCAAGGTGAAGCGGTTGAATTGTCTCTGACATGTATCCCTTGGACCTGAGTAGAGAAAATACCCGAAAAATGTTGAAACGACAGGCGTATTGTAAATCACTGCGTAGCCACTGCATAGTGACATTATTAATTTTGTTTTTATTGAGTCTTTTAATAATTATTACAAGTATGTTGTTGCACATATATTACCCTATTTCTAGACATGTTTATAATGTTGCTGCTGAACATTCTTTTAGTGACTTACCTCCGCATGAATTGTCTTATAGACTTGCGCTGCGCAATAACACTTTCATTAGTATGTTACATCATTCCCATCAGACTAGTAATGCCACCAATTGTTGGGTGTGTGGCCGACTCCCTCCCTATCAGAATTATGAAGGAGTCCTGCCTTTCTTTCCACATCCATTTACACATAATGGCTCCTGTGGAGCATGGTTTAGTTTAATTAATTCCATAGACTCAGACACAGCAGTTTACCAAGATCATTGGGTATGGGGAAATCTGAACCTAGCTTTACTCAAGGTCTGTTACCCTGACAAGGAGGGTCGCCCCAAAAGAACAGGAACTGATCTAGAAAATGAAGTATATGGATTAGGAAATTTTACACCTAATCTCATGATTCTAAATGTCGTATCCGAGGTTGAACTAGTCTTACCCACCATGTCAGTATTCCCAGCGAAGGGTGAATTGTGTGTAAGAAAGGTTGGTTCCATACATATGGGCCATAGTAAATGCACTACTATAGTAGGATTCAGTGATCAAGGAAAATCTTCATTTAGAGCTTCCCGCCACTCCTACTTTATATGTGGTCAGACGACATATATGCGTCTACCCCTAGATTGGGATGGTACCTGCTACATTGCATTCCTTTTGCCACCTGTTTTCCTAGCTACTCCTGATTATTACAGAAATATTCATTTAGTACACAACAGAGAACGGAGAGATCTCCCCATTGTCGATTACACTGAGACGGCATGGGACAAGTATGTAGATTTTAATAAAGGCATCTTTCCCTATATAGGTACTGTTACTAATAGTAAGCTGATACGTAGATTAACTAGAACCCTTGAAGCAGTAGTGAATAAGACTATTTCCGCCTTAGGCAATTTAACGGAAGAGCAGTCTGCTATGCGGATTGTTGTGCTTCAAAATCGTCTTGTCCTTGACGTCATCCTGGCTGATAGGGGCGGAGCCTGTAGGGTCATCGGATCAAGCTACGGCGTATTCATACCAGAAAATTCGCCATCTGTATATAAAGCCATCACTCGCCTTCATAAGATTGTAAGCCAGATACACCAGAACCCAGGCACTTGGACTTGGTCCAGTTGGTTTTGGAATGCGGTATCAGCCTGGGGATGGAGAGTTTTATCCTTCCTAGGTATTGGCCTTCTCATACTATTCAGTTGCTGTCTATGTCTACAAAGTGGACCAGCGATTTGTGGTCTGTGTGCCACATTGTGCATTCCACATCAAGATTTTCATTCAAGATCCCGGAAGAAGAAAGAAGAACAAATGATGCTATATGAACAGATCAATGGATTGATGAAGATTGATATCTCTTGAAGGGCAAGTAGGGGACAAGGAGGGAATGTGGAAATATGGATTTTTCTGGTCAGTTATGTCCCCTATCTTGGACCCCAACGGTTCCATGTGCATGTCACAAGTACATGTATGTTCCCTCCAGTTCCAGTTATGAAGACGCAAACACATGCGCGTCCACCGTCAACATGTCCTTTGACAGATCCGCCATGAATAGGCCGGATATTCCATTCCTAAATATGAAAGGCCATCGGCTTTATATGGTTCACTTATGCCACTTTACAGTCCAGGCAAGTAGGCCCTGATTCTGTCATCAAAACTCCTCTTGCCTTCTGCCTCTGAAAGCTCCAGTCCGAGCCTGCATCTGTGACCATGAACTTTGTCTCATTCTCTGCGCAGCTCACGAAGCCTGACATCAGCCCATTCTCTGCCAAGAACTGTATTTCACCTTCGAATTATCTGCCTCCCCCTCAGCCGATGCATTCCTGCCTAGTAGTTTAAGTAAACATTCTTCCAGTTACCAAGCAAAAAGGCCCAACTTCTCTGTCCTCATGCAAGTAATTCATAGCCCTGTTACCATGGAATATTCCTACCCCCTCGCATTCAGTGTAGACACTTAGACGCTTGTACACGCACGCACAGTCAGTATAGAATAGATTCTGTCCGAGAGTCCTTCTTTTGTGGATAACATAGTTCTTTAAACATAGGATGTTAGATATGATTTGGGATTAGGTTGACTTGACCCCCCAGACTTCTCGTCTCCACATATAGAGCTAAATGTCAAATCCCCGTCACCCCCTAGTTACACGTCATACTGCTGCGCGCGCATTTAGGCCAAGTATTATCTTATAGATCCACCTATGTATGACATCATAACCAATCATGTTCCTTTTTACTCATTATTACACCCATTTTCGGTTACGCAGACCAAACGTCAATTTCCTTATCAATTGTTACGCCTACTGTATTCACTTCATTATAATGTATGTACTATAAAAGTTACTTCTTGTCAATAAAGTATGTACTTCACTTCCTGAACCCCCGTGGTGATGGAACTTGAAGCATCCGATTATAATCGATTATTGGAATAAAGCCCATTCCGAAACTCTAATATCACGGATTCTGCCTCTCATTTTACTGAGCTATTTTATAATGTTTCTGTATCAAATTCAGTCCCGGTAAAGGAATTTTTATTTACCACAGTTCCATCACCACGGGGGTTCAGGAAGTGAAGTACATACTTTATTGACAAGAAATGACTTTTATAGATCATACATTACAATGAGGCGAATGCAGTAGGCGTAACAATTGATAAGGAAAATGACGATTTATCTGCGTAACCAAAAATGGGTGTAATAAGGAGTAAAAAGGAACATAATTGGTTATGATGTCATATATAGGTGGATCTATAAGATAATACTTGGCATAGATGCGCGCGCAGCAGCATGACGTGTAATTGACGTACAACTAGGGGGTGAAGGGGACTTGACATTTAGCTCTACATGTGGAGACGAAAAGTCTGGGGGGTCAAGTCAACCTAATCCCAAATCATATCTAACATCCTATGTTTAAAGAACTATGTTATCCATAAAAGAAGGACTCTCGAACAGAATCTATTCTATACTGACGGTGCGTGCGTGTACAAGCGTCTAAGTGTCTACACTAAATGCGAGGGGGTAGTAATTTTCCATGGTAACGGGGCTATGAATTACTTGCATGAGGGCAGAGAAGCCGAGCCTTTGCTCAGTAGCTGGAAGAATGTTTACTTAATTTGCTAGACAGGAATGCATCGGCTAAGGAGTGAAGCAGATAATTCGAAGGTGAAATACAGTTCTTGGCAGAGAATAGGCTGATGTCAGGCTTCGTGAGCCGCGCAGAGAATGAGACAAAGTTCATGGTCACAGATGCAGGCTCAGACTCGAGGTTTCAGAGACAGAAGGCAAGAGGAGTTTGATGACAGAATCAGGGCCTACTTGCCTGGACTGTAAAATGGCATAAGTGAACCATATAAAGCCGGTGGCCTTTCATATTTAGGAATGGAATATCCGGCCTATTCATGGCGGATCTGACAGAGGACATGTTGACGGTGGACGCACATGTATTTGCGTCTTCATAACTGGAACTGGAGGAAACATACATGTACTTGTAACATGCACATAGAACCGTTGGGGTCCAAGATAGGGGACATAACTGACCAGAAAAATCCATATTTCCACATTCCCTCCTTGTCCCCTACTTGCCCGTTAAGAGATATCAATCTTCATTAATCCATTGATCTGTTCATATAGCATCATTTGTTCTTCTTTCTTCTTCCGGGATCTTGAATGAAAATCTTGATGTGGAATGCACGATGTGGCACACAGACCACAGATCGCTGGTCCACATTGTAGACATAGACAGCAACTGAATAGTATGAGAAGGCCAATACCTAGGAAGGATAGAACTCTCCATCCCCAGGCTGATATCACACTCCAAAACCAACTGGACCAAGTCCAAGTGCCTGGGTTCTGGTGTATCTGGTTTACAATCTTATGAAGGCGAGTTATGGCTTTATATACTGATGGCGAATTTTCTGGTATGAATACGCAGCAGCTTGATCCGATGACCCTACAAGCTCCGCCCCTATCAGCCAGGATGACGTCAAGGACAAGACGATTTTGAAGCACAACAATCCGCATAGCAGACTGCTCTTCTGTTAAATTGCCTAGGGCGGAAATAGTTTCATTCACTACTGCTTCAAGGGTTCTAGTTAATCTACGTATCAGTTTACTATTAGTAACAGTACCTATATAAGGAAAGATGCCTTTATTGAAATCTGTGTATTTTTCCCATGCTGTTTCAGTGTAATCGACAATTGGGAGATCTCTCCGCTCTCTGTTGTGTACTAAATGAATATTTCTGTAATAATCAGGAGGAGCTAGGAAAACAGGTGGCAAAAGGAATGCAATGTAGCAGGTACCATCCCAATCTAGAGGTAGACGCATATATGCAGTCTGACCACATATAAAGTAGGAGTGGCGATAAGCTCTAAATGAAGATTTGCCTTGATCACTGAATTCTACTATAGTAGTGCATTTACTATGGCCCATATGTATGGAACCAACCTTTCTTACACACAATTCACCCTTTACTGGGAATACTGACATGGTGGGCAAAATTAGTTCAACTTCGGATTCGACATTCAGAATCATGAGATTAGGTGTAAAATTACCTAATCCATATACTTCATTTTCTAGATCAGTTCCTGTTCTTTTGGGGCGACCCTCCTTGTCAGGGTAGCAGACCTTGAGTAAAACTAGGTTCAGGTTTCCCCATACCCAATGATCTTGGTAAACTGCTGTGTCTGAGTCTATGGAATTGATTAAACTAAACCATGCTCCACAGGAGCCATTATGTGTAAACGGATGTGGAAAGAAAGGCAGGACTCCTTCATAATTCTGATAGGGAGGGAGCCGGCCACACACCCAACAATTAGTGGCATTACTAGTCTGATGGGAATGATGTAACATACTAATGAAAGTGTTGTTGCGCAGCGCAAGTCTATAAGACAATTCATGCGGAGGTAAGTCACTAAAAGAATGTTCAGCAGTAACATTGTAAACATTTCTGGCAATAGGGTAATATATGTGCAACAATATACTTGCAGTAATTATTAAAAGACTCAAGAAAAACAAGATTAATAATGTCACTATGCAGTGGCTACGCAGTGATTTACAATACGCCTGTCGTTTCAACATTTTCCGGGTGCTTTCTCTACTCAGGTCCAAGGGATACATGTCAGAGACAATTCAACCGCTTCACCTTGGAGAGGACTTAAACAATCAAATTGCTCGACTGGTTGGGCCTAAGCTTTAGTTTATAGTGTTCAGAGTTGCTCTGTTCAACAAAAGGAAGTTTTGAGTCAATGGGTGAAGACACACGAGGTGGGCTGTTTACATCTGCAGGAAGTCCATGAAATTTCTTGATATGACTTGAATGAATCCAGCCTTTCCTGCCTTCAATCTTCACGGCTGTTCTTGTGGTCAGCAGGACCAACTTGGGTGACTTCCACCTGGGCTCCAGCTGAGTCTTTCGGTCGAAATTCCTCACAAGTACGAGGTCCCCCGGAACTACGTCATGGGGTTTCACCTCAGTGTTGTCGGGAAAGGCTGCAGCTACCTGTGAACGACAAGATTGTAGTGCAGACATCAAGGAAGCCAGGTAATCTGTCAGCATATTACAGTCAATATCAGTTATTTTGCGTGGTATGGGCGTCCCCCACATATTTGGTGGTCTGCCGAAGATCACCTCATACGGGGATAGCCCTGTTCGAGAGTGTGCTACCATTCTCATGTAAAAGAGTGCAACGGGTAACGCTACTACCCAGTCGACACCTTTCTCTCTGCATATTTTGGACAATCTGATTTTCAGTATCTGGTTATGTCTTTCTACGAGACCTGCTGCCTCGGGGTGTCGGACACAGTGGAATTTCCACTGATAACCTAACAGAAGTGAGACATGTTTCATTAATTCGGATGAGAACGGCTGGCCGTTATCTGAGTGAACAACACGTGGTAAACCGTATCGTGGGAAGAATTCTCAAACTAACTGTTTGGCAGTAGTCGGGGCAGTGTAATCTGAAACCGGGTATGCCTCCGTCCAGCGGGACAGAGCGCAGACAACTACGAGAACATATTTGAATCCTCGACATCGTTCCATCTGGATATAATCCATCTGGAGTACTTCAAAAGGGTGGTTAGGAGGATGAAATCCACCCTGTTCTACGGGAACGCTTTTTCCTGGGTTAAACTGACAACAGATCATACAGGTACGGACCTTTTGTTTGGCTGCTGCTCGCAAATGTTTATTGAACCAAATGTGTTGAATGCTGTCTAGCATAGCTTTTTCTCCGAGATGTGCTGGACTATGTGTAGTGTTAATTATAACTTGGACCATTGAATCAGGAAGGAACCACACAGACTTTTCCTTCATCATCCATCCTTGGTCCGTTTGGATCCCTCCTAATTCAGTCCATTTCTTTATTTCGTCTGGTGTAGCATGTGTCTGTATGTCAATTACGTCAAGAGTAGGATCTTTAACTGTCATACAATGTGTCGGCATCGGGACTATTGTCTTTGTCATGTCGGGGGTTTGAGTTTGAGCAGTCTGTTTAGCTGTTCTGTCGGCTAGATCATTGCCTTGGGAAATGATATCAGTAACCTTCGTATGAGCCTTACATTTCATAATTGATATTGCAGTGGGTAGATGTATTGCATCTAATAAGGCATGAATGAGGGGTCCGTGCTGAATGTGGGCACCGTGGGAAGTTAAATAACCTCTCTCTCGCCACAGCACGCCGAAGTCATGTACAACTCCGAATGCATAACGTGAATCAGTGTATATGTTGACTTTTTTATTCGTGGCTTGAATACAGGCTTGTGTCAGAGCGATGAGCTCTGCGGCTTGAGCTGACAAAGTATTTATACGATTAGTTTCAATGACTTCAGTATCTGTTGTGACTGCGTAAGCAGCCACTAACTCTCCTGTACTTGTTCTCATACATGAACCGTCTACATACAACGTCAGGTCTGGATCTGACAATGGGACATCGGTTAAGTCTTGTCTGGGTTTTGTCGTTATAGTAATAACTTCAATACAGTCATGAGCTAGTGGGTCTGTTCCGGTTACTGGCAAAAGTGTGGCAGGATTCAATGTGTTACAGCGTCTGATTTCTATATGTGGCTGAAACAATGTAAGTTCGTACCCTGTAAGTCGCGCTATAGTCAAGTGTTGTGTTTGCGTTCTATTTACAAGAACCTCTACTGCGTGTGGTACTTGAACTGTCAATGGATGTCCTAACACTATGGCATCGCTTTGTCTGATTGCTAAAGCTGTCGCTGCCACTGATTTTAGGCATGCAGGCAAAGCCTGAGCTACAGGATCTAATGTACTAGAAAAATAAGCACATGGTTTGTGTGCTCCTGCTTGTTCCTGTGTGAGTACTGACAAGGCAGTACCTTCGCGTTCTGTAACAAAAAGTGTAAACTGTTTTCTGTAACATGGCGTTGCTAAAACAGGTGCTTGACATAAAGCTTTCTTTAGGCTTTCAAAAGCTTGTGTATGTTCCTGAGTCCAAGGGAGAACAGTCGATGTGGCTGCCTCCTGTGTTGTCAACTGAATGAGTGGTTTTGCTAGAAATGCATACTGAGGGATCCACTGCCTACAATATGAAGTGAGGCCTATGAAAGCCCGCACCTCCTTTTGCGTCTTGGGTATTGGCATGTTAGCTATTAACTGAATGCGGTCGGGTGTAAGCTGCCTTCCCTCCTTGGACAGCGAGTGTCCAAGATAAATAACTCGCTGGACACAGAATTGCAGCTTAGAAGGGGACACCTTGTGCCCCTTTTCGGCTAGAAATTGTAAAACTGTCAGTGATGCTTTTTCACATTCCGGTTCGCTTCTCGCGGTGATCAGCAGATCATCGACATATTGAAGCAGAGCAGTGTTAACTGGCATGTGGATACTGTCTAGTTCTCGTTTCAGTGCTTGGCTATAGATGCTGGGGCTTTCTGTAAATCCTTGAGGTGCGCGTGAGAATTTAAAGCTACGCCCATTTAAACTAAATCCGAACAAATATTGGCTTTCCGGATCTATTGGGACGCTGAAAAAGGCATTCTTGAGATCAATTACAGTAAAGAATGTTGCTTCGGAATCAATAGCTGTCAGTAATGACGAGATATCTGGGACCACAGGGAATTGTGGCACAATGCATTTGTTTAACTCGCGCAGATCAATAACCAATCGATAGACTGGCGGGGCCTTTGGATCTGTTCGTTTAAGAATCGGAATTATCGGTGAATTACATACATTGGAGTCGGTTTCCACAACCACTCCTTGGGTAATAAGTTCGTCAATGATTTGTAGTAAAGCCACTACAGCATCTGGTGGTAACTTGTATTGTCGCATTCGTGGTAGCACCACTCCTGCCTTTAATGTGACTCGATATGGTGTAATATTCATACATCCAACATCAGTAGGGCCTTGTGCCCATAGATGTGTAGGTAAAGTCTGCAGTCGGGGATCCATGTCTCTAGACACATAGTGACCTTTAAAATCACGTAAAAACAACCTTACTCCTTCCGGAGAACAACATATTATGGCTCCTAGAGCTTTCAGTGTTTTTATTCCTAACAAGTTTTCTGGACATGATTTAGTAAGCAATAAATCTGTAGTTCGGGTCAGAGGTCCTATCGTAAGTGGAAGTGGCTGTGATACTTCATTAACAATAGGTTTTCCTGAAAAACCAAGGGAAATATTCTGAGAGCCTGAGAGGGGTGCCCCTGGAACTTCACTACGTTTTATAGTTGTTCGACTTGCCCCTGTATCAAGTAAAAATTTTCTATCTTGGCCTAATAATTCACTATGTACATAAGGTCCTTCTTGATCTACAGGGATCTCGATAAGGGGTAAGTCAACTTCCCTCTCTAGGCTTTTTCATGCGTAACGCTGGTACTCAGGATATTCATACTGTGCGGTCTGATACATTTGTCGTGTTGTTGTCTGTGTGGCAGCAACAGGCAGCGCTGGTGCAGCTGGCACAAACTGTATAGACTGTTGTGCGGCTGGCATGGCCTGTGCATGCTGCGGAGCTCCTTGTTCATTCTGATCTTGTCTAAGTGGCCGTGGTCTTTCTTGTGTTTTACCTATGGCGATATTATGTTTTAAAACTGGACAATCGTGTACGTAATGACCTGGCTTTTTACAATAATTACATGTCCCTTTTACAGGTCCTGCTGAATCGGAATGTGTCATACCCTTTTTATGTCCTTCAGCTGGAACTGTCTGGGAAACTAGCATTTTCATTTTCGTGTCTTTCATGCGTCTGTGTTCATGTTCTTGTTCCTCTCTAATTCTATTGTGATGGTACTGTAACATTTGTAACATTTGTGATGGAGTGTTACCTTGCCAGGTACTCTCGAATTTTAATACTCTATTCTTTACTTGGGGCAGGGCATTTTCTACTAATTTTGTTACGAACAGATGTGGGTATGATTCGCTACTTGCTTTTATGCCACTATTTATACCAAAACATTTTTCAAATCGGGCATAGTAATCACTAGTGTCTTCATCTTGCTTCTGCTTACAGGCTGAAATTGTACCCCAATCTTCCTTTTTCGTAGTTAATAAACGTGGCAGTACCTGTACTAGTAAACTTGGTAGTGCTTTAGTTTTATCCCCAAGTCCTGCTCCTGCAGTTCGGGCCTTTTCTTCCGCTTCTAACACTGACCATTCTATCTTTTGGTCTCCTACCTCCCACTCTTTTTCCTTGAGTTTCTCATAAATACCAGCAGGCATCAATACCTTTAATATTGTCATAATGTCGGGATAGGTATACTCTCCCATGAGTAACATGTCTTTAATTTCTCGGTGAAAACCCGCTGGATCTTTGTCATGACTGGGTACCACTTTCTTCATTTGTAACAATTCTATTTTTGATATGGGCGTATATACAAATACGCGCTTAAACTCGTTGTCCTCGCCTTTTATTGGGTGCACTTCTCGTAAGGGATTCTGTCTATCCATGTGATACGTGGTTCTTTCCTTGACGGGCAATGAGACATGCTCTGCGCATACAAAAAGAATATACTGCTTTCTTGATTCTAGAATTTCTTTAATTAATTTAGTACCTGCACCTCTCCATTTATTCATAAGCAATTCAGTCAATATGTCAGGTAAGGGACCAGGGTCCGAACGCTGACTCCGATATAGTATAATGAGTTGTTGAATCATATAAATCCCAACTAACCTCTGTTCATCTGGGGTGAGATTCAAAAATGTGCGTGCTACTGTATCATCACTATATTTTCCGGGACTGTCCACCCAATGGACAGCTGCCCTGGCTAAATCTTGTTCATCCATAGAATCGAGAAAATGATAACCCCTTCGTTCTCGGAGTAGTTTGTCGGCGGTTTGGAACGAATGCTCGTTAGACCTTATATTAATTATAGGTATTTGGAAATTCCTGTTATTATCTGGACATATCGGACGTATCGGGTCAATAAGACATCTATTACTATTACAAGATCTTCCTCTTCCTACATAGGCTATGGTGTCTGACTGTCCTGTGGGCAGTCCTGACCCTTCTTCCTCGCTTTGTTCGAACTCGTCTACCTCTAATCTCTCTTCGTGTAGGCGTTCTATTTCTTTACGGATCTTTCGGCACATGGCTATTATACAATTTTGCTTATCATGTCTCCCTTCTGATATATTCTGGCTCCATCTGGTAAGAATTTGCATTGCTTCCGGGTTTACCCCCGGTCGGTCTTGATTTTTGATCACACAATTTATGAGGAAACGTAACAGTTCCCCCTGTATCTCTACTTTCTGGTATTCCATAGCTCTGTTAATACATTCTGGATCTCGCCCTGTTTGGACAAAATTATATATTTTATCTAGATGCGCAGTCATTCCTGGTAACTTCCCTAAATACACTGCGGCTCGTCTGATACGCAATGATGCCAGGGTCATTTCGTCCTCTTTACCGGGCACAGGGTCATATCTGCAATCTATAAGAAGTTCCTTCAGCGTACGGGCACTTATGAGTTTGGGTGTACGTGAATGTGCTGACTCTTGAAAAGTAAGTTTATTCATTCTGGGTGGCGTAGAAAAAATATTGGTAGCACCTCCCGTGGCCCCATCTGGGGTGTCGGGTGTGAAAGGATTCGTCGAACGTGACACAGCAACTACAGGTGTGGACACAGCTATAGAAGTAGCTGTAGGAGCGGATGCAGAAACAGATGTGCTTGCCGGAACTTGTGACTCGATTTGTTGCTGTAGGGATACGGGTACTGGATCTTGGCGTTGGATCTCCCTGGTATGCGGTCTATGTGGGGCGGAATTAGCATACTCGGGAGCTGCGTCATCTAAATATGAGGAAAGAAAAACATCTTCTGCGGTTCTAGGATGCCCCTTAGGATGTACCTTTATTGGGAACAATGGGGGTGGCAAGTCTTTCGGTTTTTCTGGAGTAGCCTTAGGTAATCCTTCGGCCAGGAGGGGATACATACCATTCATAAGGGCATTTCTTTGCCTATCTACTTGTTCTGATTTCACTCGGATACCTTCCTCAATTAATGGATTCTCTCGAACTTTATTTGAACTCTCTTTATTCTTTTCTTCCTGTCTACGTGCTTTTTCTGTGCGTCTATGAGATTCTTTACGCCATAACTCAACGGCGTCTTTCTGTGACTGTCTGACCTTCCTTTTCCATAACTCTTCCTCGACTTTCATGATGCACTCCGCATCCCAGGTTCCCGCTGCGGGCCACCTCTGACTTTCTGGTAATCCCTTGGTGTAGTCTACCCATAAATCAAGAAATAATATAGCGTCTAAGCCATGTTTGTGATACATGAAGTGCCCTGGAGTATCCCTAGGAGGAATAGGGACGGCTTCTTCGAGAACCCCTTTTCTAGTAGTGATCTGTCTTAATTTCGAAAAGAGCGGCATATTGGCAACTGATCCGATACTTAATCTTGAACACATTTAATACAAAAGCACAATAATGAACAACCATTCATACCACAATATGCAGGACGTTTTTAAACACATTAAACATTAAACATTAAACCTTTAACTGAAACAACAATGATGATCGTCTGCATAACTAATCACCAAGCTTAATTCTTGACAATAACTAGATACTTCGGAATACTTGATATACTGCTAAACAGTACATATACACTGCTAAAACAGTGCAGACCGGATTTGTGTACCCAAACCCGTCCCGACCGGCACAACCTATGTGCACGTCAGAAATGCCTCCCCAGTAATGGTACTCACCGGGTAGCTTCGGAAACGGAAGGCCTCGGTAACTTGAACTTGAACCGGACTGGACTCGACTCGACTCGTCGGAAACTGGGCTTGACTTCGAACTGGTGGGTCTCTGTATACCTCGGATCTTGCTCTCTCAGCTAGGCTCTGGTCGGGATACTTCGCACTTCTCACCGCCTCGTCTGGGTGTTGATCGCAGCCTCAGTCGCCCCCGCTTGACCGGAGGGAGCTACAGGAAATCCTGCTGGTACGCGTTATTGTCCGTCCAGCTGTGGCAGGAGACCGGGCCTGCAACTCACCGCCGGCGCGTGAGATGAGAAAGTGTCCCTGTTCGGGCGCCATTCATGTGGTAAATAAAATTCCTTTACCGGGACTTAATTTGATACAGAAACATAATAAAATAGCTCAGTAAAATGAGAGGCAGAATCCGTGGTATTAGAGGTTCGGAATGGGCTTTATTCCAATGATCGATTATAATCGGTTGCTCCAAGTTCCATCACCACGGGGGTTCAGGAAGTGAAGTACATACTTTATTGACAAGAAATGACTTTTATAGATCATACATTACAATGAGGCGAATGCAGTAGGCGTAACAATTGATAAGGAAAATGACGATTTATCTGCGTAACCAAAAATGGGTGTAATAAGGAGTAAAAAGGAACATAATTGGTTATGATGTCATATATAGGTGGATCTATAAGATAATACTTGGCATAGATGCGCGCGCAGCAGCATGACGTGTAATTGACGTACAACTAGGGGGTGAAGGGGACTTGACATTTAGCTCTACATGTGGAGACGAAAAGTCTGGGGGGTCAAGTCAACCTAATCCCAAATCATATCTAACATCCTATGTTTAAAGAACTATGTTATCCATAAAAGAAGGACTCTCGAACAGAATCTATTCTATACTGACGGTGCGTGCGTGTACAAGCGTCTAAGTGTCTACACTAAATGCGAGGGGGTAGTAATTTTCCATGGTAACGGGGCTATGAATTACTTGCATGAGGGCAGAGAAGCCGAGCCTTTGCTCAGTAGCTGGAAGAATGTTTACTTAATTTGCTAGACAGGAATGCATCGGCTAAGGAGTGAAGCAGATAATTCGAAGGTGAAATACAGTTCTTGGCAGAGAATAGGCTGATGTCAGGCTTCGTGAGCCGCGCAGAGAATGAGACAAAGTTCATGGTCACAGATGCAGGCTCAGACTCGAGGTTTCAGAGACAGAAGGCAAGAGGAGTTTGATGACAGAATCAGGGCCTACTTGCCTGGACTGTAAAATGGCATAAGTGAACCATATAAAGCCGGTGGCCTTTCATATTTAGGAATGGAATATCCGGCCTATTCATGGCGGATCTGACAGAGGACATGTTGACGGTGGACGCACATGTATTTGCGTCTTCATAACTGGAACTGGAGGAAACATACATGTACTTGTAACATGCACATAGAACCGTTGGGGTCCAAGATAGGGGACATAACTGACCAGAAAAATCCATATTTCCACATTTCGAGAGTGCTTTTGTATTACTCCTTGCTTGTGGTCACTCTCCACTCTATGCACTCTATATGGTAATACAGGTACAGCACAATAGAAGGTTATCCCATTAGTTCCAGTAGCACAATAATAATCAAATGTGACTGACCTTTCAACGATTTTCGAAGAGAATTGGCCCGACCCGGCCTTACTCGGCCTCTAACGGGCTCAAACGGGCCCGCCCTTGGCCCGGGCTTCGCCCGGCGACGCCCGCGCGCGTCCCGCGACGCGGGGGGTGGAGCTGTTTTTGTAGCGCCTTCGGGCGCGAGATGCTGTGGTCCGCTTCCTGTGGCAAGGGAGCCTGGGAAATGTAGTGTACTGCTGCTCCCCCCGCGCTCCTATCGCTGATGACACCAGTGCGATTGCGAGGGGGGGAAACTACCCATACCAGCAAGGCAATGGCGAGAACACGGCTACCCCAGAGAGCCAAGCCTAAAAATGACAGGTGAGCGTGGCAAGTGCGTGAGGTTTCGTAGCGCTCCAAAGTTCCTGGCGGCCCCCGCTCTGCCGGGGGTGGAGCTGTTTTTGTAGCGCCTTCGGGCACGAGATGCTGTGGTCCGCTTCCTGTGGCAAGGGAGCCTGGGAAATGTAGTGTACTGCTGCTCCCCCCGCGCTCCTATCGCTGATGACACCAGTGCGATTGCGAGGGGGGGAAACGACCCAGACCAGCAAGGCAATGGCGAGAACACGGCTACCCCAGAGAGCCAAGCCTAAAAATGACAGGTGAGCGTGGCAAGTGCGTGAGGTTTCGTAGCGCTCCAAAGTTCCTGGCGGCCCCCGCTCTGCCGGGGGTGGAGCTGTTTTTGTAGCGACTTCGGGCGCGAGATGCTGTGGTCCGCTTCCTGTGGCAAGGGAGCCTGGGAAATGTAGTGTACTGCTGCTCCCCCCACGCTCCTATCGCTGATGACACCAGTGCGATTGCGAGGGGGGGGAACGACCCAGACCAGCAAGGCAATGGCGAGAACACGGCTACCCCAGAGAGCCAAGCCTAAAGATGACAGGTGAGCGTGGCAAGTGCGTGAGGTTTCGTAGCGCTCCAAAGTTCCTGGCGGCCCCCGCTCTGCCGGGGGTGGAGCTGTTTTTGTAGCGACTTCGGGCGCGAGATGCTGTGGTCCGCTTCCTGTGGCAAGGGAGCCTGGGAAATGTAGTGTACTGCTGCTCCCCCCACGCTCCTATCGCTGATGACACCAGTGCGATTGCGAGGGGGGGGAACGACCCAGACCAGCAAGGCAATGGCGAGAACACGGCTACCCCAGAGAGCCAAGCCTAAAGATGACAGGTGAGCGTGGCAAGTGCGTGAGGTTTCGTAGCGCTCCAAAGTTCCTGGCGGCCCCCGCTCTGCCGGGGGTGGAGCTGTTTTTGTAGCGCCTTCGGGCGCGAGATGCTGTGGTCCGCTTCCTGTGGCAAGGGAGCCTGGGAAATGTAGTGTACTGCTGCTCCCCCGCGCTCCTATCGCTGATGACACCAGTGCGATTGCGAGGGGGGGAAACGACCCAGACCAGCAAGGCAATGGCGAGAACATGGCTACCCCAGAGAGCCAAGCCTAAAAATGACAGGTGAGCGTGGCAAGTGCGTGAGGTTTCGTAGCGCTCCAAAGTTCCTTTTCAGGTAACAGGCTGGCACACAGTTCAACAGTCTGCTGGCAATATATTACATCTATTCTCCATTCAACTTCAACTGCAAGATTGGAGAAGAAAAACTAACCATTCTGTGTAATTCAGCCTCATATTTGTAGGGATACAGGTTTGGTTTTCAGCAGTACATTTAGTACTGCTAATAACTTTAGTTGTATTCCAAGCGAGACAGGAAAAAAAACAATGAACAGATAAGTGGCACTCACATCAGGGTCGATGTCAAGTGGCATGTAACGAGGCAAGCAAAAGCGAGCCCTTGCTGCATGCACTCCTCACACACAAAAGCAGACATAAAAAGGCCCTCTGGAGAAGGACGTTCTGTTTGTGGGATACAGCTTCTGTAAAGCAGCGGTGGTTCAGTCACTGGAAGGAGCAATACTAACTGGGCTATGTACCACTGATAGAGCTGCTCGATTCTGCCTATCACCAGCTTAAAGGACTCAGTAGGAGCTCCCAGCCCCCGCTTAAGCTGGTGAAGGGGGGGGGGGGGCTCACGACGCCACTGTTCAAGACAACATTTCGAATTACAGCAATAACAAAAGGAATGACTCAAAAAGTGAGTTCTAGAGTGGAATTCTGAAAGAACCATGAAGGTCAGTGGTCAAAATACATTAAAAAAAAGTATGTAAACTGTGATGTTGCATGCAATGGGGGCGGGGAGAGCGTGGAGGCAGGTTCAAAGGCGTGCCTAAAAAAAGCAAAATATTCTGTACCTCTTTTAAGTGTTTCACATTCTGGTAACTACATATGAAATAACCCACAGCTTAACTAAAAAATAGATACAAGTTAAGTTAATAAGTGGGAAATGCATCATCGTACATTATGAAACTGCTATTGGTTAATGCATTGCAGGGGTCTGTTTGTGTAACCAGAGAGCCAAAGAACTGAATCCTGGTTGGTGCAGTGGTGAAAAGTGACTTGTGTATGTGTAGTGCTACAAGGTCCCAGTCTGTGATAGAAAGCACTGTAAATATGTGTCATTACTTTAAATTTACAGTACACACAGTATGAGGTAGGCTACCATAAAAGATTTAAGATAAAAAAGTGCTTCCAAAATATAGATTTTAGCACTGCCCAGACTTAACATAGTGCAATTAATTTTTTATAAAGGTCCTTTAAAAGTACACACTTCACAACTCAGCTGGTAACTCCCTTGCAATACCACTCAAAAAGAATAAATCTGCCATTAGGAAGCTTCAAGTTATGGGTTCTCACAAACACTTCCAAGGGGGCCGCATAGTACTCTCTGTGGCATGCCCGAGGGCCACACCGATGCCAGCAATGGAAGGGTTGGGAGATGAAAGGTGAGTGTAAGGGGACGCGGAGCAGATGCATGGTGTGGACAACAAACCAAGTCTTCACATGACTTCTGTCTGACACCTATGCTCTATTCTCATACACTGTGAGAAAGTGCCTTCTTTCTGCATGGTTGCCCCCACGTTTTGCTGAACTGCTGATGTACTTTGAGTGTGCCCTGGGCTCCTGCCAATCAGGTACTATGTTCTTTCCCTAAAACTGCATTTAAGACAAAACCCAATTGGCATCTCTGGCCACAGGTCAGCCCCTGGTAAATGGTACCACAAGTACGTACCCAGGGCACTGTGACCAGGGAAGGCCTCTAAGGACTGCAGCACTTATTGTGCCACCCTTAGAAGTCCTGTACCTTTACACTCACACAATGTCTTTGCAGGCTGCGTGTCTTGGTGCAGAACAAAGTGAAGAGTTGACATGGCACACATCCCTGTGTGCCATACCTACATCCCGCCGCCCTGATATAGATCAGTCACCCCTCTAGCTGGGTGCATTTTACCAGTGGGGAGGGTACAGGTGCATGAGCCCTGTACCCTACAGTGCCTAAGTCCATTCTTAGGCATTGTAAGTGCAGCGCTGCCACTAAGAATATAAGGTACTGGGAGTTTGTCATTACGAACTCCACAGCACCATAATGGCTACACTAAAACCGAGAAGTTTGGTATCGAACACCAAACTTCTCAGCACATTAAACCCACACTGATGCCAGTGTGGGATTCAATTAAAAATGCACACAGAGGGCATCTTAGAGATGCCCCCCGAAAAATGACCTAACATTAGTGTCCAGGCTGAGTGGCTGCTTTCAGCTGCCACCACCAGACATGTCTCTGGACCTGCTGCTCTCGGGGGCCTGAAACAATGCACGTCCTGGGACGAGGTGCTAAGCCTCAGGTTCCACGAAGGGGAAGCTTCAAAGGCTTGCTGCCTTTGTGAGCTTCCCCATGCCACTTGCTGCTTCCAGCAACTGGTCCCCAGCTGGAAAACCAAGTGAGAAAGGGAGGTGTGCCCACTTCTGCCAATTCCACCCCTCAGGTGGGGGAGGCGAGGTGAGGTGAAGCACAACTCTCAGTCCCTGCCATCTTGCAGATGTGGGGACCCAGCCAACCAGAGTGAGGCATATGCCCCCCTCCCACTGGAGGGTGGCATAATAGGGGGTGTACTCACCCCAAGGAAGGGACCCATTGGTCCCAACCTTTACTTACCTGTAACACCACTAAATCTAGTATTTAGGGGGCGCCACAAACCTTGCCTCCTCAGACAAGAAACTACAAGAAGAAAAGAAGAAGAAGGACTGAACAGCCGTGCCGAAGCTAAAAAGAGGAGGACGCCTACTGACTTGGCCCCAGCCCTACCGGCCTGTCCCTACCTCAAACCTGCAGAAGCGAAACTCCGGTGTGTCCTGCAGCCAGCAACCTAAGAACCCCGAGGACCTGCCCGGCCTTCCAACCCAAAGACTTTGTCTCCCATGAACACCGGATTTGTTCACCAACAGACTCCAGCTCCGGGAAAAACTCTGCAAGTCTGCACCACTCTGCACCCGACGCCCACGGCCCAAGTTCGAGTGGCCCATCACCACGAGGAGGTCTCACCGGCGATCCAGACCCAAGATCCAGTGATCCCTGACCTGCTTCAAGCCTCCAGCCGATGCCTGCAGACTAAATCTGGAAGCTCCCCCCAACCGCAACCAGGAGCTGGTAATAAGATCCGACCCTAAAAGGCACCCCTGCACCCGATGCCCCACAGCCTAGGGTGCCTAACCATCCCCCAGCATCCCAACTCACCTCTCCAAGTAGTGGTTGCACCCAGAAGACCTTCGTCCCCGAGCCTGCAGTGTGTTTGCAAACCAGAGAAATCCCATGGAAAGCTTCAGGGCGCCCAAAGCCAAAACCGCACTCTGCACCCGGCCGCCCCAGTGCTGCTGAGGGTGCACCTTTTGTGCTGGCTTGAACCCCCATTTGCCCTGAGCTTAAGTCCAGGAGCTTTGCTCCCACAACCTTGTAGCCGGCTCGTAAGCAGCCATCAACCGGAGGCCCCTTATCCTCCATTGGATAACATTGGGCCTCAGCACTCTGTACCCGGCCGCCCTAGTGCCGCTGAGGGTGTAACAATAATGCATCCTTGACCCTGGGGGACTCCTGAGTCTACTCCCAGAATACCAACTCCCACAACTGACTACTTACCTTTGAACCGACAACCCTATTTTCCTCCATAGGATAACATTGACTGTTTTTCTGTGAAAAGTTTCTAAGTGTGGAGTTGGAAAATCTATGAAACCCTTTAAAACTGTAATAACGAAAACGCTTTTACTTACCTGTTTACAGGAAATGTCCCAATGCAGTATCCAGGTATACTGCCCTATGTAAGAAAAGTAATCTACTTGACATTCTACTAAAAAGCCAATACAAAGTACATGTCCAGTATTTCAAAGTCTTGCATTACTAGTAGCTCTACTGTAATCAGATCAAAGTACATAGGCAATTGCAAGTCAAACTGTTTACAAACTGTATTATTACTGCAAAGTATTTATTACTTACCTGTGCGAGGCTTGCTTGGTTCTAGGAAATAAACTAACTAAAAGAATATTTTTATACGCAACCAAATGGTCTGAAGTTCAGACTTTGAGTATGTGATATCATTTGCTGATTGAGTATGTACAACAAATGCTTAACACTACCCTCTGAAAAGGCTTACGGCTCGACTACACTACCACAAATAGAGTGTAAGGTGCTATCTACATTTACCTCTGCCTACCTTTGGGGATCCACTGTACTCTGTGCACACTATACCTCACTTTGGTATAGTATATACAGAGCCAGCTTCCTACAAGCACCAATAATTAAAGTTAAAGCATTCATTTCTAATGAGTCAGTTTTATTTCAAAATGGTGGCGGCATGAGTGTTTCCAAGATCATGTTTGAAAGCTATCACTGCTAATAAATGCCTTTCAATGCAGTGACAATCTGATCTACTAAGGTAAAACACTCATGAATGTTAATAGAATACACTTTTTTGAAGTTTGCAGAGAGTTTATCATGTTTTTATATGTTTAGTGCAAGATGTCTTTAAAACTAAAGGTGTTCCTGAAGATAAGTTGCCTAGGGCACCTTCTTTTCATCCTTATGGTTCCTTTAGCTAATGTGTACAATGTGTAAATAAAGTATGCCTGTTTGTGTTTGCATTCTGGATGTTCCTGCTCTGTCAAGAGAACAGCAGCCCAGTGCTGCTGTTCACCAGGGGGCCGCAATTAAAGGTCAGGAGGGCCGCATGCTGCTCCCGGGCCGTACTTTGAGTATCCCTGCTTCAAGTGATTCCATTAATTAAAGCCAATAACGGCTTACAATTGCAGATTAACAAGTTGTGCACATTTAAATTTCTCGCAAGCAGGGAGGCATCCAAACAAGATTTGTTAATTGTTTAGCTGTCGGCCCCTCCTTCGATTTCACAGCACAGTAGTCTCATTTCCTTACACTTCAGCGGAATCATTTTAACTGACGAAATGAACCGTCTTGGAATGGCTGTCTTTTCATGAAAAGTAGGGAAACTGTTTTTCCTAAATCCAAAAAAGTATGGGCACATCACGTCAATCTCTGATGAAGGTTTATTACAAAATGCAAATGTAGTAACAGTCTCACGTAAATGCATCAAGGCACTGCCATGAAGGCTCTCAGTATAGGAACAACGCAGAATAATAGGCAAAATCAGAAATAGTCTGTCTCAAATGTGCATCAAATCAGTGAAGAATCAAGCAGCATTTTTAGGAGTCAGGTAAAATCTTCTGGTTCACCACCAAATACAAGGGTTTATATACAGCGTTGCTGTGTAGGAAAGTACAGAATCTGCAAAGTCAACATGGTATGATCATTGCTCCAAATGGTGATAGGGTTATGTGACATTTAAAACGTCACATAGCTCTATCACCTTAGCATTAGCCCACTATATGAATTTTGATTTGCCAGAAGAGGCAAGTGTCATCTGGAGGGTTCAGAACAAATTAGTTACATAAACAACAGTGAACCACTGTGAATGAATGTATTACTGCGTGCAAGCTGCAGGTCCTTGGAAAATGTTGCAAAAATACTTCTTCTAGTGAGTATACAGTCATAAAAAAAACTGTATGCTTCGTGCTGCAGGTAGCTTCAAGCAGAGATATAAACAGAGAATAAACATAATAATATGGCATCCATTTAATTAAGGCTTAATTGAGGCTGTTAGCCTAAGCCAAACAATCACACTTTACAACAACATAACACATTTTTTAAAATTCTAATAGCTCCATGTCAGTATATACATGTGAATTCAAGTGTGGATTAATTGCTCTGCACACTATTATTAACGCACATTTTGATATAAATGCACAAAAGTTTTCACAGCTTTCCACCTCTGATAATTTTTCTCATTACTAACACCGCAAACTATTACAATGCAGTTTGCATCACTTTCTTTATCTTGCACCTCAATTTTTCCCACATCTTTTCCTACATCTTAAGCTGTTCATAGACCTGATCTCTGGGGTCATCCATCTCTTGGTGACATCATTTCCTTTTGGATAAGTAGTCTCCTTTTTTAACACCCACACTTTGAACTCACTTGTTCAGATAATCTAAACCAAAAGAGCAAAACAATTGCACAAATAAGCTCAATAATTATGGGTGTTAATATGAAGTGTAATATGCCTACCCCAAAACGATCAAACCATGCACCAATTTTTATTAAACACTTGCCAATTTTGCAAGTCATAATCTTCAAAAGTTTTGACTTCACAAGAAATATCAGTGATGTTACTGACATATAAGTTTTATATAGCGCGAACTATTAAGCTTACTGTTATCTGGAATAAACCTTCAAAACCCTGTGGACTCCGCCCTCCTTTGCAAGAAGGATGTCTAACACAAGACAGTTCTACATAATCATAGCACATATTGGGATTAATTCATTATTCATCTGAGTTAATGCACCAGTAGTGCTAGAAGTAAGGCGATCAATAAATGTTCATGATCTTCTAATTTTCACATCATTCATAGCCACACCAATAGATGCAATCATAGCTCCTAACTCATCTAACACTACTCGTCCAAATCCTTGCTTCACTGTCTTTAAACAAACAGCATCATTCATCTCATTCACATGTTAATTAAACTCTCAGGAAAACCAAAGCAAAATAACAACCTCCCCTCCCAGTTACGGTGATGGTTGAAATAGACAGTCTTACCACACACATAAAAAATTCCTTTAAATTATGGCTGTTTAGCAATCAGACATTCACCACTGACATCACTTCTTTCACATTCACTCTTTCCACTTACACGCACTCTTTACAATAATCTTCATTGACCTAATGCCTTCTTTTTCATGCTCTATTCTCAATCTCTGATGCAAATTTGAATTTCTAAATTTCTCTTCAACCTCAATCTGTTCTCTAATATTGTTTTCATCTTTCAAATTTCTTAAAAGTGTCACCTCTTATTATATATCTTAACAAAAGCATGATCCTCTTTACTCAAACTACAAACGTACTCCCTTTTAATCTGGTTAATGTTTAGGTTAGGTTGTGCAATCATCCTTAAATATTTAGAATAAGTCACAGAATGCCCAGAATTTTCAGAAACAGAAGTTCTTTCAACAAAGTGTTGAAGTCCAAAAGATATGGTGACAAAAACTCTTGCTTGTTAAATATACTAACAAAAACATTTCAAGACAAACTAGAACACATCAGTAGTTGGTAGTACATTGCACCTTCACCTGCAGAAGAGGGGAGAAAAGTACCCACAAGACAATTCCCTATACCAATGAGCTTAATGTATTCATCCAATAAATTAGCATAAATATTGTCTTCATAACTATTCACTAATCTGTCCCTATGAGTTTATTGAAATTGTAACTATATTTATATAGTGCTTGCCATCCCTGATGAGATGCTGGCGTGCTTTTTGGCCAGTTGCACGCTAGTCCGGAAGACAGAATGGATTAGTTTACAGGTAGACATGCGACATTTGAGAGGTAGACATGCAAGTCTGTTAGTTGGATTTAACGGGATGAAGGAGGGCTAGAGGAGGTAAGAGTCGAGAAAGTATTATTTGGGAGATCATAGTAAAATGAGGTATGGGATGAGTCAGAGTGGAGGTAGGGGACATATTGAGATGGGTATAGGATGAGATATAGAGTAGTGCATCGGAGAGAGTTGAATGCTTTTTTTTATTTCTACAGTAGGAGTAAAGTAATAAATATATAGGTACAAAACTACATAGAAAGGTAAATGTATATTTGGAAAACAATAAAGAGATCTAAAATTATATTATATAAAGTCCCATATGTGCATGTATGAATAAATAGCAAGAAACTCAGACTTTCATGTGTTGCTGTACATAAAGTTAATTTGTGTATTTGTATTACTTTTTTGTTTAATTATCTATATTTTATTTCTTTTTATTTTATATTTTCTTCAATATTTCTATAGTGAAGCACGTATAGATACAATTGTTATGATTATATTTACACATTGTGATAGATAAAATAAAAATAAAAATGTAATGATCAAATAAAAAATATGTCAGAGGAATCCAAGGTAAGAGATATGAGAGTTGTAATGGAAGTACACGAGGTTGTTAGAAAGTTGACTTTACTGAGACTCATCCTGATTGTGAAAAGTGACCAATGTAAATTGTTATACATATTCATATTGATCTGATTATGTGAGGCTACCAACTCTCTAATGGTACTGCTGACATTGAGATTGGACTACAACAATCATTATGCATTTTACTCTTGATAACGAAGGGTAGATTTGTCTGCCTAGTACCTTGAGGGTGGTGTGTTACCACAGTATGACTATTGTTGCTTCTAATCAGGATCATGACTTTGTGGTTTCATCCAGAGCACCTTACACAGCAGTTCAGTATACACAGATCCAGAGCATTTGCCCATGAACAGTGCGCTTCATTTTACGGTGTCAGCGCACTTGTTCCTGTCTATGTGAGGCCACCAGGTGTACATGAGTGCAGTCAATTGACCCTGGACTTCAAGAAATCCTGTGGTAGCATAGATGTGTGCTTTACTGGCATTAGCTATGGGGGTGTCCAAGGGGAGTTGTTTATGCTGCTCACTCACTCTCTGCAAAGCATCCATCACTTAGCAGAGTGTTTTGTTAAAGGTTGACTGAGAAATGCCACACACCTATCCTACCATCTGCTGTGTAGTGCCTACTGAAAAGAATTCTAGTGCCACTAGCATTTTCAGAAAAGAAGGATGGCAGTGGATCCCTATGTTGGACACCAGGTTATCCATAACGATGAAAATATGTTTTTTATGGTGTCCATATTGAACCTGTGTATTCACTGGATCTCAAGCTGGCTCATGGTTATGGGTCCCAGCCTTACTCTGTCAATCCTGGCTTTCATCCTGTATTGCTCGCCACTTGATAGTGATAGTGAAGGGATTTCTAGAGTGCATGGGTACTCAAAGAGTGTCCTGGCACTACACGGTATAGTCAGAGAAAACAAAAGCAGATGACAAGTACTGTGAAAAGAGACAAGTCTTGAGCTTTTTCTTAAATAATGCTTCAACATTTATCTGTCACACATTCAGAGGGAGATAGTTACAACCAACCGGGGCCAGAAACTAGAAAGAACGTCCACCCTCTTTAGCCAGATGAACTTTTGGAATTCTGGCCAGATGGTTACTGGAGAAGTGTAACACGTTTGTCGGGCTGTAGTAGACAATCTTGGCAGTTAGATAATCAGGTCCTGACTGATGCAGTGCTCTATGCATTAACAGCGGGTTTGAAAATAATCTGTTTTTCCACTTGAGGTCATTGAACAGTGGCCTGGTTTCCATCCCCATGCTGCATGGTTTGTTGTAGCAGAAGACGGATCTACCATAGATTGACATAGTGGCCTAGAAGTGCAGCATCCATGGTGGTGTACTGCAGAATTGAAGTGTGAGCTGCTGCAATCAACCTGTGAGAATTTCACCTCTTAATGCCTGTTTATGTAGTCCTGGTCCTGTGTGCATGTGGGTGTGAGATTGTATCATTTTCAGCTCAAACAGTACACATAGTGGGTTTGTTTGGCATTATTGTGTTGCCTTAAGTTTGTGCTGTACTGTTTTACAACTTTTCTTTCATTCCTTACACTTTCAGAATTTTTTTTTTTTTAACACCAAATTTTATTTGACATTTGCACATTATAAGCAGGGCTCTGTAACCCAGAGGCCACTGCCGCATAGAAATATACAGTGACACATCGCAAAGGACATTTTTCATTGTAAAGAAACATACCCCCAGGAAAACAGAGCAAACACGATCTTTGAGCTAAAGTGTAATCTCGGATCACCACCCCCCCACCCACCCTCCCCCACAAGTTGCGCTCGACTCACTACGAACCACACACCACCCAACACCCAGTGACCACTGAAAGAGGATAGGGATACCGAACCATCTGCCCCAGCAGGGGCCCACCGCACCCAAAACTCCCTTGCCCACCCGTGACTCCCGTCCCTAAACGGTACAACCCCCAACATTGGATGTCTACTCAATACCCACTGGGAGATCTTCAGACGCCACAGGGGGCTCCAACCACAGGCCCCTATAGTCCGCCCACCGCTTCCAAATCTTATAGTGCTTTCGCGGACAGCCCCGGGCCACAAAAATGGGTAGTTGCAGACCCATACAAAAGTCAAGGCCATTTTTCCAGGCGGCCACCGAGGGGGCCTGCTCAGCTTTCCACATTCGGGCGATGTCCCGTTTCGCCAATGTAAAACCAAGTAGCATGAGGTGCGGCTTATAAATATTACCCCCGATGCCATCCATGACATGTAACAACGCAAGCTGTGGCGTACGCTGGAGCAGCCACCCCAGAAGCTCGGACAAACAAGAAAAAATCCCCCTCCAAAAGCGATCCAGCGACGAACTGTGCCAGACTGTATGAAGGAATGTGCACTGCCACATCTGAGGCATTCCGGGGAGGCTATCAGACCTGCACGGTATAGGCGCGCCCGAGTATAGTATACCCGGTGCAAGTATTTGAATTGGACCAGGCGGAGGCGCATTGCAATGGCCGCATGTAACGCCCTGAACGTCGCAGGATCGTTTAACAGACACGATAATGAGAACGCAACCACTTGTGAAGGTTTAGTTATTTTAATGAAGGCAAAAATAATACAAGGAATAAACAAAGGTTATAGTCACTGGAATCCTCCAGGCTAAGTACGTTACCAGCCCACAGCACGGATGGTCCTAACCGTCCTCTGCATATACGCCGATCCCGGCGTATGCCAACAGAGGGCAGAAATGAAATGGCCGACAATGCCAATCGGTAGGCTGTGAGGGGCACGAAGAGTGTTGGGGGAGAATCGAGGAGTCAGGGAAACACCCAGCCGGGGTCTCTACCTGAAGGGAGCAGCCGCTCAACCTCTTCCTCAGACTGCACCGAGACGCGGAGTCACCTCCTGGTGATGCGTCACCGATACCCCAATCACAAGCAAAGAAGACTGAACCGAGAGCAGCCGCTCGATCGATCCTGTGGACTTCTGAGTCTGTAACGCGGCAAACACCTCCTGGTGTGCGTTACAGCTGGCAGTCCCTGTATCTCTGGTCGGGCTGGGAGTTACGACTCCAACCAGCAAAAGCGCCACTGCGCTTTGACTCAGCCGAGTCAAAAAGCGAAGCTCAATGGTTATACGGTAGAGCTTCCGGGTCCTTCACAGGTGACGATGGGGCAAGACACGGCCCAGGGAGTAACGACTCGACCTACCTCCGTTCTTGCCTTACTGGAGCACCACTCCGGAACACTGCTCTTCACTAAGCAGGTACGTCGGTTGTAAACACAATATCCGACAGCGTTGTACCTCCCGGTTCCTCCCTTTATAGGGCGTTGTTTTCCTGGAGTTATGTAACAGCTCTCCTGTTTACATAAGGGCGTGTTTTCCTTGAGTTATGTAACAGCTCTCCTGTTTACATAAGGGCGTGTTTTCCTTGAGTTATGTAACAGCTCTCCTGTTTACATAAGGGCGTGTTTTCCTTGAGTTATGTAACAGCTCTCCTGTTTTACATAAGGGCGTGTTTTTCTTGAGTTATGTAACAGCTCTCCTGTTTACATAACCTCTCAACCGCTAAGCATCCTGGGAGATGTAGTCCGTTTTCCTCCCCTCGCATGACAGGAATTCTTGACACCGCACCCCGTAGGGCGGCAAGAGCCTCCCTCCAATCCTCCTCCTCCAACGAGCCTACATCCTCCTCCCACGCCCTCCGCAGTCTGTCCAAAGTGGGCGCGCTATGGATAACCAGGGACTGGTATATCCGCGAAATCTTCTTAGTTGTAAGATCCCTCATAAAGACTTTCGCCTCTAATGGGCTGAACTCAGGAATATCCGCCAGGCCCTCCAGGCTAGGAGCCAACGTGTGGCGGAACTGGAGGTAGCGAAAGAACTGTGTCCGGGGCATACCAAATTCCTCCTGTAGGTCTCGGAACGATTTAAGGGCGCCACCCCTCATCACATCGCCCAGAGTAGATATACCAATATCGTCCCAGCCACCGAACCCCTGCAAAGCAGCCAACTCCGGTAATCGTCCATTGTGCCAAAGAGGAGTCTCCCCCGTCAACCTATTCCACCATCCCATTCTCTTCAGGGATTGTCGCCAAATCTGGAAGACCACCCTGGACACCTGCGGCAGCGAGCCCCGCAGCGCCGGGGAATATAGAATTGTGTGGAGAGTGTGTCGTCCCATTAAGTGTCTCTCCAACGCGTATGCTGGGTCCCCTCGATCGCCATACCACCACTCATTGAGGACCAGGAGGTGCGATGCCTGATAGTACGAGAGTATGTTGGCGGCCGCCAGCCCTCCACAATAGGTGGAAAGGAAGCACGTACGCAACGCCACCCGCACCGCCCCTTGTCCTCAAAGACGTTTTATGCATCTAATATACCGCCTCCACTCACTAACTGCATATATTATGTGATTTGTAGCAGGGGTTTTGATGACTCTATTTGTGAACCCATTTATTTAATATTTCTTTATTACTTTGCCCTGATAGGACACCGCACTATGTGTGTCCTTAAGCCGCCGGTAACTGTTGAGGCATGCCTTTTACATATTTTAGGTGAGTCCTATTTCCTGTTCTTCACTAGTCCTGTGATCATTGGGAGTCCCCTCCTTTTTTAAGCTACCTCACCTTGAGTTTGCTGTTAGTTGTTTCACCGCATGCTAGCACTACAGGTGTGTGATGATATAAGGCAAACTTTGCTTTTTTAATGGGTCACTATTATCAATGTTATAATTTTTAAAGATGTTGAGAGAGCTTTTACTGTTACTTCACCTGTACAGTCATTGATGAATTGTTTTCCCATCTTTTCAGGTCGTCCTCCATATCTGTGGGTACTTTTCCCCGCAGTTCAATTATATGGTAGGTAGTAGACTCACCCTACCATAGTGTGTGGATAGTTTTAATTTGGTCCTGAAGAATTGCCATTGATCCCCCTGACTACCAGGCAAGAAACATGTTGACCAGAAAAGTAAAAGTAGAGCGTGATGTCTTGATTCATTATAGTCAGATATCCGCCACTTCTTTTCTATTTTTAATCAGGTAGGGAGCCTACCAGAATAAAGGTTTCTTATTGGACTTCCGCACCTGTTTTAGTCTTAGCACTCACCAGCACATCACATCCACACCTATTAGGCCCCTCACCCCCACGGCACCATACGGCGAGGAACAAAAGATCTCCGCTAAAGAGCCCCTCATTGGGTGCCCGTCGGGTATTGCAGCGCCGACCCGACGAGGAGCAGGCCCAATGATGAAGCATGACACCTAGCGGGCTGGGTGTGTGAGGGCCCTAGTTCCAAAGGGAGGATTTCCCCTCCCTTTCTCATAGTACGACCATTAACTACAGTGGATGTTTCACTAAGCTCTCTTACCTCTTTTTTAGACCCACAATAAGGAACTACGTACCCTCTCTTTGTATGACTGTTGGGCATGTACGTTGGACCTTTCCAAGCTCTTTTGTCCCTCCCTCTTGATATATTGAATGCACGGGTAACACCCGCGGGACTTTATCCTCAGGTTACCAGAAACGCAAATTGCTTTTCCTGGCCCACTCGTTTTTATTTCGTATATATAAATATATATACTTTTAATATGAATTGTCTGCTATTGCTTGCTAATACTCATATAGCACCAATCTGGGACTCCAGGTCACTATGGGAAATTACTATGGACCATTGGGACACCGGTGTGACATTTGCAAATAAACTGCACTGATGACTTTTATTTCCTGACGATATGGTTGACGTTGCTAGTCCACTGTGGATGAGACTTCTATTTAGCTTGCCCCATCCCGTGGATTGAGTATGTCACTGCCATTCTACATATTGGTTTACTCTGGGAAACTTATACATATTTAATATATTGTATGCATATTAAACACTGTCAAGCACAGGCACCTGTATTATTACGCTCTCACATAGTGTTTATAGGCCTCCTTGCACCTTCTAAGATGGCCGACACAACATCTCTACTGTTGCCTCCTAGATACACGTCGCTGACAGTAATACGTCACTCTTTACCATGTGGATGTTGACCCCGCCCTCTAACAGGAACCGGTGGGTTTATCAGCACCTTCACGTAGCGTCTGCCACCACCCGGTTCCGGCGACGTAGGGATAGGTCCACAACTAAAATCCTGTGGATATCAGGTATGAAGGAAATTACGAGCAGTCATTGCCCGTTTTGGAGGTGAGCTAGGCGATTTATCACTACATCGCGTCCTTAGCATGTAAACGCCTATTCCATAGAGCCACTCATTAAGCTGTTTGTGAATACGGGGAAACAATCCTCCGTTATTCGGCAAGTCTACACCTTATGCTCCAGGTGTCTTTTTGAATGGGCACTTATAGGTGTCTGTGGCCTGCCGATTTTTCGGCTTATGGTGGTTTGCGTATGTTGATCAATTCATTATGGAAAGACGTTTTATGCATCTAATATACCGCCTCCACTCACTAACTGCATATATTATGTGATTTGTAGCAGGGGTTTTGATGACTCTATTTGTGAACCCATTTATTTAATATTTCTTTATTACTTTGCCCTGATAGGACACCGCACTATGTGTGTCCTTAAGCCGCCGGTAACTGTTGAGGCATGCCTTTTACATATTTTAGGTGAGTCCTATTTCCTGTTCTTCACTAGTCCTGTGATCATTGGGAGTCCCCTCCTTTTTTAAGCTACCTCACCTTGAGTTTGCTGTTAGTTGTTTCACCGCATGCTAGCACTACAGGTGTGTGATGATATAAGGCAAACTTTGCTTTTTTAATGGGTCACTATTATCAATGTTATAATTTTTAAAGATGTTGAGAGAGCTTTTACTGTTACTTCACCTGTACAGTCATTGATGAATTGTTTTCCCATCTTTTCAGGTCGTCCTCCATATCTGTGGGTACTTTTCCCCGCAGTTCAATTATATGGTAGGTAGTAGACTCACCCTACCATAGTGTGTGGATAGTTTTAATTTGGTCCTGAAGAATTGCCATTGATCCCCCTGACTACCAGGCAAGAAACATGTTGACCAGAAAAGTAAAAGTAGAGCGTGATGTCTTGATTCATTATAGTCAGATATCCGCCACTTCTTTTCTATTTTTAATCAGGTAGGGAGCCTACCAGAATAAAGGTTTCTTATTGGACTTCCGCACCTGTTTTAGTCTTAGCACTCACCAGCACATCACATCCACACCTATTAGGCCCCTCACCCCCACGGCACCATACGGCGAGGAACAAAAGATCTCCGCTAAAGAGCCCCTCATTGGGTGCCCGTCGGGTATTGCAGCGCCGACCCGACGAGGAGCAGGCCCAATGATGAAGCATGACACCTAGCGGGCTGGGTGTGTGAGGGCCCTAGTTCCAAAGGGAGGATTTCCCCTCCCTTTCTCATAGTACGACCATTAACTACAGTGGATGTTTCACTAAGCTCTCTTACCTCTTTTTTAGACCCACAATAAGGAACTACGTACCCTCTCTTTGTATGACTGTTGGGCATGTACGTTGGACCTTTCCAAGCCCTTTTGTCCCTCCCTCTTGATATATTGAATGCACGGGTAACACCCGCGGGACTTTATCCTCAGGTTACCAGAAACGCAAATTGCTTTTCCTGGCCCACTCGTTTTTATTTCGTATATATAAATATATATACTTTTAATATGAATTGTCTGCTATTGCTTGCTAATACTCATATAGCACCAATCTGGGACTCCAGGTCACTATGGGAAATTACTATGGACCATTGGGACACCGGTGTGACATTTGCAAATAAACTGCACTGATGACTTTTATTTCCTGACGATATGGTTGACGTTGCTAGTCCACTGTGGATGAGACTTCTATTTAGCTTGCCCCATCCCGTGGATTGAGTATGTCACTGCCATTCTACATATTGGTTTACTCTGGGAAACTTATACATATTTAATATATTGTATGCATATTAAACACTGTCAAGCACAGGCACCTGTATTATTACGCTCTCACATAGTGTTTATAGGCCTCCTTGCACCTTCTAAGATGGCCGACACAACATCTCTACTGTTGCCTCCTAGATACACGTCGCTGACAGTAATACGTCACTCTTTACCATGTGGATGTTGACCCCGCCCTCTAACAGGAACCGGTGGGTTTATCAGCACCTTCACGTAGCGTCTGCCACCACCCGGTTCCGGCGACGTAGGGATAGGTCCACAACTAAAATCCTGTGGATATCAGGTATGAAGGAAATTACGAGCAGTCATTGCCCGTTTTGGAGGTGAGCTAGGCGATTTATCACTACATCGCGTCCTTAGCATGTAAACGCCTATTCCATAGAGCCACTCATTAAGCTGTTTGTGAATACGGGGAAACAATCCTCCGTTATTCGGCAAGTCTACACCTTATGCTCCAGGTGTCTTTTTGAATGGGCACTTATAGGTGTCTGTGGCCTGCCGATTTTTCGGCTTATGGTGGTTTGCGTATGTTGATCAATTCATTATGGAAAGACGTTTTATGCATCTAATATACCGCCTCCACTCACTAACTGCATATATTATGTGATTTGTAGCAGGGGTTTTGATGACTCTATTTGTGAACCCATTTATTTAATATTTCTTTATTACTTTGCCCTGATAGGACACCGCACTATGTGTGTCCTTAAGCCGCCGGTAACTGTTGAGGCATGCCTTTTACATATTTTAGGTGAGTCCTATTTCCTGTTCTTCACTAGTCCTGTGATCATTGGGAGTCCCCTCCTTTTTTAAGCTACCTCACCTTGAGTTTGCTGTTAGTTGTTTCACCGCATGCTAGCACTACAGGTGTGTGATGATATAAGGCAAACTTTGCTTTTTTAATGGGTCACTATTATCAATGTTATAATTTTTAAAGATGTTGAGAGAGCTTTTACTGTTACTTCACCTGTACAGTCATTGATGAATTGTTTTCCCATCTTTTCAGGTCGTCCTCCATATCTGTGGGTACTTTTCCCCGCAGTTCAATTATATGGTAGGTAGTAGACTCACCCTACCATAGTGTGTGGATAGTTTTAATTTGGTCCTGAAGAATTGCCATTGATCCCCCTGACTACCAGGCAAGAAACATGTTGACCAGAAAAGTAAAAGTAGAGCGTGATGTCTTGATTCATTATAGTCAGATATCCGCCACTTCTTTTCTATTTTTAATCAGGTAGGGAGCCTACCAGAATAAAGGTTTCTTATTGGACTTCCGCACCTGTTTTAGTCTTAGCACTCACCAGCACATCACATCCACACCTATTAGGCCCCTCACCCCCACGGCACCATACGGCGAGGAACAAAAGATCTCCGCTAAAGAGCCCCTCATTGGGTGCCCGTCGGGTATTGCAGCGCCGACCCGACGAGGAGCAGGCCCAATGATGAAGCATGACACCTAGCGGGCTGGGTGTGTGAGGGCCCTAGTTCCAAAGGGAGGATTTCCCCTCCCTTTCTCATAGTACGACCATTAACTACAGTGGATGTTTCACTAAGCTCTCTTACCTCTTTTTTAGACCCACAATAAGGAACTACGTACCCTCTCTTTGTATGACTGTTGGGCATGTACGTTGGACCTTTCCAAGCCCTTTTGTCCCTCCCTCTTGATATATTGAATGCACGGGTAACACCCGCGGGACTTTATCCTCAGGTTACCAGAAACGCAAATTGCTTTTCCTGGCCCACTCGTTTTTATTTCGTATATATAAATATATATACTTTTAATATGAATTGTCTGCTATTGCTTGCTAATACTCATATAGCACCAATCTGGGACTCCAGGTCACTATGGGAAATTACTATGGACCATTGGGACACCGGTGTGACATTTGCAAATAAACTGCACTGATGACTTTTATTTCCTGACGATATGGTTGACGTTGCTAGTCCACTGTGGATGAGACTTCTATTTAGCTTGCCCCATCCCGTGGATTGAGTATGTCACTGCCATTCTACATATTGGTTTACTCTGGGAAACTTATACATATTTAATATATTGTATGCATATTAAACACTGTCAAGCACAGGCACCTGTATTATTACGCTCTCACATAGTGTTTATAGGCCTCCTTGCACCTTCTAAGATGGCCGACACAACATCTCTACTGTTGCCTCCTAGATACACGTCGCTGACAGTAATACGTCACTCTTTACCATGTGGATGTTGACCCCGCCCTCTAACAGGAACCGGTGGGTTTATCAGCGCCTTCACGTAGCGTCTGCCACCACCCGGTTCCGGCGACGTAGGGATAGGTCCACAACTAAAATCCTGTGGATATCAGGTATGAAGGAAATTACGAGCAGTCATTGCCCGTTTTGGAGGTGAGCTAGGCGATTTATCACTACATCGCGTCCTTAGCATGTAAACGCCTATTCCATAGAGCCACTCATTAAGCTGTTTGTGAATACGGGGAAACAATCCTCCGTTATTCGGCAAGTCTACACCTTATGCTCCAGGTGTCTTTTTGAATGGGCACTTATAGGTGTCTGTGGCCTGCCGATTTTTCGGCTTATGGTGGTTTGCGTATGTTGATCAATTCATTATGGAAAGACGTTTTATGCATCTAATATACCGCCTCCACTCACTAACTGCATATATTATGTGATTTGTAGCAGGGGTTTTGATGACTCTATTTGTGAACCCATTTATTTAATATTTCTTTATTACTTTGCCCTGATAGGACACCGCACTATGTGTGTCCTTAAGCCGCCGGTAACTGTTGAGGCATGCCTTTTACATATTTTAGGTGAGTCCTATTTCCTGTTCTTCACTAGTCCTGTGATCATTGGGAGTCCCCTCCTTTTTTAAGCTACCTCACCTTGAGTTTGCTGTTAGTTGTTTCACCGCATGCTAGCACTACAGGTGTGTGATGATATAAGGCAAACTTTGCTTTTTTAATGGGTCACTATTATCAATGTTATAATTTTTAAAGATGTTGAGAGAGCTTTTACTGTTACTTCACCTGTACAGTCATTGATGAATTGTTTTCCCATCTTTTCAGGTCGTCCTCCATATCTGTGGGTACTTTTCCCCGCAGTTCAATTATATGGTAGGTAGTAGACTCACCCTACCATAGTGTGTGGATAGTTTTAATTTGGTCCTGAAGAATTGCCATTGATCCCCCTGACTACCAGGCAAGAAACATGTTGACCAGAAAAGTAAAAGTAGAGCGTGATGTCTTGATTCATTATAGTCAGATATCCGCCACTTCTTTTCTATTTTTAATCAGGTAGGGAGCCTACCAGAATAAAGGTTTCTTATTGGACTTCCGCACCTGTTTTAGTCTTAGCACTCACCAGCACATCACATCCACACCTATTAGGCCCCTCACCCCCACGGCACCATACGGCGAGGAACAAAAGATCTCCGCTAAAGAGCCCCTCATTGGGTGCCCGTCGGGTAATGCAGCGCCGACCCGACGAGGAGCAGGCCCAATGATGAAGCATGACACCTAGCGGGCTGGGTGTGTGAGGGCCCTAGTTCCAAAGGGAGGATTTCCCCTCCCTTTCTCATAGTACGACCATTAACTACAGTGGATGTTTCACTAAGCTCTCTTACCTCTTTTTTAGACCCACAATAAGGAACTACGTACCCTCTCTTTGTATGACTGTTGGGCATGTACGTTGGACCTTTCCAAGCCCTTTTGTCCCTCCCTCTTGATATATTGAATGCACGGGTAACACCCGCGGGACTTTATCCTCAGGTTACCAGAAACGCAAATTGCTTTTCCTGGCCCACTCGTTTTTATTTCGTATATATAAATATATATACTTTTAATATGAATTGTCTGCTATTGCTTGCTAATACTCATATAGCACCAATCTGGGACTCCAGGTCACTATGGGAAATTACTATGGACCATTGGGACACCGGTGTGACATTTGCAAATAAACTGCACTGATGACTTTTATTTCCTGACGATATGGTTGACGTTGCTAGTCCACTGTGGATGAGACTTCTATTTAGCTTGCCCCATCCCGTGGATTGAGTATGTCACTGCCATTCTACATATTGGTTTACTCTGGGAAACTTATACATATTTAATATATTGTATGCATATTAAACACTGTCAAGCACAGGCACCTGTATTATTACGCTCTCACATAGTGTTTATAGGCCTCCTTGCACCTTCTAAGATGGCCGACACAACATCTCTACTGTTGCCTCCTAGATACACGTCGCTGACAGTAATACGTCACTCTTTACCATGTGGATGTTGACCCCGCCCTCTAACAGGAACCGGTGGGTTTATCAGCACCTTCACGTAGCGTCTGCCACCACCCGGTTCCGGCGACGTAGGGATAGGTCCACAACTAAAATCCTGTGGATATCAGGTATGAAGGAAATTACGAGCAGTCATTGCCCGTTTTGGAGGTGAGCTAGGCGATTTATCACTACATCGCGTCCTTAGCATGTAAACGCCTATTCCATAGAGCCACTCATTAAGCTGTTTGTGAATACGGGGAAACAATCCTCCGTTATTCGGCAAGTCTACACCTTATGCTCCAGGTGTCTTTTTGAATGGGCACTTATAGGTGTCTGTGGCCTGCCGATTTTTCGGCTTATGGTGGTTTGCGTATGTTGATCAATTCATTATGGAAAGACGTTTTATGCATCTAATATACCGCCTCCACTCACTAACTGCATATATTATGTGATTTGTAGCAGGGGTTTTGATGACTCTATTTGTGAACCCATTTATTTAATATTTCTTTATTACTTTGCCCTGATAGGACACCGCACTATGTGTGTCCTTAAGCCGCCGGTAACTGTTGAGGCATGCCTTTTACATATTTTAGGTGAGTCCTATTTCCTGTTCTTCACTAGTCCTGTGATCATTGGGAGTCCCCTCCTTTTTTAAGCTACCTCACCTTGAGTTTGCTGTTAGTTGTTTCACCGCATGCTAGCACTACAGGTGTGTGATGATATAAGGCAAACTTTGCTTTTTTAATGGGTCACTATTATCAATGTTATAATTTTTAAAGATGTTGAGAGAGCTTTTACTGTTACTTCACCTGTACAGTCATTGATGAATTGTTTTCCCATCTTTTCAGGTCGTCCTCCATATCTGTGGGTACTTTTCCCCGCAGTTCAATTATATGGTAGGTAGTAGACTCACCCTACCATAGTGTGTGGATAGTTTTAATTTGGTCCTGAAGAATTGCCATTGATCCCCCTGACTACCAGGCAAGAAACATGTTGACCAGAAAAGTAAAAGTAGAGCGTGATGTCTTGATTCATTATAGTCAGATATCCGCCACTTCTTTTCTATTTTTAATCAGGTAGGGAGCCTACCAGAATAAAGGTTTCTTATTGGACTTCCGCACCTGTTTTAGTCTTAGCACTCACCAGCACATCACATCCACACCTATTAGGCCCCTCACCCCCACGGCACCATACGGCGAGGAACAAAAGATCTCCGCTAAAGAGCCCCTCATTGGGTGCCCGTCGGGTATTGCAGCGCCGACCCGACGAGGAGCAGGCCCAATGATGAAGCATGACACCTAGCGGGCTGGGTGTGTGAGGGCCCTAGTTCCAAAGGGAGGATTTCCCCTCCCTTTCTCATAGTACGACCATTAACTACAGTGGATGTTTCACTAAGCTCTCTTACCTCTTTTTTAGACCCACAATAAGGAACTACGTACCCTCTCTTTGTTTGTCTCACAGAAACTGGCCCAGCACTGAGTTCACCGTTCGGAACCAGCGGGGCGCTAGGAGGTAGGGGTAGGGGTGATTTTGAAGTTGATATAATAGCCGAGGAAGTGCCACCATTTTAAAGATTGCCGATCTACCGTAAATTGTCAGCGGCATACGGGACCAGGTCGTGACGTCCTCACGGACGCGTTCCCAAACCGGCGCTACATTGCGGTCCCAGGATATCTCCGGCACCTCTGACAGAAAGACACCCAAGTATTTGAGTCCTCCATCAGCCATTTGGAGCGTGGACGCCCACTCTCCCACCCCCCCCGGCCCCCCAGAACCCATAAGGTGGACTTATTGGGGTTCATAAAAAGCCCAGACGTTTCCCCGAAGATCCGCATTATTTCCAGAATTCGTGGTCCCGACCTGTCCAATGCCGTGAGAAAAAATAGAACATCATCAGCATACAGGGCTACCCTGTCAGATAATCCTGGAGCCCATTCAAACCCCTGCAGCTGCGCGTCCATACGTACCCATGCCGCCAAGGGCTCCATGGCGATGGCGAACAAGTATGGCGACAGGGGACACCCCTGTCTCGTACCTCGGCCAATAGGGAAGCTGGGGTAGAGCGCCCCCGACACACGGACCAAAGCCGACAGGTCAGTGTATAAGAGTTTCACGTAGGACAGAAACCGGGGGCCCAGGTTAAGTCGGTGGAGTAAAGCGAACAAGTACGTCCAACTTAAAGAATCAAACGCCCTGTCCATATCCGCCAGCAAGAGCGCCGCCTGCACCCCCGTCCCCCGCACCGCCGCCAGGGCCGCATGAGCCCTCCGTATATTATGCCGCGTGGCCCTATGCGGCAGAAAGCCGGCTTGGTCCGGATGAACCAGAGTCGAGATATGGGGCAGGAGGCGATTAGCCAGGGCCTTGGCCAAGACCTTGGCCTCCACATTCAGGATAGAGATGGGGCGGTAAGACGCATGGCGCTCCAGAGGCCGACCCGGCTTTTGGAACACCACCACCTCAGCATAGCGCCAGTCTCGCGGGAGTCGGCTGGCCTCCCTAGCCTCCTCCACCGCTGCCCGGTAGTATGAGGCCAATTGCAGGTTGTAGCGACGATGGAACTCGCATGGGAACCCATTGGGTCCCGGCGCCTTCCCGGAGTTGAGTTCCCCCAGAGCCCCACCCAGTTCCTCCTCCGATAGGGGGAGGTCCAGCTGCTGGCGCATCTCGTCCGATACCGCCCGGGGCGGAAGGTCGTCAAGAAATTTGACCACTGTTGCCTCGTCTAGGCATTCCGTAGGGGCATATAAGTTCGCATAGTAGGCGGCGAAGCTGTCAGCGATTTTCACCGGATCTATTATTGGCGCACCCTGCTCGTCGAGCAGCCCCGGAAGGGTCTGCGGGGTGAGCGCCCCCTGGCAGAGCCGATGTAGCATCTTGCTCGACTTGTCGCCCCACTGATAAATACGACTACGCGTCGCCAACCAAACCTGGCGGGCCTCGTCCATCAATAGGGAGGCATACGACTGCCGCGCCAGCAACAACTGTCGCACCACTGGTCCGTTCTCTGTCCCCCGGCTTCGACGCTCAAGTCCCTCCACCTCTGCCTCCGCCCGGACCAAAGCCTCCCGGCGCTTTCTGCGGGCCGCAACGCACCATGCAATATCTACCCCCGATGGGTGGGCTTCAGGGCTTCCCAGAGAACAACCGCACTGGGGGCCGACCCTGCATTGTCGACCAGATAATCCGCGATCGCCTCCCTCATACAACGCTCATATTCCGGGTTTTGTAAATTCCACACCGCTAGCCGCCAACGAAATGGCTGACGCCTCCGGCCCAGCTGCAACCCTACAGAAACCGGGGAGTGATCGGATAACCCTCTGGGGAGAATCTCTGCCGAAACTACCCTTGTTGCCATTGCCCGGGGTACAAAAATATAATCCAGACGGGAAAAAGACTTGCGGACCGCGGAGAGGTATGTGTATTCCCTCAGATCACCATGCACATGCCGCCAGGCGTCCACCCAATCAAGACCACGTATCATGGATGCCAGTTTCGTGGAATGTGTGCCCCCGGATCTGCCCCCGGCCCGGTCCCTGTCTGTCCCCAGGTCCATAACGTCATTCCAGTCACCCCCAACCACAGCAGCCACATCAGGCAGCTCCGCCCATACAGAGAGCAGCCGCTCCACTAGGGACCATTGCAAGGGGGGGGGGGAGCATAGACACAACCAAGCAGGATAGCCTCATCCCCTATCTTGCCCTGAAGAAAGGTGTACCGGCCCTGCGGGTCAAGCCATTGTTGTATGTGCACGTATGGAACCCTACGGTGTATCAGGACCGCCACCCCCCTAGATCCCTGTATAAACCCTGCGTGGTAAACCAGCTGGAAGCCATACCGCTGCAAGCATAGGGCCTTGGAGCCCATCAAATGCGTTTCCTGCAGGAGGAGAATGTCCGCACCCACCCTCTTGGCTTGGCGCAGGACTGCCCCCCTCTTAATTTTGTCCAGGACCCCCTGGCATTCCAGCTCACAATGCGGAGCGTGCCCAAAGGCCCCCCAGTCCCTACGTTCCCCACAGCCATGGGGCGCTCAGCTGAAATAAAACACAAATAATTGGTCCCAGATGCGAGTAGACATGACTAAGTGAGCACAATGAATGAGCGCAACTCGTTCCCACAACTAATTCCCTTCCCCAACACAAACCCCCCACCCCATACCTCAAGAACACTGAAGTACCTGTCGCGGCGTATGCGACACCCGGCTCCCAACCGGGAGGCACGGACCGCATACACCAATGGATACCCAACGAACAGCCCATGTCACCCCGGCCCACCCCCCACCACCCTGAACAGGTAGGGACACAGCCCCGTTTAAGAGCTCCCTCGAGGACCAGATAAGAACATAGGCACAGAGACTAAAGGAGGAGGCGGCGCGGCAAGATACTCCGCACACATGACAAGGAACCAATGGAGGAGGCCGGACAGCAGCAACTCCCAGGGCCAGGCCCCCCCGCGACGCGGAGCGCCTCCTGGAGCGTGATCGACCACGACCTCTCCGGCGCCGGCCCTGAGCATTCCTGGAGGGCCCCTCACTTAAAGACGAGTCTGAGTGCCGCCCAGGCAGCGAGTGCACTCGCACCGTTTCATCGGTCCACTTAAATACCTCCCCAGGGGAATCGAAAAAGTGCGTGCGGGATTGGAAAGCCACTCGCAGGTGGGCAGGGTAAAGAAGGGCATAGTTTCAGCGTTTGCTTAATGTCGTGCGACTGGCATGCAAATCGGAGGCAGCAGCTGTTTGTATAATTAGCGCTGCGGATGGATCTCGGTATCCTGAAAGGCTGAGGTTTCGGGGACAGAAAACAGCAAGAAAGTGAATCATTTGATGATTTTTTAACTGCGTTGAGAGCGTTAAGTATTCATTGTAATTTCGGTACAATATGTGACGAGATGATCAGGGATCAGATCATTGTGCATGTCAAAAACAAAAAAACTCAAGAACGACTATGGGAGATCGGTGATCCTAAGCTAGCAGAAGCTATTGCCACAGCAAAAGCCTTAGAACAATCAGAGAAGTGGATGCTCACAATAAAGAATACGACTATCAATACGACAGAGGTAAATGATGAAGTTTGTGTTGTCAGGCGCTCAGAGCTGCAACAAAGTGGGTATCCGAATGCTAGGACTAAGACGAATGAACAAAATTCTCAAGGATCAAATACTCAGCGAAATTTCAGCTATAGTAACCAAAGGAGATTTCAGAAATATGAGAGAACAGGAGCCTGTTATAGGTGTGGTAGCAAACTACACGTAGCATCTTATGGAGGTTGTCCAGCAATTAATAAAGAATGTAAAAGTTGTGGTAGAATAGGACATTTTGCGTCAGCATGTAGAGATTTAACGAAAAATAGTGGTCCTGGACAAGGTAAAGTATCTGCGGTGTTAGAAGTAAATGACACTCTACATAAATGTAATTCTTGCGGATGCATGGAAGCTAACAAAGGTTTTATTGTGTCAATATATGAAGATATTTCGAGCATATGTGAGGATGAGGCCAACAACTGTAAAATATCTCCTATGTGTACAGTTGAAATATCTGGTGTTTGTTTGGACTTAATGGTTGATTCTGGTTCCCCATGGACCATTATTTCGAATGAATATTTTCAAGAAAAGTTTAACAATGTGTTATCGACATATGAAATGTTACCATCTGATATAATTGCACGAAGTTATGATGGATCAAAGATAGATATGTTGGGGTATTTCAATGTCAATCTCTCTTTTAAGACTAGGAAAGCAGACATAAAATTATACATTGCTGTAAAAGGTATTAATGTCTTAGGATGGAGAGACCAATGGAAACTAGGCATCATGTTAAATCCTCGTTCAGTTGAACCGGTGTTACTTTGTGAGGATATCAATATGAATAAGGTGTCTACAGTTGTTGAGCAAGAAAAGGAAATTCTTTTTAAAAAAAAATTTTGTGATGTTTTTTCAGATAGGTTAGGTAGGTTGAAGGATTTTTCTCACAACATTAAAATGAAAAAGAATGTTACTCCTGTGAGACAAAGAGTAAGAGGGGTGCCGATTAACATTAGAGAGGAGTTGAAAGGTATGCTAAATGATTTAGTTCTAGAAGGTATTATTGAACCTATAGATTCAGCAGAATGGGTTTCTCCCATTGTTTTGGTAAGGAAACCTGATAAAAAATTGAGAATGTGTGTTGACCTTAGAGCATTAACTGCTGGAATTATCATAGACTGTCATCCTCTTCCTAACATAAATGAAGTAGTTTCTATGTTGGAGGGAGCAAAAGTCTTTTCAACATTGGATCTAAGGTCTGCTTACCATCAAATTCCTCTCACAGAAGATTCCAAATCACTCACGGCTTTTATTACTCCCCAAGGCTTGTATCAGTTCACCAGAATGCCGTTTGGTTTGGCTTCTGCGGCATCTGTTTTTCAGAAAGTAATGTTTAATATTTTCAGGGACTTGGATAAATTTGTTAAATGTTTTCAAGATGACATTTTAGTATTTTCTAAAAATGAGGATGAACATTTCGGACACTTAAGTGAGGTTTGTGAGAGATTAAAGAGCAGTGGTTTAACGCTCAAGGCAAATAAATGCAAAATGTTCAAATCATCGGTAGAGTATTTGGGTCACACGTTATCTAGTGAGGGGGTGGTACCCAAGAAGTCCAATGTGGATGGTATTGTTAATGCTCCTCCACCTACCACAAAAGAGCAGTTACTGTCGTTCACTGGTATGTGTGAATATTATAGTAAATTTGTGAACAATTTTGCTTCTAAAATGGAACCGCTAAGAAAATTATTGAGACTTAAAACAGTGTTTGACTGGGGTTTGGAACAGCAACAAACGTTTGAACTTATCAAATCAGAAATACTTAAGGCTCCCACTCTCAAACCTTTCTGCATGAACAAAGAATGTATCATAACTGTGGATGCAAGTTTGTATGGCATTGGAGGAGTGTTATCACAAAGATGTGGGAAGGAAGAATGGAATGTATGTTTTGCCTCCCGCACTTTAAATGACACTGAACGCAAGTATGCGGTAATTGAGAAAGAATTGTTAGCGTGTGTGTGGGCTATTGAGCATTACCGGAACTACATTTGGGGAAGTAAGTTTGTGTTAAGAACTGATCATAAGCCCCTTGTGAACATACTTTCGCCTGGTGGTGGCTGGAATTCTACAGCTCGCATTGCTAGACTTACGTCTAGGTTGCAAGAGTATTGTTTCAGTCCAGAATTTGTTCCTGGAAAAAAAAATGTTGTGGCAGACTTCATGTCCAGGTTGCCTTGTCAGGTTAAGGACAATGGCAAGGGTGATGATTCTGAGATTATCACAACTATCGAAGATGTTGTGGCAGGTTCTTTTGAGGATATTTCTGAAGAGGCTTGGGTTTTGTGTGAAAAGCAAGATCTCATGTGGCAGATGGTCAAAGGCTATATTTTGGAAGGATGGCCGGAGAGGAAAAATTTGCAAGAAGAAATTGTTCCTATGTTTAATGTGTCTGATGTGTTAGAGCTTGAAGGTGGCATCATGTTTAAAGATGGGAAATGTGTGCCCCCGTGTGGTATGCAAAAAAATATTTTGGATTTAGCACACAAAAATCATCCTGGCATGTCAGCAATGAAGCGATTGATTAGGAATTATTTTTGGTGGCCTGGTTTGGATCGCATGGTCGATCGCATGATTAAAGAATGTGGAGTATGTATGGGAAGTGAAAGAATGTTGAAGGTCAATGTACCTCCATTAAAAAGTTCAGATTGGCCTACTGAACCGTAGAAGAAAGTGGCTTTTGACATATCTGGTCCTTTCATGTGTTTACCGCAGGACTCTCGTTATGCGTTTGTCTTGGTAGATTATCATTCCAAGTGGCCGGAGGTAAAGTTTTCATCAGGTACTTCCACCACTTTGGTCATGGAGTTTTTTAAAGAGGTTTTTTCTAGAGAAGGGTGTCCTGCCACACTGGTAACTGATAATGGTGTGCAACTTACCTCAAATGAAATGGAAAGTTTCCTAAGAATTCATGATATTAAACATTATACTGTCTCGGTGTACGAACCACATGAGTATGGTTTGGTAGAGCGTTTTAACAGAGTGTTAAAGGGATATGATGGGCTTAAATCTGGTGGAAATTGGAAAAATTTTGTGAGAGAGAAGTTATGGTTATATCGTATCACGCCTCATACTACTACAGAAGTCAGTCCTTTCCGACTTTTAAAGGGCAGAGACCCTGCTTCTAGGATTTGTCCATGGTGGTTTAAGGAGAAGTGTAATCATAAGGCGTTTTCGGACCAAATGGTCATTGGTGTGGAAGAGAGGGTGTGTTTGAAACAAACAAAAACAAAGTCTTGGTATGATAATAAGTGGAAAACTAAGATTCATGATTTCAAAAGTGGGGATTGGGTCAGAATAAGGAAACCTGGTTTAAACACGAAGTGTTCTGATACTTTTGGCAAGCCCATTAAGTTAGTGAAAGTGTTTGACAACAGTGTTTTGACCCAAGATGGTAGGTATTGGAATGTTAAACGTGTGGCCAAATGTTCCAATGTCTCCCAACAGATTGTGGGTCCTCCTATTGTACATTCTCATGATACTGTAGCTTCAAGGGTAAAAAGTTCAGTTCGCGATAGATGTCCTCCAAAAAGATTTCATGATATGTAATGTTTGTAGTTGATGTATGTTCATTATTCATTTTCTAGTTTTGTTGAAAAAGGGAGATATGTTGTATTTGCATTGCTAAGGCTTGTTTATTTTATTCCATATTGAGCATGTGCACCAGAGCATCTTATGAATAACATTCTGGTTCCATGTGGAACATTGAAGATGAGTCTGGGGGTTGAAGGACAGTTGTATCTGGATTGCTGTACTGACCACTGGATTACTGGTTGCTGTGCTGCTAATATTAAACTACAAGAAAAACTACTACAAGTTTGGAGGTATTATTTCAACAGAAAGGTTCAAGTCTCTCAGCCTGGCCTTTGCCGCCATGAACGACTGGCGTTGTTGTTGTACCAGTCGGGTGTAGTCTAGAAATGTTTGTTTTTAACTTGTGATCAGAAGATTCTTTAAAGTCATGAACTATTTAACCTAGCATTTGGTAATTATCACTACGTTTAAATTATAATCAGGGCCCAAGTATATATTTTTATTCTGCAGCAGTTGAAGGGCTGCCCTGTGCTCGCCTGTGAACATTTGTGGGGTAACCTTTTTCATTTCTCGTACATCGCAGCTTCATAAAAAGCTGCTGCAGACTTGAATTCAATGCTTCAAAATACAAAAAAACCTTTCTCTTGGAACCTGCCTACATTCATCCAGCCAGCCCTCCACAGAGCCACACCTAGTCCTGAAATTGGCAGGTCAGACGCCTACTTAACACTGGCCAAACCTCTTAAGAAGGAAAAAAAACATCAATAAGTAATTCATAAGTTGTAACACCCAGCACTGACAATAAAATTCATCACTTCTACACATTTAAAAAGCATCATATGCCACGCTGATATTCCACAGCTCAGTCAAGCCCACACTCAAAAGTACTACTGCCATAAAATGCTGCGGTGCCTCCTAAAAGTCCCATTCGATACTCCGCCCGCTGCAAAGCTGCAGCTGTGCACTGACAAGTTCAGCAACTTTGCCAGCACCACAGCTACTTACATAAAAGGCTTCTGATAGGTAACAACTTAAGCTACTCAATGAAGACTTGAGCTACTCACAGAAGGTCTTTAACCATGCCAAGAATCCACCAATGACAGTACAGCTCTTGGAAGGGAGTTCCAAGGAAGCCACAGAACGCGCAGGCTGCATTCTAGAAGAAGCATGGTTCATCCAAGGGATCGAAATAAAATCAATAAATTGTTGATAAGGCAGACCCTGAAGCAAGACCCACATATGTCTGTCCCCTCAGTACATATACTTTATCAATCCAAACTATCTAGGGTCCCATGTCGGGCACACTGATTCAACATAAGGCCTTCAATTGCCCTTTCCTCATACTGGTGCTTTGATCTTTTGAAACCCTACTTCAAGACTACCAGACTCCCCGTCTCCATCTTCTCTTCTTTCCCCCTACCCTTTCTAAGCTATTCTCCCAATAATATTGATTCTTGGGCTAGGATACAGCCACTGTCCCTCACTGTTATATTATCTTTGTTTTCTAATTATGCTGCATAGCGCAGCACTTTTTTTTTCTAGTATTACTTCATTACTGTGTAATTTTTACACATGGTAATATTGACTGGGCAAATATTTCACATCATTAGTAACAGTTCAACAACCAAAGACAGAACTAAGTAACTGAAAGATGACTAGTTAACATTTGTGAAGGACTTTCCACTCCACGCAAACACGTTGCAATATTTTTTAGTAACTTTTGATGTTTGAGCTAGGTACAATTTTTTTGTTTAAAATCTACAGATTATACAGCAGATTGTGGTTAATGTGGCAAATGCAGCAAATCCATAATTATGCGTACAAAACAGTGGCTGCAAAATTGCATAATTCCAGTGGCCCTGATCTATATTCCTAGCTATGTATCAGGATCTGGGTATACTCAAGAAACTCTAGTTTTATTTACTATCACATCAATCCCCGTAGGAGAGTAAAGAGGTATTTATTCAAGTATGTCCTCCTTATATCTAAACTCAACACAACAGATACTTGAGTTCACGAAACCATAGTCCCCTCTGTCGTTTCATAGTTGGGATGCAATGGCGTTGGGTAATACAAAGATATCTGAGAGGTCGTCTCATCCACAATGTATAGTGACATGCTTCATCACCGGCGACCTGTCACACTGGGGTAGGAACAATGCCAACTCAATCAACGTGCACAGACCTGGGAGTTCTTATAAATCTTATTTCAGGACATATACAATGGTCCAGTTCATGTCATAAGAATCAAAAATACCTAGGAGTATACCCAAGGAATTTACTTTATTGTTGACTACCTCTGGTATCAATTAAAAACGAAGGGAGTGGTCCATAGATGAAATGCATTGATTCATCTGACCGTACAGAATCCTTAAACCTGTACTGCTTAACATCTATTCCGACTGCCTGATCTGTATTAACTGGCCCAGCGGGAACGATGCCCAACTGCCACTCCAGAGAAAGTGGATTCCCGCACACTCTCTAGGATGATGCCGAAGGAAAGGGGAGACAAGGAGAAAAGAGAGGGGAAAAGAAAAGAGCAGTTCTCCGTTCTCTGTATTCTTTTCACACCTGATGAAATCCTCTTCTCAATGATAGTACTACAAGAAATGTTAAACGCACATTTAGTTTATCTTGCATCTTAATACACGCAATCAATAATAATCTATAAACATACACATTTTATAGTATCCCATCTTATGAACTCTCTCTTAAGGTTCCTTAGGTCACTCTTCTTATAGTGTGTAAGTGGCGCCAAACTGAAAACACTGCAAGTTCAGTTATGACTCTATTGTGTCAAAAAGGTTGCTCCTGGTTTGATGCTGTGTCTTAAACATTATCCGCCTGTACACAGGAGTCCTACAGCTCCATTGTTGTCACACAACTCTACTTGGGTATTCTTCTGAATTTTTCAACTATTGTCAAAAGTTTCATAATGCCTGGCAATCACTGGCCTTCGTACATTTCATTATATTTTTTCCAATGTTTATGCCAAACTTGGCAATGGTCTTCCAGTCCTATGGTGTATATGTCTGTTTGTCTTTCACTGTGGACGTCACAAAACATTGAAAGTCAGTTCTTATCCTCTGTGTTCTCTCAGAACTTGTGTTTTGGTTGCGAGAGTCTTCTGTGGATGAGGGACTTCACCAATCTGCTGAGTGATCTGGGTTACACCAAGGATACCCCCGCATAGAAGCCCATAAATGGTTGTCAGGCACTGAAGTGCTCAAGGCCCTGTCCCCTTTTCAAACCAAGGGTCACATGCATCAAGCATTTTTGTCTTCGCAAACGGGCCAGGCCGATTCACAGATTCGGCCCTTTGCGAACGCAAAAAATGCTTTTCAGATGCAGCAAACCCTATTTTGCGATTTGGTAACCTGTTAGCGAATCGCAAAATGGGCTTCCGATTTGCTATTAGGAAGGGGCATGTTTAGGGTGTCCCTTCCTAATACCGAATCGCATCGGTGTGTAGGAATGCTTTGTGAATTAAATGCAGTTGCAAAAAATTTGCATTTTCCACCTACTTTAAGTAGGTGGTAACCCATTCGCAAATGGGAAGGGGTCCCCAAGTGACCCCTTCCCCTTTGTGGATGTATGTAAAAACATTTTTTAAGAGCAGGCAGTGGTACCACAGACCAGTGCCTGCTCTTACAAAACAAGTATTTGCAATGCAATAGGTCTCAAATTTACGCGAGTTTGAGCTATTGACATAGTAAATGGCAATGCATTTTATTTTGGTTTTCGTTTTTAAAACATAAATAAAAGGCATTGTCATTTACAATGCCAATAGCTTAATGTCGAGTAAATGCGAGACCTGTTGCATTACAAATGCTTGTTTCACGTTGTGTTACGTTTTTTTAGGTAGCATACTTGTCTAGTGCATAATTTGATCTCAATTTCAAAAAGGTGTTTCTACCGGGCCACAATCGAGTTGCGGCTGAAGGCAATGCGAGTTTCTCTAAGTGCCTATCAGTAGGATAAAAGGGTGTCAGATTACATGGTCATGCAATCCTAAGGAAAACGGACTGTGTTACAAAAAAAAAGATTGCTTTATTTAAAAGCAATCACGGACATGGTGGTCTGCTGAACCCAGCAGGCCACCATCCCTGTGATTTTTGCGATTCCTAGGGGGTTCGTAAATTGCGACCCAGCTCATTAATATTCATGAGGTAGGTCATTTGCAATCCCCTAGGAATCGCAGAAAGTGTTCATCACACTTTCATGCATGCCGTTTTGCGATTGCCTAATTGAGAATCGCGAGGATTCGCAATTAGGGAATCGCAAAACAGTTTATTCATGCATCTGGCCCCAAGTCCCTTCAAAGGTGCCTTCACCTCCTCTCACAGTGTTGGCACGCCTGGTCTGGTGATGGTTATACGTAGGATTAGATATCTCACAAGCTTAAAATGATTTGTGAGGGAAACACAAGCTTTTGTAATGCACCCCTTGCTTCACTGCCAACTAGTGTAGTTAGTTCTCTTTGTGCCACAGAAACCTAACCAAAGTTTAGGTTCTGACCTACCAAACTTCAAAGCTTTGTACTCACCATAGGATGCCCAACAGGTTCAGAGGCAGACCGAGGTACAGGCTGTTAAATAACCTAGAATGAGAGAATGCAAGAAGCAACATGGTGGTAGCATGATGAGACTTTGAGAGAACATTTTCACAAATGCAAGCAGGTGGAAGCGAGACCTGGCCCCTGCATTGATATGCCACTTCAGAGATACCCTCGGACCAGAAAGACCCCTACAGGCTTGACTTCAGTGACTAAAATTGGAGGCGCACCCCCAGGCAAGGAAGATATGGGGCATTGTCTTAGTGGTCTACGTCACTCCCAATAATCAGAACTTCAGGAAGTTGTGGTCCATCCATTGATGGATGGATGTCAAACACTCCCTCAGTTTCAGGGGAGGGCGGAGAAGCATACCTGTGAAGCCTTATAAAACGCTGGGTATCAACTGCCTAAGAAAGGTCCCTGCAGTCACACATGTAAGGGACTGTTCCACTGGAAAGCCATACACACTCAAAGGGCTGCTGTTACTCACTGAAAGGGCAACTGGTGCTTACTAAAAGAACTGCAGGTGCTCACTGAAGGGGATTAAGCTGCTCAAAGAAGGAGCTTCTGTCGCTGCCCATAAGGACTGCACATCCGAGCTGAAAGAAATTCATCCATCTCTTCATCCATCCATCCACTTGTAGATGTGAAAGGGACTCTTGTCTTAGCGTTCGTGTACAGAGTCAGACTGGCTCCAAAACTTCGGTCTGAAAAGTAATTTGGGACAGATGTATGTTTTAAACTTTAGAGGATAAGGTTCAGGTGTTTGTGTTGGGGCGAGGAGCACCCCAGCTTGGTTTCCAGTGCTTAGAGGCTAACACTTTAATTACATTTCCTTTGTGAATGAACAACCAATGTAGTTCTTTGAAGTCAAATACTCTCAGTCAAAGAGGGCCCTACTGTTGCAGTCTGGGTATTATGGAGCCTGTAAAGAGTCTTTGGGCCAGATTTAGAGTATAGCAGGCGCCCCAGAAGGTCCCCGGTGGAGGATCAGCTGACATATTTAGAGATCCCGGCCAGGCAGAGATGCCATGTTTGTTGTCACTCCTCAGCAACATTTTTTGTTTTTTGAGAATAAACTTCAAAAAGGGACTTTATTCTTGAAAAATAAGAAATCAATGACACGCACACAGGGGGCTCTCTCCATGTGCTTTCAGGTTACTGAGTGATTCCGTCCGCTGGAGGCAACACATCTGGTGACAATCCTCCGCGGAAAATAGGGTGGAGGATCATCATTCTGTCATTACAGCGCAGTAGCAGATAGGCTGTCACAAGTCAGCAGTTTCATAAGGCAGAGCCCGCCGAGACGGCACCATCGGAAACCAGAGTGGGGAACAAACCAATAGAGCTGGAAAGAAGAGGGTGGGTGGGAAGAGGGAGGGAGAGAGAGGGAGAGGGGGGGGAGAGAGAGAACGGGAACGAGAGAGAGAGAACAGGTCTTGGAGATGGTGTGACAGTGACCCATAGGAGTGCTGCACAGACACATAGAGGGGAAGAGAGTTGGGCACTGATCCACAAAGGAGAGAGAGCGGGATAGGGACGTGTTGTATTTTAAGTTCATATCCCTTTAATTACATGTATCTTGTTTACCAGTGGCATCCGCTATGTTATCTTTTACTATGCATTCCAAGTTCTATTGTGGATCTGTTTGTCTGTGTTCCATAAGAGACTCAGTTGTACTTGGAGTCTTCTTCTGGAAGGATATACTGACGTGCTGTCTTGTAATAAACTATTTGAAGATTTACCCATTTTACGGATTTTAATATTGGCGACGAGCAAGAAACCTCTCCTGTCTGTAGCAGCACGGGAATGGAGAGTTAAAAGAACCCATTGATTAAAAGAACGAAAAAGGAGTTTGGAGATTTGGAATTAAGAAAACGCAGAGAGAGAAATTAGCATTCCGACCGGTCAACAAAAAAAAAGGAGAATTGGCAACGTTTTGTTACTGGGGAAAGAAGTGGTAATTTAACGCTGAAGCAAAGCATATTTTAAAGATAAATACACAGTACTGGCACACAATGGAATGGTGAAGAGGAGCGATCGGCGTATCCTAGCAGCGCTGAAAGGAGAACGCGGCAAAGAAAGGTTCGGTTTTGCTGGAATCAACGTGAGGATCGTCATCAGCATCAAGGGCTACGTCCGTGCGTAAGACGTATGCTGACGTGCAGCGCAGCGTGGCAGCCATGGTTGCTATGGGAAACGGATACACGGAGTGAACTCGGAAGAGTGGTGCTGCGCGATCGGGAAAAGAGTGTGCTCGTGTAGGAAGGTGGAATCTGACTGCATGGTTGCCCCCACTTTTTTCCTGGTGTTTGAATGGTTTTTGACTAGTCTGGCTGGGATCCTGCTATCCAGGACCCCAGCCTATCTGCTCACTCCCTTAAATGATTGGTGTGCATATTAGATGCACTAGTGATTGGATACTTGGTGCGTTGTTTGTGTTGCAGTGACAATTCCGAGCAGGGCTGATCACACCCCCCACCGGATGAGGACCTTCTGGGACACTCTTCACAGCGCTGCTACTCTCGGAGCCTGTTGGTGTTGCTGGGACTGCGAGGCCCAGGGTGCCCTGCCACGAAATTGCTTAGCGCACCTGGTCACTCTTCCCGGCCCCTCCTCCAAGTGCCTCGCCTACATAACGCCTCGCGGACCCCGCTACGCGGGTGCCGCTCGTAGGCGCGGACTTTGTCTCCTGTTTTAAAACCATTTTAATCTCTTTGCACAGAGGACCTTCTGGGATACTCTTCACAGTGCTGCTACTCTCGGAGCCTGTTGGTGTTGCTGGGACTGCGAGGCCCAGGGTGCCCTGCCACGAAATTGCTTAGCGCACCTGGTCACTCTTCCCGGCCCCTCCTCCAAGTGCCTCGCCTACATAACGCCTCACGGCCCCCGCTTCGCGGGTGCCGCTCGTAGGCGCGGACTTTGTCTCCTGTTTTAAAACCATTTTAATCTCTTTGCACAGAGGACCTTCTGGGACACTCTTCACAGCGCTGCTACTCTCGGAGCCTGTTGGTGTTGCTGGGACTGCGAGGCCCAGGGTGCCCTGCCACGAAATTGCTTAGCGCACCTTCCCGGCCCCTCCCCCTCCCGCTACATAACTCACGCCTACTCTCGCGTGAGCGGGACGCGTGCGGGGCGAAGCCCGGGCAAAGTGCAGGCCCGTTTAAGCCCGTTCAAGCACGGTCAAGACCGGACCGGGCCTAGTCCCTTCGTCCCTTTGCTTTGCTACATTGACGCCTTTGTGTCTGAGGAAGCCTGATACCATGGATACTCGTAGTAAATTATTAAGACCCCAACCTATTGTATCTGGTACTCTGGACAATTTCATCATCAGGGCTAACTCTGTAGTTCAGGGGGAACTGAATATGTTAGAAAGGCGCTTATCTGATGGGATTGTTAGCGCATGGAGGTCTTCACTGGGTTTAATTGCAACTGTAGGGTCCCCTTCGAACCTTGATGATTCACAGGCAGCACTAATGGATAGTATTGACCATACAATTGAATCTGTATTACATGATCTAAGATCTAGTTCCCCCTCACGCAGAGACACTCTTCAATCTATCCCTGAGTGTACAGATAAAATTACGCACCCACTATCACCCGATTTGACGCCGACTTGTGCCCAGTACATTAAGCAGGGCGCAGTCCCTAAAAGAAAATACGTGGGGAGTATTAGGAGAGGGAAGAAAGCTAGACTTAATAGATCTCATACTAGTGTTGTTAATGCATCTACTTCAACACGTACTAGATCTGTACAAGTTACCAGTGGTACTCCAACACTACCATCGGTATTAATTTCACCGAAACCTAATACTCCTATACTTGTTTCTGACCGTGATCACGGACCCGATGAGGGACATGCCCGACTTACTGATAGTATAAATACTGCTCTTAAGGGATTTTTTATCCCGCTGTTTGCTAGGTTTGATGCTATTGATGTAAGGCTCAAAGAAATAGAAAGGGCCTTATATGTAAATTTATCTGAGAGTAGAGGCAAGCCGCATGACGCATGTGAAACGAGTAAGATTGACTCTCATTTTCTTTCCCGGCCCACATCCTCAGGCTTGGTAAATTCTCTCTCTAGAAAGGATATCCTCTCACCAAGAATTTCAGGCTCTACACCTAATCTTCCCTCGCATACATCCTCTGCTCCCCCAACTTCTACCTCTGTTCCTGCCCAATTGTCAAGAATTCCTGTCATGCGAGGGGAGGAAAACGGTAACCAGCGAAAACGGACTACATCTCCCAGGATGCTTAGCGGTTGAGAGGTTATGTAAACAGGAGAGCTGTTACATAACTCAAGGAAAACACGCCCTTATGTAAACAGGAGAGCTGTTACATAACTCAAGGAAAACACGCCCTTATGTAAACAGGAGAGCTGTTACATAACTCAAGGAAAACACGCCCTATAAAGGGAGGAACCGGGAGGTACAACGCTGTCGGATATTGTGTTTACACCGACGTACCTGCTTAGTGAAGAGCAGTGTTCCGGAGTGGTGCTCCAGTAAGGCAAGAACGGAGGTAGGTCGAGTCGTTACTCCCTGGGCCGTGTCTTGCCCCATCGTCACCTGTGAAGGACCCGGAAGCTCTACCGGATAACCATTGAGCTTCGCTTTTTGACTCGGCTGAGTCAAAGCGCAGTGGCGCTTTTGCCGGTTGGAGTCGTAACTCCCAGCCCGACCAGAGATACAGGGACTGCCAGCTGTAACGCACACCAGGAGGTGTTTGCCGCGTTACAGACTCGGAAGTCCACAGGATCGATCGAGCGGCTGCTCTCGGTTCAGTCTTCTTTGCTTGTGATTGGGGTATCGGTGACGCATCACCAGGAGGTGACTCCGCGTCCCGGTGCAGTCTGAGGAAGAGGTTGAGCGGCTGCTCCCTTCAGGTAGAGACCCCGGCTGGGTGTTTCCCTGACTCCTCGATTCTCCCCAACACTCTTCGTGCCCCTCACAGCCTACCGATTGGCATTGTCGGCCATTTCATTTCTGCCCTCTGTTGGCATACGCCGGGATCGGCGTATATGCAGAGGACGGTTAGGACCATCCGTGCTGTGGGCTGGTAACGTACTTAGCCTGGAGGATTCCAGTGACTATAACCTTTGTTTATTCCTTGTATTATTTTTTGCCTTCATTAAAATAACTAAACCTTCACAAGTGGTTGCGTTCTCATTATCGTGTCTGTTAAACGATCCTGAGACGTTCAGGGCGTTACACCAATGCCAATTACAAACCTTAACCAAGAACCTCATTTCAGTACCTAATCCAAAATATATAGACGTGGGTCAAATCACTGGGGATTCAGGTGCTAGCATTCACTCAAATATGGCTAGAGCAAATAGGAAAAATGTAATTAATCTCCCTCCAGAAGCTTCACCCTATATTGTAATCCTAACTGGCGTCCCAGAACTTACCAACCCTGAGTCTGAATCGTATGCCTCCTTAAAAAATAAAGTCATCAATTGGCTCAATACGCATAGACCTCTCCCCCCAAATATCAGGTCGGAGGTTTTAATGGTTAGGAGGGTTCCTTGGCTAGGAAGCACTACGAAGAATATTAAGGGTGATTGCATTTTGGTTAATTTTAGCAATTCTCTAACTGCTCCCTATATTTTTAATTGGATTGGTAGTACTGGTACCTCTTATATTAACCCCTTACCACTGTCTTCATTCTATCCTCCAACTGACATTTTTTCTCAGGTTGAGCCGGATGGTAATTGGTCTAAAGTTGGGCCTAATTCAATGAGAGGTAGACTGAGGCACACCCGCTTTGGCGAACCTTCACGTGTTGACTATTTAACTCACAACAGGTATGCCTGTCTTGAAGATGTTGATTGACTCGGGCAGGCGGTTCCTGTTCTTGTTCCCTCCCCAGATGTGTCTCCACCTCTTAAACAGCAGTCCCCCTGTTCTGCCTCTACTTTTGTTCCCTCTATCACCACTACTTCGCTGAATTTGTGTGACCCTCCTCTTTGCAGAACCCCCGCTGCTGCTTCTAATTGTATAGCTAGACACAAAGTCCTGTCATGGAATATAGCTGGATTAGCCAGTAAACTTGATTGTCCAATATGGGGCTCCTTTATAGATCTCCATCAGATTTGTTGTTTCCAAGAAACTTGGGCAAGACAAGATTATCATCGAGTAGGCTTTGCCACTTATTCAATTGCGGCTGTGTGGGGTGGTCGAGGCCGTCCCTCTGGAGGTTTAACTACTTGGGTTGCCACTCATTTGGGATGTACTGTTACGAACTTTGAAACTGGCTCTGATGATATTCTATGTTTGATATTGGATTGGGGCTTAGATACTAAGCTAGCGGTGATTAATGTGTATGCTAGGCCCGTGAATCCTTGTGTGGAATCGAGGGTGATTGATGCCCTGTCAAATGTCCTAACCAAGATCCCCGATCGCATAATGCTCCTTATAGCTGGTGATTTGAATTCTCATTTTGAACCACTTGAGGGGCTGGTGGACCAAATAAATCTTGAGGAGGATGAAATCTGGAATATTCCCCAGGTGGCGGGCCCAATGGTTAGGGCCTGGGCCCCTCTAGCTATCCAGATCACTTCCCTGACAATGGTTCATTCGATTAGGGCTTGTAACGGACGAACCATCTCAGATAATCCCCCAAGGCCCACATTTAATAGGTCAGGTAGGGAGGCCAGACTCGATTACATCTTTGTACAGACCAAGGAATGGAATAGAGTTTCTGATTTTCATGTGATCTCTAGGAGGGAGAGTGATCATAACCCCCTGATATTAGATGTTTCCCTAGAGGGTCTGAGCCCTCTTGATTTAGTGCCATTAGTTATCATGGAGACATTAGACTCAGCCACTCTTACAAACAATAAACGTAGAATTAAATGGAATAAACTGGTCGGTAACCAGCAAGAATTATCCAAAGTCTACGCAGTGGTCGCCTTGGCACTAAACAATGTAGTAGAAATTTTAGAGCAGTATTCCTCTTTCACTTATTTCGGAAAATTGGTCAGCACTAATGAGGAACTATTCTCCACATTGTCTCGTCTATTAAACCCAACTGTCCCCCGTAAAAAAGGATCTGCAAATCGGCCTCATTGGTACAATAGGACCTGCAGATTGGCCAAGAGTGCTTTGTTGGATGCAATAAAAAAGAAAGCTTGTAGGCCTGATATCCAACACAAGAGAAAGATCTATAGATCCTTAATACACTATGCTAAACTGGAGTGGGCTTCTGAAAATTGGGATAATTTAACATCTGCCTTACAATCTAGGGACGCACGGAGATTTTGGTTGATTGTGTCAAATGGCACAACCGAACCTCTTGCAATTCTAAAAACAAATATTGCTCCTGAAGTTTGGGAAAGTCACTTCAGCTCTCTCTATAAGGGGTTATCATTTGCTTCGGAGGCCCCATTATATGCCGCACCTGGTCAGGATCAGATAAATTTCACGCCGAGTGAGATTCAACTCGCAATTTCTTTGCTCCCTCCAGGTAAGGCACCCGGATTGGATGGGGTCCCAGGAGACCTGTACAAACATGAACCAAGAGTCTGGGTACCTTATCTTACATTATTATTTAACGCAATTCTTGATGGTTTCCCTGTCCCTCCTACCTGGCTCGGTGCTGAAGTTGTGCCTATTTTCAAAAAAGGGTCCCCCTTGTTGCCTGGAAATTATAGGCCTATCAGTCTGATAGATGTCGCCCAGAAACTCTTCTCGAGGCTGATCCTGAACCGTATTATGGATTGGACAGAGACTTCTGGGATTCTGAGTAACTACCAGGCTGGTTTCAGAAAGAGCGTCTCTACAACTGACCAGATCTTTAGATTATGCATGCTCTTTTGGAAAACAGTAAAGATAGACAGGGGTTCCCTTTACACAGTCTTTGTTGACCTGCGTGCGGCCTTCGACTTAGTCCCACGCACGAAACTGTGGACTGTGTTACAAGACTTAGGCCTTCCGGTTCCTCTTCTGCACATATTAGTCCGCCTTCATACTAATAATTATGCGAAGGTAAGATGTGGTAGAGATGGTAGCCTATCAGCTAGCTTCCCTGTCGAAAGAGGGGTACGGCAGGGTTGCGTCTTGGCCCCCACGCTGTTTTGTCTTTACGTAAATGGTCTTATTTCTCATCTAAACGATGTGCCAAATAGAGATGCTCCACGGCTTGCGGGCATTGGCATTTCTGCCATTATGTTCGCTGACGACACCTTGCTCCTATCTAAGACCCCTATGGGGCTTCAACGAGTCTTAGACGGTTTCGTCTCCTTCTGTATTGATCGGGGGCTAGAGATCAATACGGCAAAGACAAAATTCATGATCTTTAATCCCCCTAGGTCTCTTCGCCCTAACCCCACCATAAATGGCATTAGCCTAGAGAGAGTCCATACTTTCGAGTATCTGGGACTAACTTTGAATGAAAAAATGTCTTGGTCCCATCATCAGATAAAATCTAACCTAAAGCTAACTCAAAGGGTGGGGGGCATTCTGAAACTATGGAATCAATCCATGGCTCATCCTATCGGTCCTCCTCTGGAAATCTATAAAATGCAGGCACGTGGGGCTTTAACATATGGCGGCGAACTCTGGGGCATTGATTGTGCCCCGGAAATTACCGCCACAGAAAACAAGTTCTTACGGAACTTGGCTACCCTTCCAACAAGTACGCCGCTTCTTCCCCTAAGGCTCGACATGGGTTTGAGACCAATAAAGGAGGAACTTGGTGTGAAGCCCCTAACTTTCTGGAGGCGCCTTTGGATAACCCCTGAACTCCTGAGTTATCGTTCCGAACTTATGGAACTCTTACCTACACCCAGCTCTATGCAACATTCCATGGCTTAAGTACGTCAAAGGCGAACTTTCTAGGTTGGGCCTTTTGACCCTGTGGACAAAACCTCTGGAGGCCTGTGCAACTATATCGCGCAAAGAATTGGTTGCATTATATCACAACTACAATCTCTCTGCATCCCTTGTAAGTGATAAACTGGGACCAATGACCATCACCTTCTTAACTATGAAGGATTATTACAACCTGGAAACAGTGCTGGATGATATTAATCCTATCACCTTGAGAAAATTATTTCTACAATGGAGATATAATGCACTCCCAATAAGAGCCCTCTCTAGTAAATGGCACCCGCCCACTCTAAAAAACTGTCCTGCTTGCTCCTGCGAGCTAGAAGACGATATTCATTTATTGTTTTTTTGTCCCTCGTACACTAAGTCTAGGAAAAAGTGGATAATTCCTATTTGTAGGAATTGGGGTTTTAGGCACCATTTAGATGCCTATAGGCTGCTGAAAAGTGATTTATCCCCCCCCCACCGTATTTGCCATCACCAAGTACCTAGCAGCTGCATGGAATATTAGAAGAATTTATTTATCGAATTGAAATTTAAAATTCTTCATTCTTTTATGTTGAAATACTCCTGTAACTGCTGCTGTATCTACTCTAGATTATAGATGTTCTTATTATTGTAATTTGTTTTTTTTGATTGTATGTTTATGATTTCTTTTATGATTCCTTGAATCGAAATAAAGATTTGAAAGAAGATTGGATACTGTGGTGCCTTATGAGCCCCTAGTATATGGTACCTTAGGTACCTAGGGCATTGGTACTTCACAGGCCTACCAGGGGCTGCAGCATGTATTATGCCACCCCTGGCAAGCATTCACAATCTGACACCACAGGCCTGCTACTGCAGCCTGTGTGAGGTAGTGTTAGCACTCCTCACTGAAGTATAGGTTCCTATATTTCCCCATACACACACATGTAAACCTATCAGTCACCCCTATGGTAGGCCCTATCAATCCCAAGGGCAGGGTGCTTGGTTTAATATGTGAGGGGGTGCTTCTGCCTGAGCAGGACCCCTCTGCAACTGGCAGAGTCTATTCTCTGCTGCTGTTTGTGGATGCGGTTAAACCATATACTCTTAAGTGCATTATAACCTCGCGGTAAATGCTAACTTTGGAATGGCTGCATCAAAACATGTCGTGTTTGGAGTCAAACAACTTGGAATCCTACCCCCACACCAGTAACTGGTGTGGGAGTAGGATCCCACCCTTCTAGAGGGGACGACATGTACCCACTGTACTACACGGTAGAAATCATCTAGAGCCCTGGCATCACAAAATGGATGCCACCAGCACAGACACCGGGCTGCCCTCCTGCTGCTGACCGAAACTCGCAGTGGAGGGAGCCCAACAAAGGGTTTCCTGTCACAGGGAGGTGTCACCACCTCCCAGACAGGATTTAGTGTATTGGAGCTGGGTTGGTGCACTCTTAGAGTGCTTTGAAGTCCTGCACTGGGGGAGCAGTAGGCACCTCTGTGCATATGCCAGCTCAAACCGGTTCAGGGGCTACCTGCCCCTGCTCTGGTGCGAAACAGGACACAGGGAAGTGGGTGTAACCACCCACTACCCTGACCCTCCTAGAGGAGTGGTCATAGAGCTAATCCCTCCCATCTTTTTACTATAAGATACCAAAGCTTGCCAATGCAACTTAGATTACACCTGGATGACGCTCTACATAGAAGAATCCTGGCCCTTCAACGTTCCAATATCTCTGGAAGACTGAAGAATCTCCCTTGGAGTCAAGGAGTGACTCCCCTGCTTGGCAGGCACCAAAACTCTTCAACAACGGTTGCAAACTTTACCGCTCCCGCCGGAGCCCGAAGTCCCTGCGTCCCCTGAAGTGGATTTGCTGACCTCTCGATGGCCATTTTGAGTCTCCAGCGAAGCTGTGGCGTCTGGACCCCACGAGTGACGAGGAACAGCAATACCAGGGAACCGTGCACTGATTTCAAGCGCAAGCCCTAATTTACGTCCAACGAAGTTGTGCTTTGGACCATTTGTTGTCCAAGTCCCGAGCAGGTCTAGTACCGAAAATCAGCGGCCTACCCCATCCCGAGTGACCGTGGGCTGTTGGTAAACTTTTCCTGCAAAGGCGTCTTTGCGGTTGCTTGCCCGTTAGCTAGTAACTCACCTGAAGACTTCCACATCAACTTCAAGGGCTCGTCTGGTTGCTCTGGGCTTGCCCTCACTTACCCTCACTGGGTAAGTCCATCAGACCTTGCTGGTCTGCACCATTGCCAATCTTCACTGTACACAAGACTTGCAGTTGCCAAGGCTTGTTGGCTCCAATCCGGGTGCTGACACCGTCACCAGCTGCAGACGTTGTGGCACTCTCCGAAGCCAGCTGCTGGTCATCTTCGATCCCTCCTGGTCCTCGTGAGCGAAGAGACAAAACACCATCATCAACCTGAAGAGACGCGACAGCTGTGGTCATCCATCTTGCTGGCCACCGGTCACTGGCAAGTGACTTTGAACTCTGTCCCCTCACTTTCTAGGTCTTCTGCAACTCCAATCCATCGTCGGATTCCCGCGGACACCTCTTCAGTCGTCACAAGCAGCAAGTCTTCAAGGATCTCCATTGAAAACAGCATCGCAACCCGACACCAAAGGACACCTATGCACCCGGCTTCCCTGGGTGAGGTAACTCATGCACTTCGGTGCCCAAGTGTGTGTTGGCCCTCGAAATACTTACCCTGTAAGTTGCTTGCCTGTTGACTTTTGCGAAGTGCCCTAGAACTGTAAAACACAAACCGCGACATTTGCCATTGAAATGTATTGAAAACCCGCGTGTGTGTTTAGACACTGCACGCGCCTCCTGTGGGCTGATTACTTACCTGCTAACACTGCAGAAGTGAAGCCCCAGCGATTCCCAAGGCCCTAGGCCTCTTCATTTTGCAAGTCGAGTTTGTTACACCATTTTTTTAGTATATGGTCTGGTACGCCCCTAGGGCTACAGCCATATTTATGCTTAATTTATTGAGAACTGTTGATCTTTTAAATGTTTACCTGGCTCTAATCTCATAAAGAGATTAGTAGAGTATATTTAGAAATAAATACATATATATTTGATATATATACCTGTGTGGTGTCTTTTCATTTGGTAATTCAAGAGATTATAAGGTAAAACAAGCTGCTTTACATTCCTCAGAGACTTAGCCTGAAGGCTGCTCTCCACAGCTACCACTAGGATAGCTTTCTTTAACCTCTTCAGCGCGGCGCGGATTTCCGCGCCACGCTGAAGATTCCGTGCGCGGGCGGGGCCATGACGGAACGGTTCCGTCATGCGCACAGCGCAACCGACATGCATGAGGGAACCGTTCCGTCATGCGCGTCGAAGGGGTTAAAAGGTTGTCTTTAAACCTATCTACCAAGAGTCGAATTGGACTGGTGCAAGGTGGCCACTATAACTAGGGACCAGCATATGCCAGGCCAACTTCTCACAGCTCGTTAGAGTTTAAACAGTGAATTTAAGCAGGAAAAAGGTTTGGAATTAAAGTACATTTGTTTTGTGAGCAAACTCTGGGGGATATATTTAATTGAAGCAAACCTCTCCAGAAATAGATATTGTTGTAAGAAGGAAGAAGCTTTGAGAGTAAAGTGACGTGATTTGTGAGTAAAAGCAGATGAACATTAATTTATTAAAGAGAACATTGAAGCTGGAAGGGAATTATTTTTTTTTTAAAAAAGGAAGGGAACAAACAAAATTTAAACCTGGTTGTTTTAAAAAAAAAAAAGGAAAGAAAAAAAGAGAGCTTAAGAGGAGCTTACAGAGGACAGAGTTAGTCAAGGAAATATTAAAGAACATTAATAATAGATAAGGAAAGAAATGCAGTTTGAACCACCAGGAAAGTTTTTACAGAATAAAGGTGATCCACCATTGCCATGGACAAGATGGAAAGAAGAGTTTTTAACATACATGAAGGCGATTGATGGTGAACGCATGGGCGCAGAAAGGAAAAAGAGCATATTATTGCATTGTTTAGGATAAGAAGGACAAGACATTTTCAGAGCTCTACCACAAGTCACACCACAAATAGGAGAAGAGAACGTTAATGTGTATAACGAAGCTCTAAAAAGGCTTGAAAAGAGGTATAAACCAACTACCAGCATTGCGTTGAACAGATTCAAGTTCTACACAAGGGCGCAGAAGGAGGATGAATCGTTCGATGACTTTTTGACTGCTTTAAGATCTTTATGTGTTCATTGTAAATTTGGCATGATGGCTGATGAAATGATAAGGGATCAGATAATTGTGCATGTGAGGAACAAGAAGGTGCAAGAGAACTTATGGGTGATGGGTGATCCTAGTTTATCTGAAGCAATAGCTAATGCCAAAGCTGCAGAACAATCTGGAAGTTGGATGAAAACAGTTAGGCAAAGTACGAATAAGAATGAAAGTGTGGAAGAAGTTTGTGCTATAAAAAATAATACGGGAAGCAGTATGCAGGGTCGCAGCAACAAGCAGGATGTTATACAAAAGAGATTTATAAACAATAGGTACAATAGTGGTAATGCGTTTAGAGGTAATGGGACTTTGGGAGGTCAAGGTTCATGTTTTAGATGTGGAAGTAAAACACATATAGCATCCTTCACGGGATGTCCTGCTATTAATAGAGAATGCAGGAAGTGTGGAAGGTTGGGTCATTTTAGTAACGTTTGCAGAGAAAACAGGAGAAGTAATCCATCCACGTCTGTTTCAGGATCAATCTCGACGGTTAGTGGAAATGAAGTGGTTCACAATGAAGTTGAAAGGGAAGAAACCTATGATAATGTCGAGTGTGAAAGAGGGTTTGTTGTATCCATTGTTAGTAAAAGCGTAAGTGAGGGAAATGACATTTTGCTGGAGTCACCTAAGTGTACGGTTAAAGTGTGTGGTGTGGAATTACAACTCATGGCTGATTCAGGATCACCATGGACGATAATATCAAAAGAATACTTTGAAGAGAAATTGCATGATGTGTGTAATGGGAAAACATTACATGCTAGTGATGTAATTGCTCAAAGCTTTGACGGATCAAGAATTGATATGGAAGGATACTTTAGTGTTACTTTGTGGTTCAAAGGAAGATGTGCAGAGATTAAATTGTACTTTGCTGTAAAAGGGGTAAATGTGTTAGGATGGCGTGATCAATGGAAACTTGGGATTATTCTAAACCCACGATCTTCAGAACCAGTCACTTTAGGGGATTATGTTTCAACACAAAAGGTGGCAGTTTTAGACCCTAATGACAAGGTTAGAAATTTAGTTAATAAGTACAAAAATGTTTTCAGTGATAAGTTGGGAAGACTTCAGAATTTTGAACACAAAATTATTCTAAAGGCAAATGCACGTCCGGTAGTACAAAAATTAAGGGGGGTACCTGTAACATTGTGCCTTTCTCTTAAATATACCTTGTTGTCCCTTTAAGGGTCTTAGTTATTGTTCATGCAGCACCATGGCAATGAAATGTATATGCATGATCAAGAAAGTCGGTTGCACCCGACTAGATCAAGCTGGTGAGTGAGACATTTCCTGCTACTGAATAAACTTATCCTTTTTCATCATTCTGGAGATTATTCATAATTTTACCCTTTGATCCTTCTTTTATTACTGTATGTTGTGCTTTTATGATATTTTTTTTTTATCGAATAAAGCTACTTACCATAATTTTACACTGGCGACGACGAAGGTCTGAAACCTACCCTGCGTATCCTGCTCCTCATTCTTATGGATTTGTCTCAACATCAAACAATTTACAGAATCAACAAGTTTTAGCCCTATTCCACAAAAGAACTTTCTACTTTCATATGAGTAATAACTGTTTATACAAATCTGAATGCATCGCCACATGCCTCACTCTAACAAATATTAATTGAAAGTTTTAGAGCTGGGAGGCTTCGATGTGGGCTCACTTTCAGGGCATGTTAAACAGTTAATGTATTACTCAATCACTGCAGCATTTCAAGAACCTTGGTCTGCTGCAGCCTTCCTAATAACTTGATCTGCATGTTGTCCTGGAACCATACTTTTGTGGATTGCCTTATCTCTATTGGAACGTCTGTGGAGATTGTGCTTAAAGAAAAATTGTCGCAGAAGGTGTTTACCCAGGGAAAGCATTTATAACTTCCTGCATAAGACTAACTATTGTGACAATTTTACGGAATAGGTAAATGAGGGTGATGTTTTTGGCGATCTACAGTTGGCCGTGATGTGTTGAACATCTACCCTGCGCGTAAGCGTCACATCTTTTGCTGGAGATTAAATATTTGGGTACACCTAGCCAGCATGTAAACTTAATTGGGAAACTGCTTCTTGATAATTTGTTCTGAACAAAGCCTATTTTCGATGGTAGTTGTTAATAAGTGCAGCGGAACATGAAGAGGAGCGTTTATGATACATTAAAAATAAACAAGGCGCTCGTTGCCGGAAGCCAACTGCTTCAACTGCCTGTGTCAACCTACTCGAGTGGATGTTACGAAGATAAACAAGAGCTTGGTGTCTTACCTGCTGCCATGACTCTATTGCATTCCATCTTTGCCGTGTTGAACTGACGTCTGCAGAGCTCGCTTTCAGGAGCTTTGGTAAACTCATTATTCCACCGCGCTATGTGTACGTGCGTAACGACACGTAAGCGTCATTTTTTAAAAACTGTATTCGTACTAGCGGACTCAAAGGCAGACAAAACTTCATATTTTCGTTGCTCGAGGAACACTTGCTCGTTTAAGCTGACAGCCTCATTAACATCTACAAGTAAGATTTTTCCTGATATACAAGTAATATATACTTGTTTAAATGAAATAAAAAAATAACTGTCAACGGTTTGGCATCGGGTTGGAATTACCTTTGAGATCGTTTCATGTAACACAATTCTACAGCGCCACCTAGTGTCTTCGCAATAACTCTTTAATTTTTTTTTTCTTTTTGCTAAAATGCATTTTCTAAATAATTCCCTTGTCAGCTGGAAATACGAGTCAAAGACTATGGACTAGATTGATTCTACATTTATATTTTAGAGTGCCACACCTCCTTAATGAGTTTTCTTGTGATTTACTTCACTTGTGAACAACAATTTCATTTCTTTCCAGGTGGACAGTTTTTTTCTTGTTAAATAGCATTCACATGTAAAGTATTTAGTTTCTTGTTCTGAAAGTACTTTCCTCCTACATGTGGTTCTGACAATTATACACAGCAGTTGCATCAATTTCTTTAGATTGAAAATATTTCTATGCAATTGCAATCACTGATTTTAGCACACGTGTTTAAATAATATAAATTATTACTTATCTCGTTTTAACGTGCAAGTATGCAGAACGTAGCCACACCACCTTTTTTCCTTTCAACGGCAGGGGATCCACCCATAAAGTGGCAGAAGTGGAAAAAAGTGTTTGAACGGTACGCCAAGGTGTGTGGAACCAATTTAAGTGCTGAACGTAGAACTGCACTCTTACTACACTGCTTAGGGTCCAAAGGGCAAGAAGTGTTCGATCATCTTCCAGATGTAAATGACCAAACATTGAACGAATATGAAATATGCATTCTAAAGCTGGACAAACACTACTTGCCTAAAGTAAGCACAATCCTCGAGAGATATCATTTTGGGCGTAGAACGCAAAATGAAGGTGAAACCGTTGAGAACTATATCACAGCTTTAGGAAAATTGGGTTATTCTTGCAAATTTGATGCCTTTCTTGAAGAGAGAATTAGGGACCAATTCATGCTTGGATGCAACATACAGAAGGTGAGAGATGATATCTGGCAAAAAGATGATCCCACTTTAGATGAAGTGATTAACATAGCCAAGCAGATCGAACACTCAGTAAAGTGTGTTGAGATCATCACAAAGCAAGAGAACAAAGGGAATGTTGTGCATGAAGTTAAGACCTCTTCTAATGGTAAAGGCTTCAAGAAAAGTGTCAAACCAAATGGTAGTGATTCACCTTTGGTTAAAAAGTCTGGTTTTCAAGGTAAATGGTTCCGGTGTGGGAATTCTGGCCACTTAGCCAATGATAAGAAGTGCCCGGCATTAAAATCCACATGTAGTAATTGTAAGAAGGTTGAGCATTTCACCTCAGTTTGCCATGCAAAAAAGAAAAAGGTAAAGGTGAGTTCTGTATCTCGACAAATTATGTCAGATAGTGATTCGAACTCGGATGTTGACTGTGGGCAGATAGTATCACAAGTATCTGAAAGTGATAAGAAAGGACCCTTTGACGAAATACTTGTGGATGGAATGTCTACTTGTGTACTATTTGACTCTGGAGCAAAAATAACTATCGTTTCTAGACATTTTTACAGCCATCATCTAGAGGGCAAAGTCAAAATTTTGAAAGCCGATATAAAGCCTTATGCATACGGTGGAGAACGCATCAAACTCGTTGGGTATTTCCAAGGTTTGATAGAATATAAAGGGAGACTCATTTCGGGGAAGGTTTATGTTTCTCACAGAGGGGACAGTATTTTGAGCTGGTTCCACCAACGTGACTTAGGGGTCATATGAGATCCCAACAGTAATCCCCCCATTTTAATAAAAGAGAGACTGAGTGTGAATGAGATCGATGGGTGTGAAAGTGATATTTCATACACCGAACGAATTAGGGTGTTTACGCGATTATACGCATAAGATTAAGTTGCTACCTGATGCTAAACCAGTTGCTTGCAAAGTTAGAAGTGTACCTTTCTCAGTGCGGGAAGAAATGAAAAGTCAGTTAGACAAGTTGAAGGTTGAAGGCATCATTGAGGAGGTAGAAGGCACGCAGTGGTTGGCCCCAGTGGTCGCAGCAAGAAAATCTGATGGCAGTCTGCGCTTATGCATAGACTTGCGCTCTCTTAATAAAGAGGTTGTTGTAGACAGATATCCCCTTCCGAAAATCTCAGATATGCTCATGTTGTTAAAGGATGCCAAGGTTTTTTCCACAGTAGACCTAAAGTCAGCATATCATCAGATCGAGCTAGATAAGAGTTCCAGAGATCTGACCGTATTTATCACCCCTTTTGGGACATTCAGGTTCCTTAGACTGCCTTTCAGTTTAGTTTCTGCAGCTTCGGTTTTTCACAGGGCTTTGGAGAAGGTGCTACAGAATCTAAAAGGCGTGAAGATATATCAGGACGATGTTTTAATCTTTGGTCGCGACGATGAAGAACATGACAAAATCTTGAAAGAAGTTTTAGGAAGGTTCAGTAAAAATAACCTCACGGTCAAGCTAGAAAAATGTACGTTTAGGAAATCGTCTATTGATTATTTAGGTCACACCATCTCTGATAAAGGGGTAGAACCGAAACGTGAATTAATTGAAACTATTCAGAATTTAGCATCTCCCACAAACAAGGAGGAAGTCATGAAAGTTCTAGGTATGACAGAATACTACAGCAAATTTGTGGAAGGGTTTGCTGAGAAAACAGTTAACATCAGGAAATTGCTGTGTAAAGGTGTCGACTTCCATTGGTCGGAGTTGTGCGAGAATGAATTTGTAAACTTGAAAGAGAGTTTGAAAAAGACACCAAAACTTCGGAGTTTTGATCCTTCATTAAAATCTGTGCTTATCACAGATGCGAGCATGAAGGGCCTTGGTGCTGTCTTACAACAAGAACACCAAGGAGAAGTGAAAGTTATTTTGTTTCTCTCTCGCAGTTTGAGAGACACTGAGCTTAGGTACTCTGTGATTGAGAGGGAGGCCTTAGCAGTCCATTGGACCATCAAGAAGCTAACAAATTAACTATGGGGCACCAAAATTCTGGTAAGAAGCGATCACAAACCTTTGTGTGAAGTGTTTAATAAGAAAGGCTTTGATGCCATTTCTAGCAGAATTTCAAAGTGGATTGTAGGTCTCGAGGCTTACGATTTCCATGTTGAATATGTACCAGGAGTGCGTAACTGTATCGCTGATACGCTTTCAAGATTAGTCAATATAGAGGAAGGTGTAATGGAGTCAAAGGAAGAAGACATGAATGAATAGGTATGTAATGTCCAACATGATGGGATGAAGGAGGATAAGTGGCGTGAAGCGTCTGAGTCTGATGTAGAATTTAATGAACTACGATCTTTGGTCAAGAAGGGTTGGTCATGCAAGACTGGTGGTAGTGCGGACAACTATTGGAATGTGAGGGATGAATTATCCTTAAGTGGAAGCTTGGTATTTAAAGGTTCAAGATTAGTTCCACCCAAGGTGTTGCGAGAAGAGTTAATAAATATAGCTCATGAAGGCCATCAGGGAATATCTAAAACTTAAGAAAGAATTAGACTTAACTACTGGTGGCCAGGGATGGACATTCACGTTGAGAGAATTGTTAGAGACTGTTTGCCATGTACCTTAAGTGAGAAATCTTTAAAACCTAGAGTTCAACCCATGATAATAAGAGAACCGTCAAAGGGTCCATGGGAGGAACTTGCCCTTGACATATTAGGTCATGTTATTTGTAATGGCTGTGAAATGTTTGTGTTTGTCCTCATTGACATGTTTTCAAGATGGCCAGAAATCAAATTCACAAAGAATATTGACTCTAAACAAGTCATAATCTTTCTTAAAGAAGTTTTTACAAGAGAAGGTTTGCCTGGATCTCTTTTAACAGACAATGGTGTTCAATTTGTGTCTCGTGAAATGAAGGATTTTTTGCAACGCTGTTCAATTGATCATAAGCTGTGTGCTTTATACCACCCAGAATGCAATGGCATGGTGGTACGTTTCGTACGGGTGCTTAAAGAGACCATAAATATGTCAAAACAAAATGGTCTCGATGTAAAGAGTGAAGTGAATAAAAAAATTGAAGCCTATAGGTTTACTCCCCACGCCACCACTGGGTATAGCCCGTTTAACTTATTGAAAAACAGACAACGTAACACCTTAGTTGCTCCATTTTGGGTAAACGTTGCTGAATCCAAAAAGAATAAAGGTGTGTCCTCTCAACACATGCGTGAGGAAAATGAAATGAAAAAAGCTATAGCTAGGAAGTGTCGTACTTTAGAATTTGGGACCGCGTAGGAGGCAGGGCCCTACCCCTGTCTATCTCGGTAATAGTGAACCGCGATTGATTAATGCGGTATGTACAAGTGCTTTTTGTAACGTTTTAGCTATGAATGCACTGTGTATACGCTATTTTACATCACTGCGTGGGTTCCATTTTGTATCGGTGGCCATCTTATGGTTGCCCTCACATAGGCTATGTAGTGTGAAGCGAATACGGGCCTTTTAAAGCACATGTGGCTTTCTTTGACTTTTCTGTGACCTGGGAAGCTTGGCTCCGCTGCCCCAGGTCAAACTGGTCTCACGAGTTCCCCGTCCTCTGGCCACCTGTGATTAGCATCAGGACTTGACACACCATAAAGTCTTTTCATCCTACACAAGCCTCCAGCTAATCTCTTTCACACCTGACTGTTCCTGCTTTATTGCTTGTTTCCCAAAACAGGAGATGCTCATGTTTATTGGGGCCTATCGATATCTGACGTGGGATCTGAGCTTTGCTGTGTAAATAATTGCGGGCTGGCTTCACTGGAATGTGGGATGGTCATCATGACTCTGCCTTTTCGTTTGTAATGTACACCTGTGAATGACCATACCATAAACTAAGGAATGTATGCCTGAGGCAGGAAATTCTGTATTTAAGGAGAAGCTCGTTTCTGTGATTTTTAGCAGTCTCCTGAGAACATACACGCTGTTGTACTTCTAGGACGCCTGTAATTGGTCTGCAGCCAATAAACTGATCTCTGACTTCACCCAGAAGACTCTGTGTTTCTGTAGGTCTGAAACAGGAAGAACCCCGAAGTCATAGGGTGTGTTCCCCTGCACCGCTGGGCTTAAAATACCCAGTACTTCAGTTGGCGCCCAACGTGGGGCGATTTCAGCGGTACCGGTCCAAGCCAGAGGTTCGTGAGGAGCTTCGTGTGGAAATTCTGGAGGAAGGCCGCCACTTCATCGACCCCTGCATGTCGACGTGGTCCAAAAGTCTTTTCTGCGAGGTTCTCTGCGTCCCGACGGCTATGAAGGACTGCTGCCCTGATTAATCGCCCTGTTTTGGACCCTTGACGATTTTTGGTAGAGCGAAACAATCGAGAGAGTCTTCTGGTGACGCCATCGATCATCAATATTCAGTTAAGTATAAGTGGAGCGTCTCCCAGTTTGAATTTGGTATCCTTCGGGATCATTTCGATTTGGTGCTTGCAAGTCCCAAAGCCAGAGGACTCGTGTATTCACGAGACTATCGTATTCGATAATCCTTTGACGTTTGAAACTAGACTAGTGAGCGAAGAGGCCTGGTTCTAGTGTATTTTGTAGATTGTTTTGTTTGGGTTGTGGAAGGGATTTCCAGTTAGAGGATTCATGTCCGGTTCCTCCAATTGGAACTCCAACTTATGAGCTTTATGTAAAACATGGCGTGGGCCCCATTGCATATAATGAAATATGGATCCGATACACCAGAAAGGACGGTGTTTTAAAATGGCCCCAAAATGGTAGTTTCGATACAGATATCTTAGATAATTTGGAAGTTAAATTGTTTAAAAAGAAAGCCCGGCCGGCGATGTTTGATTCTTTCCGCCTATGGCGAAAGGAAGCCAAACAGAAGGAAATTAAGCTAGCGAAAAGAGATAAGAAAGAGAGAGGTATGTCAGTGATGCAAGCAGCTGTGCAATTTAAAGATAATGAGGAAGAACAAAGGAATGAGCAATTGCACAGACAGCACAAACTAGGGATTGATAAATGTTACCCTGTTTTGTCACCCCTTGTGCAAAATGAGACAAAAGAGAATGAGAAGGATTCCCTAATGTCCCATTTGCTAAGTTCGCCACCCCCATATGCGCAAAATGCCACCGCACCTCCACAGCTTGTAAATGCGCAACCTCCAGTAAATATGCCGCAAGTCTTCCCGCAGCCGCCAGCTCCTCCTCAGCTGGCTCCTATCCCTGCAGTGCAGCCCTCTCAAGGATCGCCAGTTTTGCTACCTGTTACCCCCGCGCTTTCTGCGACTTTGCCTAGCACGCCAGCGGCTTCCCCTGGCGCTCCTTCTTACACTACCCAGGTACCTGTATCTGAATCTGTTTTTCTTCCCTCTGTCTATCCCCCCGTTTTCGCCTCAACTTCTCCTTCAGCACGACAACGATTAGCTAATGTAGTTACTAGTTTAATGTCGCCTCTCTTTGGGTCATCTAGTGCGACGCCTGCCTTGCAGCGTAAGCAATTGCGCAGTCAGCTGCCTGGTCCCGACGAAAAAGAGGTGTTAGATCATCTGGCGCGTAGGTGGATTGGTTTCCCTTCACTCTATGATGTGGAATCAGTTGTTAACGTTTTTCACCAATGGGATGCCCCAAAACAGAGGTATGTCTTTGATAAAATGTGTGAATTCCTCTGTGAGGAATTGGAGGATAATGGTGCAAACCCAAACCCACAGGAATTGTGTCGAGTGCGATTTGATTTTGAAACAGGTATAATTGTGGGCCCCAATGTAGATAAAGCAGTTGCGACTTTACTGTCCCTCAGAAATGGTGATTGCCAGCAATCATTGTTCGAACAGGAACTCAATGTGGGGAAAAAGGTAAAAGCGCGCCAATATCCGATGCGTGAGGTTCCCCCAGTTTGGAGACCTGCTGATCCAAATGCTAATCCACCTGTCTTAGCACATTTTCAGCGTGTTTGGGTACATGTTCCATGGAAGCGATCTGAGGTGTTAGCACTTAAACAGACATTGCCTGACCCCCGTAAAAACCCTACCGGTTATTATAAGGAGTTATCCCAAACTGCAGAGTCGTGTGTCATGAATTTGGCCGACATAGAAATGCTGTTTGGGAATGTGGTTCCACAGCCTTTATGGGGATCCATTCGTAACGTAGATCACGCTGTAGAATTGGGTGACACATGGGCTAATATCGTTGCTGCAGACGCTAGACAAGTTGGTGGCGCAAAACCTGAGCCTTTAGTGGCAGAACTCCCTGGTCGAATTATTACCTACATGAAAACTATAATGCCTGCGATGCACGTAAATTGGGACAAACTATCTGCATGTAAGCAAAAGAAAGATGAGACAGTGTCTGATTTCTTCACCAGGTTTGAAGAAACGTTTATCGACCACAGTGGTCAAGACATGAGCACTGAAGGTGGCCAACGGTTATTTGTTGATAAATTTGTGCAGAATCTACTTCCTGAGTTGTGTAAGAAATTAAAAGATTCAGAAAGTTCTTGGGCTGTTTCCTCTTCAGCGCAAATGCTGGCTACTGCACAGTATTATGAGAATAGAGACAAAGATGAGAAGGATAGAACAGATAAGAAAACGAAGGAACTAAAGACAAAGGTCCTCTTGCAGCAGGCCTACCCGCCACGTGGAGGACAGAATAATTATAGGCAAACACAAGGTATCTATCAGCAGCCCCAACAGTTTCAGGGTAATCAGCCAATGAATGGGTATTATCAACCACGAATCCCTGTAGGTCCCAACCAATGTTCATATTGCAAAGAGGAAGGTCATTTTAAATATAGTTGCCCTAAATTAATGCAGCGTAACAGTAATGCGTATGGCGCAAGAGGTAGAGGTGGTCAGCAAGCTCCTAGAGGCAGAGGGCGTGGAAATATTACCCAGAACGCGCGTCCTCTTCCGCCTCAAAATACCATAAATCGCTTTGATCAGCAAGCCAACACGACTGGTAATACAGCTCAGTACTACAATAATGATTATTATGCAGAAGATGACAATGTAGAAGATGATGATTATTAGGACAGCCGTAGACAGAGAGAGGGAGTTGTTTCAGTGCCAGTGGATCAGAGCGTACCTTATGTTAAAGTAACTACAGCAAATGTAAGGGAGCGCTTTCTGCTGGATACTTGTGCTGCAAAGAGTTCAATCATGCATTCAAAACTCCCTGGCGCGCCTTTGTCTGGCGAAATGAATGTCTCAGTAGGTTTTTCTGGCGCCCCAGTTAGGAACCCGATTTCTAGTCCTATGTCTCTTTCTGTTGGACCTTGTGAGCTAAAAGCACCCCTCATTCTAACGACAGGTTGTGGTGAAAATTTGCTAGGCTTAGACTTGCTAAAAAGATTGCATGCAACGCTATATTGTTCTCCCTCAGGAGTACAACTTACATTAGGTAAGAAAGTGATTTCCCCAATGTATTTGTCTAAGAATGCAATGCCACCTGAATTGTCATCCCTTCCGGATGTCCTTTGGGCTACTGGTCCCAATGATGTGGGTCTCCTGGAAATACCGCCATATGTGGTTACTTTAAAAGCCAATGTTAGATTGCCACGTATTCCCCAGTATAAGATCTCTAATAAGATTGTTGTACCACAGTTTCCAGTTGTCCCTGATATAACTGCCTTGTTAACTATGATTCCAGCCTCCGCTGCATGGTTCTCAGTGATCGATTTAAAGAATGCTTTCTTTAGCATCCCAATTGCAGAAGAGAGCAGAGACATTTTTGGCTTTAGTTTAGGAGGTCGCAGCTTCCGCTTTAAACGCGCTCCTCAGGGCTACTGTGAAAGTCCATCAATATACAGCCAAGCTTTAAAAGCACAGCTTGATGCACTGGTTTTACCTAGTGGCGCTATCCTCATTCAGTATGTTGACGATTTACTTATCGCCGCGGATACTGAAAAGATTTGCAAGGAAGCTACCTTGTCATTGTTGCGTCATTTGTCTGCCTCCCATCACAAAGTGTCTCTCTCAAAGCTGCAATATTGTCGACAAGAGGTGACCTACTTAGGTCATCTCTTATCGAAGGAGGGAAGGAAACTGACCCCAGAAAGAATTCAAGCCATTGCACAGTTGAGTGTGCCAAGAACACAGAGAGAAGTGCGTGCTTTCTTGGGCATTACCTCATACTGTAGGCATTGGAATCCTAATTTTTCCTTGTTGGCAAAACCTTTGTTAGCATTGACATGCAAAGACACACCGAATCCTATTCCATGGTCTGAAGAGTGTCAGAAAAGTTTTTTGGAATTGCGTAATGCATTGTGTTCAGCTCCTGTGTTGGGTACCCCTGACTACAGCAAGCCTTTTACACTGTATGTTCATGAGAAAGATGGTTGTGCATTATCAGTATTAACACAGCCTTTTGGCGACAAACCGTGTCCATGCGCATATTTTTCGTCAACCTTGGACCCTGTAGCGAGGGCATTGCCAAGTTGTCTGAGAGCCACAGCCGCTGCAGCTATGTCTATTCGACAGTCTGCTGGACTAGTAATGGATAATACATTGATTGTCATGGTTCCACATGCTGTGGACACATTGTTAAACAGGACCAAGACACAGCACTTAACTAGTGCGCGATTATCTGGTTATGAGCTGACACTGTTAGCAAATCATATACACATAAAGAGATGCAACACGTTGAACCCAGCTACACTATTACCAATTCCAGCAGACCTAGATGAGATTGAGCAACATGATTGTCTGTTCAGAACAGAAGAAGAGACGAAAGGGAGAGTAGATCTTAAAGATACTCCCCTAACTGAGTGTGATGGTACTTTATGGGTGGATGGTTCGTGTTTCAAGCTTCCGAATGGTGATACGACTGCTGCATATGCTATCACGACTTTGCACACGATTGTTGAAACTGCGCGTGTGCCACAAAATTCGGCTCAAGCAGCAGAATTGATTGCCCTTACGAGAGCATGCGTGTTGTCTGAAGGAATGAAAGTGAACATATACACAGATAGCCAGTACGCCTTTGGCGTGGCTCATAGTTTTGGGCGATTGTGGAAAGAACGTGGGTTCCTGACTTCGCATGGAGCTAAGATTCAGAATGGCAAGTTGGTGAATGATCTCCTTGAGTCGCTGACCCTACCGTTGCAAGTTGCGATTATGAAATGCAGTGCGCACAAGAAAATCACTGATGATGTTGGTCGTGGTAATGCGTTTGCTGATGAAGTCGCGAAAGAAACAGCAAAAGATGTGAAGACTCGAATGTATGTTGCAGGCCCTGCCAGATGGGTTGGTAATGTTGGAATGTGTGAAAACACAATAGAGAGTGTAAAGTCCCTTCAAGCTGAAGCCACAGAGAAAGAGTTAAGCAAGTGGAGAGAAAGTATGGGTAAGTTAGATGAGAATGGTTGTTGGATTGATCTGTCAGAACATAGGCGATGGTTGTTACCTGATGCATATGTGCTTCCAGTGGTTACTATGGCACATGGAATGGCACACATCAGTACGAAAGGAATCTGTAAGTTGTTGGCTCCAGTATGGCAGAATGCTGGAATTCCTAAGTGTGCAGAGATCGTGGTCAAGAATTGTATGGTATGCTTGAAGTACAACCCTGGTAGGGGAACCCCAACTCCAGCTGGTCATTTTGCGCCTCCATCATATTCATTTGAAGTTTTGCAGCTAGATTTTATTCACATGGAAAGGTGCAACAACCTGAAATATGTATTGGTGGTTGTTTGCGCTTTTTCAAAATGGATTGAGGCCTATCCCCTAAAGGATAATACTGCTCTATCCACAGCCAAAGCCCTTGTGAAGGAATTTTTCCCTAGGTTTGGAATGCCAAGAATGGTGTGGAGTGATAATGGGAGTGAGTTTGTGGGTAAAGTGATGAAGAATGTGTGTGAGGAACTAGGTATAAGGCAGAAGTTTCACGCTGCAAATCACCCCCAATCAGCTGGATTAGTAGAGCGCTACAACGGCGCTCTAAAACTTAAACTGGCCAAAATCCAAGCGAGCTCAGGTCTTAAATGGCCTGACGCTCTGCCTCTAGCACTCCTGTCCACCAGAATGACTGTGCACTCACGAGTGGGACTTAGTCCTTATGAGGTTGTTTTTGGCCGCCCGGCCAATGTATGGGGTGTGCCAAGGCCGACGAAATTCAGTGAAATCGAGCATCCAGTACTGTTTGATTACTTGCACGAATTGACAGCTAAACTGCGTGTTTTACACCAACAGGTGCATGATACTCTTCCCCAGGCCTCTGAGGCTCCAGGAAACCCTATCGACCCTGGCACGTGGGACTTGGTGAAAAATTTTCTGCGCAAGAGCAATGATGAGCCTCGTTGGATCGGCCCTCACCTCGTGCTCCTATCTACAAGATCAGCTGTTCGAGTGAAGGGGAAGAAAAACTGGATCCACGGTGCCCACATCAAAAGGATCCCTTTGCCTCTGCCGTATGACCAGTGGGTCCAGGAGGGTATCGCAGACTCTGAAACAGACACTGTACCTCGCTTTGTGCCGTTCAGTGATGCACGCATAAAAGGCACAGCATCAGCGCAGGAAAGTGACGATATTTTGCAAGAAGCTGTGCCTCCGTCAATTCGATTGGACACTACCGAGCCTGAACTTTTTTTTCAAGATCAAACAGTACCTGGCCGTCTCCACTACAATCTGAGACCAAGGCCTATGGACAAATAAATATTCTTTTCCTTTTACCTTTTTATTTTTTGATAACCAGAGCTCTCCCTTCTGAAGGACTTTCTTGATTTTTGTTTTTCGAACCACCATCCGGGTTCAGCCGCAGGGTCGCGGTGCCAAGACTTTGGGGTACAGGCCGAAGACGTTAGGTCGACGGTTCTGGTTGGTCTAGGGCGTTCCCTGGACTGACAGGCGTACTCCTTAGCAGAAGAAACTCACCCGCCGCGAGCGGCACGATTAGAGGATGGAGTTCTGTAAGATGGAGAGACTCACTGAGGAAATGAACTTTAAAGCAAGAATATGTAAAATAGTGAAAACCAAACGTTTTGTGTTTTTATGCCTGTTTGTATTATGTAGTATGATAATGTTTACTGTAGGATTTGTATTCTTCTCCTCTCAAGAGCCCATTGCCCCCACTGTACAGCCTATACCTCCTCCTACTATCTCCTCACACTCTTTTCACCCTCTGCCCAAACATGAACAAGTTAGACGATCAGAGTTTGTGAATAACTCGTTCATTCAGCTCCTGCACCAGCACCAACTAATCATGAATACAACAAATTGTTGGGTGTGTGGTTTAATGCCACATACCATTAATAAGGGTATTCCTTATCTAGTGCTGCCGTATAGTTACAATGGATCGTCATGGGCATTCCAGACTATGTTTCTCTATGCACTAGAAGTATACTCCCCGCGACAACCGCGTTCCATCAGACCTAGCACCAATAACAAAGCTTTAATGAAAGGAGTTGCCGATATGAGTAGAGATATCGATGCATACTCATCCATTCCCAAAGAAGAGCTGAGAGCTTATGTAGGGTGGAACGCGACGGGGTATAGTATTAGTCTAGGTGAAAGACAGCGGAAAATCTCATCCCCAATCTGGGTCGTACCCCACATAGGTCGGTTCTGTTTGCAAGGTAATGGTCAGAATCCTAGAGCTCAACTGGGAAGAAGTGACTGTACTGAAACGTACACTTTTCCGTCACAGTTTTCCCCTGCGTTTTTGGCTGCCAAGGTTACATATTTTATCTGCAATGACCGAGCATATACATGGTTGCCCCCTGATTTCTCGGGCACATGTTATATTGCAAATCTGCTACCGCCAACATTTACTGCCGCCTCCGACTATCACAAGACCAGAGTTGTGAGAGGCGTGATTAGTAAGGAGGATACTGCCGGTCAGGAAGTGGGAGATTTCTTTTTGGGTTTCCTGCCGTTTTGGGGACCTATGGTTAATAGTAGGAACCTGAGACAGCTGACTCGTGTGGTTGAATCCACTGTTAATGTTACGCTGGTGCCCTTGGTAATTTGACAGCTGAGCTCCAAGCGGATCGCCTCATGACTTTGCAGAACCGCATGGTTCTAGACGTCATACTTGCAGACCGTGGTGGGGTATGTAAGGTTATCCAATCTAGTTGTTGCATTTTCATACCAGACAACGCTTCAACAGTCTATCAAGCCATCTCCAAACTGCATAAAATATCTGAGTCCATACACGTGGATAAAGGAGATTGGTCACTGGTGGGGTGGTTCTGGGAACTGATATCTGCCTGGGGTTGGAAAGTTCTGATGGTCATTGGAATGATCTTAGCCATCCTTTTCCTGTTCTGTCTGTGCATACAGTGTGCTCCTGCGATATGTGGTCTCTGTGCTACATTATGTGTAAGGAAACCTGTATCGAGGGACGAGCTAAGTAATAGGATGATGCTACAGCAACAACTCCATGACTTCGTGAATATTGACCTAGATTCGGATTGAAATGAGTATAGTTATTGCCTATGTAAGGGCAAAAGGAGGGTCTGTCGTACTTTAGAATTTGGGACCGCGTAGGAGGCAGGGCCCTACCCCTGTCTATCTCGGTAATAGTGAACCGCGATTGATTAATGCGGTATGTACAAGTGCTTTTTGTAACGTTTTAGCTATGAATGCACTGTGTATACGCTATTTTACATCACTGCGTGGGTTCCATTTTGTAGCGGTGGCCATCTTATGGTTGCCCTCACATAGGCTATGTAGTGTCAAGCGAATACGGGCCTTTTAAAGCACATGTGGCTTTCTTTGACTTCTCTGTGACCTGGGCAGCTTGGCTCCGCTGCCCCAGGTCAAACTGGTCTCACGAGTTCCCCGTCCTCTGGCCACCTGTGATTAGCATCAGGGCTTGACACACCATAAAGTCTTTTCATCCTACACAAGCCTCCAGCTAATCTCTTTCACACCTGACTGTTCCTGCTTTATTGCTTGTTTCCCAAAACAGGAGATGCTCATGTTTATTGGGGCCTATCGATATCTGACGTGGGATCTGAGCTTTGCTGTGTAAATAATTGCGGGCTGGCTTCACTGGAATGTGGGATGGTCATCATGACTCTGCCTTTTCGTTTGTAATGTACACCTGTGAATGACCATACCATAAACTAAGGAATGTATGCCTGAGGCAGGAAATTCTGTATTTAAGGAGAAGCTCGTTTCTGTGATTTTTAGCAGTCTCCTGAGAACATACACGCTGTTGTACTTCTAGGACGCCTGTAATTGGTCTGCAGCCAATAAACTGATCTCTGACTTCACCCAGAAGACTCTGTGTTTCTGTAGGTCTGAAACAGGAAGAACCCCGAAGTCATAGGGTGTGTTCCCCTGCACCGCTGGGCTTAAAATACCCAGTACTTCAGAAGGAGAATTTTGATTCCAGAAAGGGTGTGAAATCTACGACAGTTAAAGTAGGAGATTTGGTCATGATAAGGGCTCCTATGGGTAAAAAAAATTCTGGTTTATTTTCAAAACCCCACAAAGTGGTCACGATTTTGAGAAATGCTATCAAGACAGATTACTCTCGCATATGGAATTTAAATAGAGTTGTTGTTTTGAAAAATAAAACCTTATTCGTTGATAAAAACAAGGTTGATACATGTGATTTTGAAATGAATTTCTAGGATATGCTACACAAGGTATGAAATCGATTTAATCTCTTGTTTATCCTGCTTTGTTTATATATATAGTATTTTTGTTGTTGTGTGTTTGTTTTTTATTGTATGGAAGGAAGGTGTGTAACATTGTGCCTTTGTATAAAATATACCTTGTTGTCCCTTTAAGGGTCTTAGTTATTGTTCATGCAGCACCATGGCAATGGAATGTATATGCATGATCAAGAAAGTCAGTTGCATCTGACTAGATCAAGCTGGTGGATGAGACATATCCTGCTACTGAATAAACTTATCCTTTTTCATCATTCTGGAGATTATTCATAATTTTACAGTACCCATTAATGTGAGAGAAGAACTTAGGGACATGTTGAAAGAACTCACCAATGAAGGAATCATTGAAGAAATTGAGTCTTTTGAATGGGTTTCACCCATAGTTTTAGTACGTAAGGCTGATAAAAAATTGAGGGTGTGTGTGGATCTGAGAGCTTTAAATTCCAATATTGTTATTGATTGCTTCCTCTTCCAAATATAAACAAAGTCGTGTCTATGTTGGAAGGCGCAAATGTATTTTCAACTTTAGACCTAAGGTCTGCGTATCATCAAATTTGTCTGTCTGAAGAGTCAAAAAACCTAACGGCATTCATAACTCCCCAAGGCCTATAGCGCTACACATGGATGCTGTTTGGTTTGGCATCAGCCGCATCGTTTTTTCAAAGAGTGATGTTCAGGTTTTTCAGAGACATTGATCATTTTGTTAAATGTTTCCAAGATGATATCTTAATTTTTTTCGAAAAATGAGGCAGAACATAATGTACATCTGAAAGAGGTCTGCAGTAGATTGGAGAAAATTGGTCTCACACTCAAGGAAAACAAATGCAAGTTGTATAAGAAGTCAGTAGAGTACTTAGGACATACCCTGTCAGGGGATGGTGTTGATCCAAAGAAATCGAACGTGGATGCTATCATTAATGCCCCAGCTCCCGTAAACAAGGAACAATTATTGAGTTTTGCGGGAATGTGTGAGTACTATAGCAATTTTGTCAATAACTTTGCATGTACAATGGAACCTTTGAGAGAGTTACTTAGGAATAATGCAAACTACAATTAGACCAGTTGTCAACAGAAAGCGTTTGAAGATATCAAGCAGGAGATAGTGCGTGCACCTACTTTGAAACCGTTTTGTTTAAAAAAGGAGTGCATTATCACAGTTGATGCAAGCCTATATGGTATTGGTGGTGTACTGTCGCAGAGGTATGGTAGAGAAGAATGGAATGTGGCGTTTGCTTCAAGAATGCTCAATGAGACAGAGAGAAAGTATGCTGTGATAGAAAGAGAACTACTTGCTTGTGTTTGGGCCATTGAACACTACAAGTTGTACATATGGGGTAGCAAATTCACATTAAGGACAGACCACAAACCATTAGTGAACACCCTTTCATCCGGTGGAGGGTGGAATTCTACTGCTAGGATTGCTAGGCTTTCATCTAGGCTTCAAGAATATAATTTTAAGACGGAGTATGTACCTGGGAAGAAAAATGTCACAGCTGATTTTCTTTCAAGGTTACCATGTGTTCAAAATGGAGTGAATGTTGTTAAAGAAACTGATTTTGTACTTAACATTTGTGACATCATGCCTGCACAATTTCATGAGATTAGTGAGAACCTATGGGAAGAGTGTGTTAATAAGGATAGGGACTGGCTAGAAATTAAAAAATATGTTATGGAAGGATGGCCCAACAAACATCAGATTAGACCTGAGTTATTACCTTTGTTCAAGGTCGCAGGGGAACTAGAATTTGAGGGGGATTTTCTTTTTAAAAATTGTTAATGCATTCCCCGGAAAGGAATACAGGACGTTATTCTTAAAATAGCTCATAAGACGCATACTGGCATTTCATCTATGAAACGCCTAATCAGGATTTTTTTTGGGTGGCCAGGCATTGACAAATTTATCATTCGCGTAGTCAGGGAATGTGAATTATGTGTGTCTAGTGAGAGGATGCTGAGTGTTAAAACTCCTCCTTTAAGAATGGTTGAATGGCCAAAGGAACCGTGGCAAAAGTTAGTTTTTGACATTTCTGGTCCTTTTCATATGCTACCAGAAAAGTTTAGATTTGCGTTGGTTTTAGTAGATTACCATTCTAAGTGGCCTGAGGTAAAATTTGTGAACAAAATTACAACGGAAGTTGTTTTAAATTTTTTAAGAGAAATATTTGCACGTGAGGGTTGTCCATCGTGTCTTGTCACTGACAACGGTGTACAATTTACTTCGTCAGAGATGAAAAATGTTGTAGGTCAATGTGGCATCAAACACGTTTTCACTTCTTTATATGGACCGCATGAAAATGGTCAGGTTGAAAGATTTAACAGGGTTTTAAAGGATTTCATAGTTGAATCTGTCAAACTAGGGGATGATTGGTTAAGTAGAGTTAGAGAGAAATTATGGTTATATAGAATAACTCCTCATACCACAACTGAAGTCAGTCCGTTCAAATTGTTGAAGGGAAGAGAGCCAGCCTCTAAGATTTGCCCATGGTGGTTTCGACAGAAGTGTGTTAAAAAAAATATGAGCAGTGAATGTGTTAAGGACATTGCTTCTAGAGTGGTGAACAAACAACAGAAAACTTGTGCTTGGTTTAATAAGAAGTGGAAAACTCAAGTACCATCTTTTAGAGTTGGTGATTGGGTTAGAATTTTAAAACCTGGAATCATCAGTAAGGGTGCTAGCAGATTTGGAAAGGCCATTCAAATTAAGAGTTTTCAGGAACTCTGTTGCCACTCAAGATGGTAAGGTATGGAACGTTAGAAGGGTTGCAAGATGTCCACTCAGTGTGCGCGGCGATTCACCAACAAGCCCTTCTAATGAGTCAGACCATAGTAACAAATTTAATGCTGGTACCTCTGGTGAATCCAACAAGGCGAACAAAGATGATTCTGTTTTTCCTAAGGTTAGAACCTCTAACCGTGTAAAATATTTTCCCAGGAAGTTGAATGACTATGTTTAGATTTCTTTTCTGTTTTCTTTTTAATTTTAGTTTCTTCTGTTTATTTTTCTTTGTTTTTCTGTTCTATTAAATGAGGGCGATGTGTTGTATTTTAAGTTCATATCCCTTTAATTACATGTATCTTGTTTACCAGTGGCATGCGCTATGTTATCTTTTACTATGTGGATCTGTTTGTCTGTGTTCCAGACTCCAGACTCAGTTGTACTTGGGGTCTTCTTCTGGAAGGATATACTGCCAAGCTGTCTTGTAATAAACTATTTGAAGATTTACCCATTTTACGGATTTTAATAGGACGCACAGAGGGAGAAAGAGTGGGGGGGAAGAAGAGTGAGAGAGAGAGAATGGGCCCATAGAGGGAGAGCAGCACACAGACACAAAGCGATGGACAGAGTGGAGCAGAAACTTACAGATGGGAAGAGAGCCGTGGATAGGCTCTAGAAAGAGAGAGAGTGGTGCAAACCGAGAGAGTAAGGCACAGACCCACAGAGGGTGGGCCATGGACTAACAGGAAAGAAAAGAGCGGGTCACAGACCCCCAGTCTAAAGGGGGAGAGAGTGTTGTGAAAGAAACTCAGGCAACACCAAGCAGAAAAAGGTAAGGGGTCTTTATTCAGGAACAACAGTTCAGAGCAGCCGCTCCTCTGCTGGGCAGTGTATAACTGCCCACCATGGAACACCCTCTCCAGAACAGAATCCTGTAGTGCCATGATTCCCTTAAAATAAAGGCATGGATCAAGAGCGAGCCCTGTCTCATGCCCCTGATACATTAGCTATGTACAACAAATCCCCTTCCATTCCACATGGCGTTGAAGAGAGGAAGAAAGATGTATTTTAGGAACAAAAGTAACCTAGGTTTGCATTAACTGAATACAACAAATTACACACAATTGCATGACAAAAGAAAGAATACTTTTAAACATTCCACATGTTACAGCTTGAAACTAGAAGTATAACAACTTCTAATAAATATAATCCTTCAAATATGCTGGGGGTCTGCGATCTCTTTCACTCCTTCCTCTGGTACTTGTCTTACGATGGGGACGAAGGTACAGCACCACTCATTCCCTTTTCTGTCAAAATGGTTCCAAATTCACCATCTTCCATCAACATGTACCCCCTACAATCCTCCAACTTCTTTGCATCACAATTTCCACCCTTCTTATACAATGCAACTCTGAATCTATTCCACCTTCACCATTCTCCAAGACAACATAATATTTGTATACCTGCCTCACCTTATAAGGTCCTTCAAACTTAGACAACCCGTTCATTACCTTTCAAGATATGACCGTGACCCAATCACCCTTCTCCACGGTGGCGTAGGAAGGGGGGTGCGGTGGGTGCGGGCCGCCCCGGTTGGCATCACTGTGGGGGTTGACAAAATGGCAAAAATATGTGTTTTAGGGCCATATGTATGAAACTAAATTTTACTCGCACACGCTGCGAATCGCAAAAAACAGCGTTTGCGACTAAAAATGTGCTAAACGTGATGTATGAGACATTCTCGCATTGCAAAAATAAGGAATCGCTAAAATAGCGATTACTCATACTGTGAACCAAAAAATCTGCGAATAATAGTGCGAATTCCAAAATAGCGATTTTCCTTTTGCGAAATCGCAATTTGAAAATCCGCATTTTTAGAAATCGCAATGAAATGTATGAAAAAATCGCTAATTGCGATTTCGCCAAATTCGCAATTTTGAGAATCGCAACTACCACCAAGTCTGAGCAGGTGGTAACCAGGTGCAAACTATTTAAGGAGGCCCACAATGCAACAGATTTTTCCACAATGGCTGGACTGTATGTGATAGCCAGGAGGCTGCGACTCAGAGCTTCTGCACAGAGGAGGAGACGCCAGGAGAGGATCTTTCGTGCACGCATAACCCTGTTCCAGTAGACTGAGCAGGAGACCCATACAAACTACAGGCTGGATGAAGAGAGCTTCCTTGATTTAATTGAGGAGCTCAAACCTATCCTTGAACACCGCACACACAGGACACACACCATCCCCACCCACATCCAGGTCCTGTGCTCACTGCACCTCTTGGCATCAGGTAGCTTCCAGGGGGTGATAGCCTCAGCAGGAGGGGTCTCACAGAGTGCATTGTCGCGCTTTTTCCACGCGTTCCTTGATGCCATGCTCCAGAGACTGCATCACCACATCCACTTCCCCAGCACACCACAGGCACTAGACCAGACCAAGCAGGAGTTCTATCAAATAGTACAATTTCCCCACGTCATTGGATGCATAGATGGTACACATGTCGCCATATCCCCCCCTTCACAGAACGAGTATGTGTTCAGGAATCGCAAATCCTACCATTCCCTGAACATACAGGTGGTGTGTAATGCCAAGCACATCATCACCGACATTGTCTCAAAATACCCAGGCAGCACGCACAACGCTTTCATCTTCCGCCACAGTGGGATACACCGTCGACTCACAAGTGGGGAGTTTGGTGAGGGATACCTACTAGGTAAATGCATTTGTACAAAGGACACACTAGTAAAGGATAGCATTGGCAGGACACCCCACAGGTGACAGTGCGTATGCAGTCTGTGATTTCATTCTGACTCCCTACCTGAATCCTGCCAACGCTGGGGAGCGGAGGTACAACAGTGCCCACATAGCAACCAGATGTACAATTGAGCGTACCTTCGGGATACTCAAGAGCAGATTCAGATGCCTACATAAAAGTGGAGGGACACTACAATACAGCCCCCAGACCTGTTGCAAGATAGTGGTAGCATGTGCCATGCTGCACAACATCGCCACCAGGAAAGGCACACCAGTGGAGCTAAGTGAATCGGATTCATCCGATGCTGTTAGGGACTGGCTGTGTGTAAATGCACCACTTTAATGTGCATGTGACTACATCTCCCATAATACATTGCTGTGTGGGCTTGGGTACCTGCACTGGAGTTTTAGTTTTGTTCTGCCCATGGGTCGCTACTGGGTGTGTGGGGGTATTAAGGGGGTATCAGGGGTGTGATGCATGCTTCTTGCCTTGCCTTGGTGCCGGGGGGTCGGAGCTGTCCAGGTCAGACACGCCCATAACACTCTCTGGTAGCAGGGTCCCCTCAACCAGTTCCTCAAGTGGTGTGGAGTCAGTGGCAGTAGAGGTCCCAGCACAAGTCTAGTTTGCTTGCTCCAACCTGGCAGCCACCTTCTCCTTGGAACGCTGGTGCATATCATACCAGCGCTTTCTTAGATCTTCCACGCTCCTGTGGGTGACGCCAACTGCATTGACTTTGCACTGGATATCAGACCAGATCCTACGCTTGCGTGTCTCCGGCACCCGCAGGGACTTTTTGCCAAAGAGCAGTTTGTGGCTTATCATCATTTCCTGTATCAGGACCTCCAGTTCAGTTTCAGAAAACTTATGTTTTCTCTTCCTGGGTGTTTCCCCCTGCTGCTGTTTGTCCTGGCTGGCCATGTCTCCAGTGTCTGCCATTGGTTCTTGCACTGCAGAGTTCCCTCACCTCCACTCCTTCTCTCTTACTGTGATTCGGAAACTCAGGTGCAGCATGGGTAGTCACACTTCCTGGTTGTGATGTCATCATGCTGCACCTGAGTTTCCGATTCTCTAATTTGCAAATTTCGCAAAATTGCGATTGTTTCGGATAAGGAATCGCTATTTGAAATGTCGCAATAAAATAGCGATTTTTATGGAATCGCTATTTTATTGCGATTTTTTGTTTACAACCCGTTTTGCGATTCTCAACTTGCGATTCGCTAAAAATCGCAAATTGAGAATCGCTAAAGGGGAGTTTGATACAAATGGCCCATAAACACATATTTTTCCAATTTTGTCAAGCCGGGGATGACAAGAAATTTTCCACACCGGATACCACCTGACCTTGCTACGCCACTGCTTCTCCATATTACTCCTGGAATTCATTTCAGTTTCTCTGGACTTGTGCTCACTCACACCACCTCCTGCTACCCACTTTTTCATCCAAGAGGGTACCATTTTGGAACTGGGAATTCTCCCTCTCATGAGTTAGAAGGGGGATTTGCCAGTGATCTCATGTTTAGTAGTGTGGTACACCCATAGTAAGTTCTCTATTGCTCTTTTGATATTGTGTCCAACCACATCTGCCATTTGAATCACACCCTTAACCATCCTGTTGGCTCGCTCCACAATAGCCTTCCCTTGTGGGTTGTAAAAGGAAGTGGAATGGTGTTTGATGCCTAGGCTAAGGAGAAGCTCCCTCATATCGCAAGAGACCAGCTGCGTGCCATTGGCGGTTATGAGATTAGATGGGACGCCCCCTTCTAAAAACATCTTAGTACAGCAATGGTGGCTTCAGTGGTGATTTCTTTCATGAAGAATACACTAGACCACCTAGAAAACACATCCACAGCCACCAAAGCAAACCTACATCCGCTATTCAAATCTGACATAGGACCAATAAAATCAACACAAACACTATGCCAAGCCTTCCCCTGGTTGGTTATGTGTACCATGACCGATTGTTTACCCACTTTGAGTCTCTTCTCTCCTTCCTTGCATACACTGCACTTCACAACCCAAGTCGCAACCTGATAATCCATGCCAGGCCACCAGAACTGCGCTTTGAGACAACGGAGTGTCAAATTTTGTCTCCGGTGTCCCTCATGTGTCATGTTTATGAGTTTATTTCTCAAACCCACTGGTGGCAGAAAACTGTCACCCCTCATCAAAACTGCATCCCCATACCTGGTCATTTCTTCAAAGATTTTAATATATGTGCGAACTGATACTGCGACAAAACTCTCTCTCTTTCTCCCAAAGCCCACCATCTGCATACTATACATTTCTTGGCACCTTTCTTCCTTTGTAAACTCACCAGCCCCTTCCAACACTGCATCTTGCACAGAGGCTACAGGTTCCTCAAGTTTGTCACCCCACTTATCTGACCCATTCACTTTCTTATAATCGACTGCCAACCAAGACAGACAATCTGCCTGTATGTTCAGTAAATGTTCTAGTGTATAACGATATTCTGGAAGCTTAGCAGCCAGTCTAGCCAACCTGGCGGAACCTTTGCCAGACCCACCAGATAGAAGAACTTTAACTAGGGGCTTATGATCTGATCTCAAGACAAACCCTGAGCCCCATATGTATGTTCTATAGTAATCTACGCCCCACGCAGCAGCAAGAGCCTCCCACTCTATTACAGAATAGTTTCTTTCAGTATCTGTTAGTGTCTTTGATTCAAATGCCACAGTTTTTTCACCACTAGAATGTTTTTGCGATAAATTGCCACCCACGCCTATTGCACTCGCATCTATCATTATAATGGATTTGCAGCTAAATGAGACAGCACAAGAATCTCTGCTCAGTAAATCTCTTTTTTGATGAGATTAAAACACTCCTCTTGCTTCTGTCCCCACCAAATGCTATACCCTTCCTCAATGACAATCGTAATGGTTCTGTCTTATCAGCAAAACTTTGTTCAAACTTTTCATAATATTCTATGAGGCCCATGAAGGACCTCAGTTGCTCCTTGTCCATGGGTCTTGGTACCAGTTCGATTTTGTTTTGGCTTAACTCCATCAGACGACAGCGTGTACCCCAAGTATTCCACTTGTTTTGTCAAGAAATAATACTTGTACTTACGTAAAGTGAGACCCACCTCTACTATCCACTGCTGAGCTTGTTTTAAAATTGTATTGTGTTCGTCAATGATTTTTCCAAAAATCAAAATATAATTTTGAACATATATTATGTTGTGCATTCCCTGAAAGGCATCTGAGGTCATACGTTGAAGGCGCTTGCCGCTGATGATAAACCAAGCATCATGCGCATGAATTAAAAAATCCCTTCCACCATTTTGAAAGCAGTGAGTGGTTTTGAATCTTCATGGAGCTTAATCTGATGATACGCGCTCCTCAAATCCAATTTTGAAAAGTACCTTTCCCTCTCAGCATTAGAATTAACTTGATATGTTAGGTAGAGGATAGGTATCAGCTACAATGTTCTGATTCAATGATCTTAAGACCACGTAGAGCCTTAAATGTCCATCAACTTACTAATTACCACCGGAGACACCCAGTTGGAAGCCACTACAGCCTCAATGACTCCCTTTTGAAGAATCTCTCTTATCAATTCTTTCACCCGTTCCCTGACAATAACTGGTATCTTCCTAAATTATTGCTGGACAGAAACACCTGTTAAGAAATATTTTGTGTACATAACCCCTCAACATACCTAGTTTGCTGTCAAAAAGACTTTGCCCATTGAATTCAAAATGTCAGATATTGCTTCATCCTCAATACCCATCACCTGAGCAGGTGCACAGGGATTTAAAAGGATGAGTAAATAGTTTTGGAGTACACAACCTAGAATTGGGGGACCATGTTCTACTATGTAAATTTTCCTCTGTACTCCTTCCTCCAAATTCTATATCAGCATTTACGTAGTCTACAATGTTGATAACCTCCCCTTGGTAACCCAAAGTGGAAATATCTTTGTGTTGTAGAGATGTACCTTCCTATAGTAGCTCAAAAATGGCTTTGGGCACAATAGTGTGCATTGAACCTGTGTCGTCGATAAGTTGAATTTCACGCTCATTAACTCTAAACTTTGCTTTGAGCCTATTCCTCCTCTGGTTCTCGTCTATAACCTATATTTCCCCTCAACACCTAAGATACTTTCAGGTATCTCAGCTGATTATGTAAATATGTCAGAGACACAGGTCACCCTTCCATGACCTGCCCATTCGCAAAGCAAAACCTCAAATCAGAGTCATGACTCGCATTCCGACACCTCTTGCACCTACTCACACTCCCACACCTAGTGCACCCTTTGTTCCTTTGTGTGGATGGTGCGTATCTTCTTCCCTTAGTAGTGTTGGGCTTTACCGTGGCAGAAGACTCACCTGATCTAGTCAGTGCTTCAACTTCCGAAACTACATCCCCCAATTAATTTTTCTCCAGTTCTCTCATGCACAAATCTGATTGCTCTAGCACTCTGGCTATCCCTATATATAATTATCAAACATCAATACCCAGTCTTCCCAAGGCATGGGTGGGGAACTTGGTTGCATTAAAAAACAAGGTGGTGGGATGACAGATATGTGGGCAGATGAGGTTACAGGTGCAACTTCACTATGAATACTTTCAGAAGCCCCATAATATCCTCCTTCAAGCACAACAAGATATTTATTTATTTGAAAAGTTTTATAAAGTGCGAACATGATACAAAAGGACATCAGAGCGCTGTACAAAGGAGCGGAAGTGGAAGGAGGCAAAAGCATGAATACAACATCCTAAAGGAACATGTGAGGTACAAGAAAAGCAACATAGGGGGCACATGGGAAAACAAAATTACAATGTTGAACCGAGGTAACAGCCCATCTTGTGGGACATGTAAAGTTCCAGAAGAGCAATAAATCTCATAGGGCACATGAAGAGACAAAATAGGAACTTTTGAACAAAAGAATCAACGAGTGTCAACATGAGATAGAAGTTAAGATGGCTACGGGACTATTGTTGTAGATGGTCATTCATGAGTAACCATTTGACATGTTTTTTTAATGAGGCGGTAGAGGGGTTTTATCTGATCTTGGGAGAAAGAGTGTTTCATATTGTTGGTGCAAGACCAGAGAAAGCATCATTGTATGTTCTTTTCCTATTGAATTTGGGAGGGTTCAACAGTAGGGTATTAGAGCTTCCTAGGTTGGACGACCCCCCCTGGGGGTTAGGGGGGATGTGGCCGAGCTGTTAACTACGGCCAAATTTGGCCGATTTTGTTGCAGGGAGCTGATATTGCCAGCCCGGTAACAAAAACGGCCACCCAGGGGCCCAAAACCGGCCCCTACCCAGGCAGCCCACCAGAAAAATGCCCGGTGCCCGCTACTGCCAGCCCGTCCCTGAACAGGGGTGTTGTAGTGAATAGCTTTGTGCGTTAGGCAAGCTATCTTAAAACAGATCCTTGCTTCATTAGACAATCAGTTTAGTTGAATTAGGTCTGGTGTGATGTGGTCATGTTTTCTGGTGTCAGTGATGAGTCCAGCCGAAGAATTCAGAGTGGCTCTAACAGGTGCCAACCTAGCTTTAGGTAACCCAGCTAGGGTCACCAATCCATATTCCAAGAGTGAGATAACTAGGGATTGGACTGCAAACTGAATGTCCTCATAAGGCAAGAATGACTTGATTTTCCTTAATGTGTTGAGATGATGATTGGCTCCCCTTATAGTTGCACTGATGTAAACAACATGAGGCGTGCAGTTGAGCGTTGTAATTTGTTTGAGCCAGTCTTGAGTGGGTGCAGAGTGATTGTGGGGGGCAATGAGGAGAAATTCTGTTTTAAGAGTATTTAGCACAAGATGATTATGAGTTAACCATTGTTGAGTTTTTAGCAGCGCACCGTTAAGAGTTTTTATGTCATCTGGCGTAGAGATTGTCAATTACAATTGACTGTAATCAGCATACATATGGTGTTGAATGTTAGAGCAGTTCAGAATTTCAAAGAGTGGTCCAAAAACGGTTGAAAATCGTGGGCAAGTTTGTGGAACCTTGAGGCACTCCAATTGTGATGGGGTACTGGTTGCAAGGGAGTGGTAAACTTTGATTCTTTGTGCTCTATTTCAGAGGAACGAGGCAAACCAATTTTAGACAGGGCCTGATAGCCCCATCCTTTTTTGAAGAAGAGAAATCAGGTTTTCGTATTTGACCGTGTCAAATGTTGAGGAGAAATCAAGAAGGATCAGTAGACAAGTTACAATCTGGTCAAGAGATCTCTAGGCGTCATCAACGATGTGAGTTAGGGCTGTTTCAGTACTGTGACTCGCTCTGAAACCTGACTGGTAAAGGTCAAGGAGCTGAAACTTCTCGATGTGGTTGCAGAGCTGTATGTGAATGCATTTCTCAAGCAGTTTGGCTCAAGTCATGAAATTAGTAATTGGACGCAAATTGTTGGGAATCAGCTAAGTCTGCATTTGGCTTTTTTGGGATGGGAGTGACTTGACCCATCTGGAGGCAATCAGGAATCCTACCCTGCATAAGAGATTCATGAATAATCAGGGACCATAGTGGAAGAATGGCTGATTTGAATTCTTAAAAAAACTTGGCGGGTAGAGGATCGTTGAAGTGATTGGAAGGTTTTAAAGAAGCGATAGATTTGAGCAGCTCCACATCATCTGGAAGTAGAAAGGAATTCCATGATGCACAATTTTTAGGAGGGTAAACTGTGGGGTAGGATGTAGGTGCTACCATTGGCCCAGAAGAGGGTGAGCAGGAGGTCAGAAGCAGCAAATTAGGTGAAGCGCATTGCAGTTCAAGTTCAATTTTTCTTGCCTTTTTAGTGAAGTGTGCTGAGAAGTCCTCCCCACTGGGACAAGAAATCATGGGTGCAGAGAGTTTCATTGGTAGAGTGGTTAGCTAGTTGTTTGATGATTTCAAATTGTTTTTTTAGTCTGTTTTTGGCGCTGTCAAGCTGTGCCCTGATATAATCAGTTTTGGCACTACGGATATGTTTGGTATTTGAGCTTCTAGTCATCCTTAACTGTTTGAGGCTTGTAATGGAGGGTGAGTTTCTCCATAGTCTCTCCGAAAGCCTTAGTTTGCGACGTTCCTCATTTAGTGAGCCATTAAACCAGGGTTTGGACTGTTTGAGCGGAGTCCTTCTGAGTTGCTTTGGTGCAATTGTGTTGAAAATATTTGTCATGGCGTGGATGTAATGATCAATAAGGTCATCCATGTTAGTTATGTTAGGTGTTGATGGAAGAAGATTCTTGCTAATGGATGTTAGATCATTAATGTTGATGTTTCTCAGATTTCGAACCAGCTGTTTGGTTTTGAGCGGCTGACCATGTCTGACCAGAACCTTTTCCAGGATGTGAAGAGAGATTTGGTAATGATCCGACCAAGTATGTCATCAAATTTTATGTTGTTATCTTTGGGTATGATAAGATCAAGGGTGGAGCCCTTGTTGTGGGTGGGTCCCTTGCAGGCCTGGGTGAAGTTGAGGTCGGAGAGGAAAGCCTTGAAGGAGCACATTAAGGAATCATTTGTGTTGTTCCAGTGTAGGTTAAAATCCCCAATGAAGATATGGCTGGGGTGTTGGTCAGAGCATGACGTAATGGACTCCATCATTTCCTCGATGAAGAGCAGATTATCACCTGGGAGATGATATATTGTGTGGAGCAAACAGACAATCTTGCCATTGTTCCACATTTCAATGTCTAGGTGTTTACAGGAGGACATCATAGCACTTTGAGCCTGTTTCAACGTGAGGATGGAGCGATAGATGCAAGCAATGCCACCCCTAACTTTAACAGGTCTATCGCGTCTGATAATGTCATATTCAGGAGGGACTAAGATGTCAAAAATTGGGGAGGAGGAGCATTAAGCCAGGTTTCCGTTAGGATCAGGAGGTCCAATTCTTGCATGATGATGTCAGATGTCCGCTGCATGCTTCACTGCTGACCTGCAGTTGAGAAGCATCAATTTTATGTGCAAGTTAGTTGCTACCACTTCCTAGGTGAGAAGTGCTACCAGTAGTAGGTTATTTTTGTTCACAGATCTCAGGTTAATGTTTTGTTCTCTAAACAGGTCAGAGGAAATAGTTTGGATGTTGAGTGGTGAGTGAGAGGAGACACTACAAGAGCCAGTGTAAGATAGAAGAAGGGAGAGAGTGCCATCATCAGACATATGGTGCATTAGACTATGGGGCCTTGGAGTGGTGATTTGGAAGAGGCAGAGTTCTCCAGAGTAGCTGAGCGGGCTTTGAAGAAGAAATTTCCCCTCTTGCGGTGTTTATCCCTTGCTGGATGGCTAGGTTGATTGGTCTCAAGGGTAGGATAGAGTTTCAAAAACTTCTCCATCTGCAAAGAGAAAGTAAGAGGGTCTGCAGGTTATACTTAACAGTATTGAGATCCTGCTTGAGGTCGGCCAGCTTATCCTCAATGTAGGGCAAGCTATCACTACCAGCGGCTGGTCTAGGAGTAGATAGTGGATAGGACCCCTTAGGGAGAGGGTGTTAGACGGCAAAATATTTTCCTCACAGGTGCTAAGGGACTTATTGAGTGAGGGGACAGGATCCGGCTTGAGGTCAGTCATATTATCCTCAATGGGGAGGTTTGGCATTGTGGACGACAGGTCTAGGGGTAACTGGTTAAAGAGACAACCCTTGGGGAGGGTTGGTGAGGAGCAAAGTGGCTTTATCCTGTGGGATAGGGGTAAGTACTGGGAGAGGAGATGGGAAGTTGAAGGGTTCGCGGGTGAAGTACTGGAGTATGAGGCTGGTGAGAGGTAGGAAAAGCAGTCATTTGTTATTCAGGGAGACTAAATGAACTATCAAGGTTAGGTGTGTTGGTATTGCACTCACTATCTGTGTCGGGAAATATGTCAAACTGGCTAGGGGGAGTGAGGGGAAAGCAGAGTAGGTGAATACGAGGAGGAGGAAACTAAAGGTTCCGCAGCTGAGGGAGACTTTGATTATATAGATGTCAAGAATTCCTGTCATGCGAGGGGAGGAAAACGGTAACCAGCGAAAACGGACTACATCTCCCAGGATGCTTAGCGGTTGAGAGGTTATGTAAACAGGAGAGCTGTTACATAACTCAAGGAAAACACGCCCTTATGTAAACAGGAGAGCTGTTACATAACTCAAGGAAAACACGCCTTATGTAAACAGGAGAGCTGTTACATAACTCAAGGAAAACACGCCCTATAAAGGGAGGAACCGGGAGGTACAACGCTGTCGGATATTGTGTTTACACCGACGTACCTGCTTAGTGAAGAGCAGTGTTCCGGAGTGGTGCTCCAGTAAGGCAAGAACGGAGGTAGGTCGAGTCGTTACTCCCTGGGCCGTGTCTTGCCCCATCGTCACCTGTGAAGGACCCGGAAGCTCTACCGGATAACCATTGAGCTTCGCTTTTTGACTCGGCTGAGTCAAAGCGCAGTGGCGCTTTTGCTGGTTGGAGTCGTAACTCCCAGCCCGACCAGAGATACAGGGACTGCCAGCTGTAACGCACACCAGGAGGTGTTTGCCGCGTTACAGACTCGGAAGTCCACAGGATCGATCGAGCGGCTGCTCTCGGTTCAGTCTTCTTTGCTTGTGATTGGGGTATCGGTGACGCATCACCAGGAGGTGACTCCGCGTCCCGGTGCAGTCTGAGGAAGAGGTTGAGCGGCTGCTCCCTTCAGGTAGAGACCCCGGCTGGGTGTTTCCCTGACTCCTCGATTCTCCCAACACTCTTCGTGCCCCTCACAGCCTACCGATTGGCATTGTCGGCCATTTCATTTCTGCCCTCTGTGGCATACGCCGGGATCGGCGTATATGCAGAGGACGGCTAGGACCATCCGTGCTGTGGGCTGGTAACGTACTTAGCCTGGAGGATTCCAGTGACTATAACCTTTGTTTATTCCTTGTATTATTTTTGCCTTCATTAAAATAACTAAACCTTCACAAGTGGTTGCGTTCTCATTATCGTGTCTGTTAAACGATCCTGAGACGTTCAGGGCGTTACAAAATATCCGACCTTAATAACACTAACTGTCTCCCGGTCGATAACAGACATGGCAACACTTGATGATGTGCTGCTGCTTTAGCGACCGTGCAAATTGAATTGGCTGCCTCCAGGCAAGAAACAGCCGATGTAAAAGCCAGACTGGATGCTATCCAATTGGACCCGCTCACGCCCAGCACCTCCCTCACGAACCAGACCCCTGCGGTAGTAGTGGAAATGCCGGTAGCCGTCCCCTTGGCAACACCAGAGAGGTACAGTGGGGATCCTAACACAGTGCAGGTATTCCTCACACAAGTGGCGCTACATTTATCGTGCAAACCAAGGGCCCCCACGAGTCAGGCTCGTGTGGCTTTCCTTATATCCTATTTGGCTGGAAACGCGGCACAATGGGCCGTACCTCTGGTGAGCAGGGACGACCCCATCTTATGTGATTGGGGTGCTTTTCGCGAGGAATTCCTGAAAGTCTTCGACAGAAGGGCTGACTCGTACACGGCGGACCGTGAAATGCTTGAGTTGAGACAGGGATCCAACGACCTGGTGCAGTATCTCAACGCGTTCCGAAGGCTGGTTGCGGAAACCAAGTGGCCTGTTGCTAAACAGACGGCGCTCCTCCATCACGGGCTGTGCGATGAGCTCAAGGACGCCGTGGCTCGTATTGACCCACAACCCAAGACATGTGAGGGGCTTATCAACCTGGTATTACGGCTGGAACATAGGCTAAGTGAAAGAAAGGGGGATCATGGGAGAAAAGGAAACTCCCTTCCATCCTATGTGACAGTGGGAAGTCCTGAAACTTCCACCGCATCCAAGGGAGAACCCATGGACATCGGCGCAATACGAGCGAGCCTCACAGCCACGGAGAAAGAGTCACGCCGTAAACAAGGATTGTGCCTATATTGTGGCAAAAAAGGCCACTACGTACGTGAATGCCCTGCCAAACCGAAGACGTCACGTTATCGGGCCAACCGGTCGGTAACAGCCGTGGTGGACGTACCGGCGGAAAACTAGAGGACTCCCAGACCAAAGAAGGGGCATCTCGGAGTCACTCATCCATCCCTTCACTTTCCAACTCGGTCACTAAGGGACAACGACACCTGTTTCTCACGGTGCACGTGGGAGTGCATGACCAGTGGATACCCGTTGTGGCCATGGTGGATTCAGGGGCCACTGGCATGTTTATGGACCACAACGAGGCATGCAGGCTAGGGCTAGTGCTTCTTCCCAAAGCTGTACCCGAAGACGTCTATGCTGTAGACGGAAGGCGATTGGTGACGGGGCCCATCGGGCAGCACACGGGGGTCCTTCCGATGAGATTTGGGAGGAACCATTTGGAACAAATCGATTTTAACATCATCCGAGCGCCCCAATATGGCGTCATATTGGGATTGCCGTGGCTACAGAAACACAACCCCTCTGTGGATTGGCCAACACATCGCATCGAACTGACGTCACCGTATTGCATCCTGCATTGTGGAATAAGAACGGAATCCCTTGATTCAGATGAGAGCGGGAGTCAGACGGTGGCTACAGCGGCAGAAAAAGATGTGGCTCTCCCCCAGGCTTATCACAGTTTTGAGGATGTATTTGATGAGGTGAAGGCGGAAGTGCTACCACCACATAGACAGTTTGACTGCCAGATCGACCTGGTGCCAGGGGCCAGCGTTCCCAGCGGCAGGCTGTATGCCCTGACGGAGCCTGAAAACGTGCATCTCCGGGGGTACCTGGATAAACTCCTCAAGCTAGGATTCATCCGCCCGTCCAAGTCTCCGGCCGCCTCGCCACTCTTCTTCATCCCGAAGGCTAATGGGGAGCTGAGAGCCTGTGTGGACTTTAGGGCATTGAATGCGATAACCGTAAAGAATCGGTACCCCTTGCCTCTCATCAGTGTACTTGTGGAACAGGTCAAGAAAGCTCGTATCTACACCAAGTTGGATTTGAAAGGGGCATACCATCTGGTGCGCATGAGGGACGGAGACGAGTGGAAGACCGCCTTTAAGACCAGGTTCGGCCTTTTTGAGTACCACGTCATGCCGTTCGGTCTGTGCAACGCCCCGGCAGCCTTTCAGTACTTTTTGAATGAGGTATTCAGAGAGGAGTTGGATATCTACGTGGTCGTATATATCGACGACATCCTCATCTATTCGTCCAGTGTGGAGGAGCACGTACACCACGTCAAAGCTGTGCTCCAAAAGCTGAGGGAAAACATGCTGTTTTGTAAACTCAGCAAGTGTGACTTCCACGTCACATCCGTGGAATTCCTCGGAGTGATGCTGAGTCCAGAGGGACAGGAGATGGCAGAACGAAAGATCAAGGCGGTGAAAGAATGGCCGGTGCCCCAAAGCGTGAAGGACGTCCAAAGTTTCATTGGCTTCGCCAACTTTTACAGGCGGTTTATAGATGGATTTTCAGGATTGGTGGCCCCAATCACACAGCTACTGAGGAAGTCCAAGGAGTTTGTCTGGTCCCCTGAAGCGAACAAAGCCTTTGAGGCCCTGAAAAGCGCCTTTGGTAAGGCGCCGGTGTTGGCTCACCCCGATCCGGATCTCCCCTACGTGGTGGAAGCGGACGCATCGGATGTGGCGCTGGGGGCTATCTTGTCCCAACGCAACCACGACACAGGGGTGCTTCATCCCGTTGCGTACATGTCCCGCAAACTCAACGACGCCGAACGCAACTACCATATTGCGGAGAAGGAGCTTCTCGCAATCAAGGACGCCTTCACCGAATGGAGGCATTGGTTGATGGGGGCAAGACATGTGGTATCGGTGTACACGGACCATCGGAACCTACAGTTCATGACGGCCACAAGGCACCTTTCTCCCAGACAGCTGCGGTGGATGATCTTCTTTGCGGGGTTCAACTTCCGCATCACATATCGGCCGGGGACGGAAAACCGGAAGGCGGACGCCCTGTCCCGTCAATCTGCAGTTAAGGAACCATTGCCTGCGACCGAGCATTCCATCATTTCCCCGAGGATGGTATTGGGGGTTATCCAACCGGATACTTTCCTGAGGGGAATAAAGAGAGGGATCAGGTCATTCGCATGGCGAAGGTGGCTCCTCAGTCACAGAGAATGGCAGCTGAAGGACGGGATACCCCTGAAGGGTAGGTGCCTATTGATACCCACGCCTAGGCTAAGGAAACAAGCATTCATCTGGTGCCATGACTCTCCATGCGCAGGTCATTTGGGCTTTGAAAAAACGGTGGCTAGCATGGGACGGCATTTCTGGTGGCCAACCATGAGAGTGGATGTCATGAGGTGGGGACAGGAGTGTCCTACGTGTGCTACCATGAAGGCCGACCATGGCCGAACCCAAGGGCTCTTACATCCACTTCCGACCCCGGATAGACCATGGGATAGCATATCACTGGACTTCGTGGTGGGCCTACCGGTAGACCAGGGGATGACGGCAATACTGGTGGTGGTGGATTACTTGACGAAAATGGGGCACTTCATCCCCTGCAAGAGAGTCCCTACGGCCGGGGAATTGGCGTCACTACTCCTAAAGAATGTGGTACGACTGCATGGATTACCTGGGGTGATCGTGTCGGACCGGGGGTCGCAGTTTACTGCGCAATTCTGGAAGACTTGGTGCACTGCGCTGCATGTTAAGACCGCCCTGTCCACCAGCTACCACCCTCAAACGGACGGCCAAACCGAGCGCCTGAACCAAACGCTCAAACAGTATCTGCGATGTTTTGTGGACCAGGGCAGGGAAGAATGGGTCGACTTGCTATGGGTTGCAGAGATAGCCTATAACAACGCCACTCACAGCTCCACACAGGCATCTCCGTTCTATAGCAACTATGGCCAACATCCCAGGTTCTTGCCATTTCTACATCCGTTCAGAGAGGACAGGATTCCCGCCACAGCGGACAGGGTGGCACACATAAAAGACACGTTGATGCGCTCAAGGGCTGTCCTAATAGAGGCCAAGAGAAGATACAAGGCTGCGGCAGACAGGAAGAGAAGGCCCGGGCCACTTAACCGCACTGGAGACTACGTCTGGATATCCACAAGAAACATGAGGTTTCGAAAGAACAGTGTGTTCCATCCCAAGTACATGGGCCCCTATCGAATTACCAAGTGTATGGGTCCCGTGAACGTGAAGGTGTGCTTGCCCCAGTCATTGCGGATACACCCTGTCTTTCATGTATCATTGCTCAAACCAGCGCCCTCCAAGCCGTCTGGGACACCTAGGCCGGTATGCGTGGAGTCGGAGGTGGAGTATGAAGTGTCGGACATACGGGCGTCCAAATGGCGCAGGGGGAAGCTGTGGTACCTGGTTGCATGGAAAGGCTACGGCCCGGAGGAGCAGTCATGGGAACCGGCTGAAGGGGTTCATGCTCCGCGCTTGGTCTCCTTGTTCCATCGGCGTTTTCCTGCCAGCGCTGGACCCGTGGGGAGCCGCTGAGAGGGAGGATGTACTGTCAAGAATTCCTGTCATGCGAGGGGAGGAAAACGGTAACCAGCGAAAACGGACTACATCTCCCAGGATGCTTAGCGGTTGAGAGGTTATGTAAACAGGAGAGCTGTTACATAACTCAAGGAAAACACGCCCTTATGTAAACAGGAGAGCTGTTACATAACTCAAGGAAAACACGCCCTTATGTAAACAGGAGAGCTGTTACATAACTCAAGGAAAACACGCCCTATAAAGGGAGGAACCGGGAGGTACAACGCTGTCGGATATTGTGTTTACACCGACGTACCTGCTTAGTGAAGAGCAGTGTTCCGGAGTGGTGCTCCAGTAAGGCAAGAACGGAGGTAGGTCGAGTCGTTACTCCCTGGGCCGTGTCTTGCCCCATCGTCACCTGTGAAGGACCCGGAAGCTCTACCGGATAACCATTGAGCTTCGCTTTTTGACTCGGCTGAGTCAAAGCGCAGTGGCGCTTTTGCTGGTTGGAGTCGTAACTCCCAGCCCGACCAGAGATACAGGGACTGCCAGCTGTAACGCACACCAGGAGGTGTTTGCCGCGTTACAGACTCGGAAGTCCACAGGATCGATCGAGCGGCTGCTCTCGGTTCAGTCTTCTTTGCTTGTGATTGGGGTATCGGTGACGCATCACCAGGAGGTGACTCCGCGTCCCGGTGCAGTCTGAGGAAGAGGTTGAGCGGCTGCTCCCTTCAGGTAGAGACCCCGGCTGGGTGTTTCCCTGACTCCTCGATTCTCCCCAACACTCTTCGTGCCCCTCACAGCCTACCGATTGGCATTGTCGGCCATTTCATTTCTGCCCTCTGTTGGCATACGCCGGGATCGGCGTATATGCAGAGGACGGCTAGGACCATCCGTGCTGTGGGCTGGTAACGTACTTAGCCTGGAGGATTCCAGTGACTATAACCTTTGTTTATTCCTTGTATTATTTTTGCCTTCATTAAAATAACTAAACCTTCACAAGTGGTTGCGTTCTCATTATCGTGTCTGTTAAACGATCCTGAGACGTTCAGGGCGTTACAATAGACTAGCAGGGACTATATTATTAAGTGTATTTTTAATCTTCATGAAGATTCTGTCAAAGCGTTAATGATTCAGGTCTGAAGCTTGTATAATTATTGTAGAGGGATATTGCAAGATCAGCATTAAAGTCTGGTGAAGGTAATAGGTTTATTCGGAAACCATGAGGGGTTTCTGCTCATTGGTTTGGATCAAAGTGTTGATGTTAAGACTCCTCTCCACTGAGCTCTTCTGACTGGCAGTGTAGAAAATTAGGTAGGTACCACAATACCCTTTGGCGTCCAGAATTGGGTATCAGAGATGAGCATTTCAGGGAATCGTTTGAGCAGATTGTGCTTGAAGGTCTTTGCCGTTTTCTTAGAAAGGTTACGGGTGTAGGCAATCTTAAAAGCATTAAGACCTACCTGTGCCAGGATGTCAGAGGAGAAAGTAGTAGGTTGTGCCATGGTGAGGATAGCGACCAGTTTAAAAGTGGTGAGAGATGATCAAGGATCGATGTTGATGTGTCACCAGAGAGTAGTGTAATATTCCTCCTTTAGATTCCAAGCAATCAGGGCACTGTGTAAAGATACACTTGCTCGTCGTTGAGATGACACCAGAGGGTAGTGGAATCGCCCACCTTTAGATACAATGCACTGTAACTTGCTACACAGGACCATTTCAAGATAGCCGCTCCCAGGGCATAACAGGTAAGGAGACCTGCCTTTGTTTCAATGCAAGGTCATACAGTCATCTTTTATTTTCTGAGAAACCTTCTAGGACTCGAATCAATAGTCTTTTGTATATTTTTAAGTTAGCTGGTCGAACCTTAGATCAGAACTGGAGAGACAAATTCCAGAAAGGAGCGCTCTCCAATGTCCAACAGAACACCTATGGAAACAGTACACTGTGACTTGTTACAGCATGCCCATTGCAAGATGGCCGCTCCCAGGGCATAACAAGTAAGGAGTCCTGCCTTTCTTTCACTGCACAGTCAAAATGCCCAGAGTCCACCTATGCTTTCTATGATGGTATTTTGTTTATTTCTTTTTAATGGCTGGTCATGCCTCTGATCCTAGCTGGGGAGATAGATTCCCAGAATGGAGTGATCTCAAATGACCAACAGGACACACAACATAACACAGCTCAGGCAACGACCCAAAGTGCCTGGGTGGAAACCCACCAACACACACCATAGACAAGCTCCTTCCTGTGAGCACTGGGAGACAGGCGGGCAGAGCCAAGGCAATCAGTGCGTCCAGACGCCGCCCTACGAGACGTGCCGGTAGACCGGGTGAAGATCGCTCAGGCACGGAACACACACAAGCTCCTCCCTGTGAGCACCAGGAGACAGGCAGGCAGAGCCAAGGCAACCACACTGACCCTGTCTCCGCAACAGAAGCCCACAGGACAAAACACAAATCAGAAGGGCTCCATCGCACTTTCATCTGAGGGCGGTGGGATCATGTGCTCGGCCCGGCCGGCACAGCTGCGCCAACGGCACAAGACACAATGCAGCTCTAGTTTTAAACAGCTTTGAAAACGAAGACAGAATACTTTTTACTGTAATTAAAAATACATAATGTCTGAAAGTACAGAGAATAGTGAGTGTGTCACTGTGAGACACACTGTAAGACGAGATGTCGACAATGATGCTTCACCAGTAGTGTGCACACAGATCCAAAGATTAACTGTAAGGTGTGCACATCACCGTGTTGAATTACATTGAAAAGACAAACTTCAAATTGTGTGCCGCATCCCAACTTAATTGTGAGGTTTGCACATTACCTTTGAAAAGGAAAACACTTGTTGGTGTGTGTAGGAAACTGGCTCTATATATACTACACCAAAATGAGGTATAGTGTGTATAGAGTTCAAGTGACCCCAGAGTTAGGCAGAGTTTAAAGTTAGATAGAACCTTACTCTTTATTTGTGGTAGAGTGGTCGAGCAATAAGGCAGTATCAGAGGACAGTGTTAAGCATTTGATGTACACACTCAGTCAGCAAATGAATTCACACGCTCAGTAACTGAACTCTAGGCCAATTGTGTTTGTATAAAAATATATCCTGTTGTATTTTTAGAACCATGCAAGCCTGGCACAGGTAAGCATTAAATACTTTTCAGCAATAAGTTACTGGATAGAGAACAGTTTGAAAATGAAATAGAAATTGTACTTTGTTTGATTTACAGGGAATGCAGTAGGTTGCTTAGCAAATACAGTACATTGGAATGAATAGGTTTTTTCAGTAAATTGCAGGTAAGTTACTTTTCTCGTTACTTTTCTAACACAGTGCTGGATACCTAGCACTGGGACATTTCCTGGAAACAGGTAAGTAAATACGTTTTGGTTATTCGCAGGATTTTTAAAGAATAAAGAATAGCTTTAGATTTCAAAACACCACACTTAGTTGTTTTTTGGAAGAAAAACAGTGCGTTGAAATGAATAGGCTTTTTCAGTAATTTGCAGGTAAGTTACTTTGTACGTTACTTTTCTTACTCAGTGCTGGATGCCTGGATTCAGCACTGGGACATTTCCTGTAAACTGGTGAGTAAATACGTTTTGGTTATTTGTGCGAATTTTAAAGAATATTTTTAGATTTCAAAACTTGACACATAGAAACTTTTTGGCCGAAGGCGCGCCAAAGGCAAGCCCATCTGTGCCAGTCCGCGACCTGACCGCGACCAGCGCCAAGAACCCTGGTTCTCCTGGGCCCCACCGCTACGACGCAGCCACCGTCCATGCTCTCAAAACCGGAGGCCACGCCGACTGCGTAAGATCCTCCCCCACCACGACCCATGGGCAGGTCTCGTGCGGACACTGCCGAAGATCTTTCACTGTTGACATGGCGCCCGCAGCCGCCGAAGGACCACCTACTGAACGACCAACTGAAATCCTGACTTGCATCCTTCTCAACGTGCGCTCTCTACACCGTCACGCCGTAGAGATCTGGGACCTGATCGACACCCTCTCGCCCGCCGTCGCTTTCCTCACGGAAACTTGGACCAACGCCACCTCAGGCCCCGACGTTGCCACAGCAATCCCCGACGGCTACAAAATCCAGAGAAAGGACCGCCCACACCACCCGGGACGAGGCCTCACCATCGCACACAAGACCCCCCTCCGACTCTCTGCATCCTGCATGAACGACCCCCACTCCAACACAGAACACCTCCATTTCCAGATCCAGACCAGCCCAGGACCACACTACGCGGCACCCTCATCTACAGACCGCCAGGACCCCGCGCCCAGCCCGCAACCACCATAGCCGAGCTCGTCGCACCCCACGCCATCACCTCCACGGACTACATTCTGCTCGGGGACCTGAATTTCCACCTAGAAAACAGCCAGGACCCCGACTCCACCACACTCCTCGAGAACCTCGCCAACCTAGGACTGAAACAGCTCGTCAGCACTCCCATCCACAGAGCGGGTCACACCCTCAACCCCATATTTGCAGGAGGATCAAACATCCACTTCAGCCACACCACTCAGCCCCTCTGGACGGACCATCACTGCGTCCATTTCACCTTCAACACCACCACCGCACCCAAGCCCGCCCCGCGCCCGCTCCAAGGGAACTGGAGTATGATCACCGAGGAACACCTGAACTCCTCCAAGACCCCCCCCCAAAACCACGACTGACACCAACTCCGCAGCCAGGGAATTCCACCGCTGGGTATCCCGCTGCGCCGACAAGCTGGCACCTCTCCTCCGCATTGCCAAAGAACGCCCGCGGAAGGCCGCCTGGTTCACCTCCGAACTCCAAGAAGCCAGACTCAGCTGCAGACACTTGGAGAAAACCTGGCGGAACGAGAAGACCACAGAAGCACGGAACAACCACAAAAGCGCCCTGAAGGACTACCACCAGCGTATAAGGGACACCAAAAGAACCTTCATCAGAGATAAAGACAAGACCAACGCAGTCAACGTCAAGGAACTGTTCAACGTCATTCAGCAGTTCACAAAACCCACCTGCGAAGCCACAGACATCACACCCTCCCAGGTCCCAGGAACTCTGCGACAAACTCAGCTCCTACTTCCACCTGAAGATCAAGGCCCTCTACGACAACTTCAGCGAACCAGCAGAAGAGAGCACCACACCTCCCACCACCGCCGAAAAGCCAACCATCACCTCCTGGGCCCCCACGTCCGTCGAGCTTGATGGAACGGGTAGTACAAAATGTTGTATACCTCCCCCAATTTGCATGCCTATAACAATTAGAATAATCTATTAATTATAATATTATTAATGTGTTTGCATGAGGTTTAATCAACCTTACTAATGATCAATATACACGTGGGATTAGCATTTTGCATGGCTAAATAATTATTATTATTAACCTATGTACGCATACTAACAGTAGAAAAATAGAATATTGCATGGTATATGTTGCTTTGTGATGTTTCCATAAAGTCGCCCCAGATGACACCAATGGGTGAATATGAATGCTGTAAATGTTGCTATATGCTAGATAAATTACAAGCACATGGAGGAATTAGTGAGGGTTTAACATTTTATTTGTTATTTCTATGTATTAATTACTCTTTTGTGTTTGTTTCGCTTAAGTTGTCCTTTGGGCCTAACACCCAAGATGGCCGCTGACTAACTTGACGCGATGGCCCCCATTCCACGAGGCTTTGGGTGAAGTGCGCCTGCGCTACGACTTGTTCCTGTAGCCTCGACATGATCCAACACTCGATGTACCCAAGCAAGGTCACGGTGGGAAGTCTGCCAAGTATATTAACAAAGGACAGACACAAGAAACCGGAAAGAACATGCTAGATGACTTAACCCCCTGAACTGTGTGAAACCTCGTCGGACGATCCCAATTGACCAATGAGAGAAGCCCAAACCCTGCAAAGTGTTACATTTTTGACGTTAATTTATTATAAAAATCACGGTAGAATAGGTTGTGGTGGTTGTTCTTTTCCTGGCGATGTTATGCTGACGGAGACGACGGTGACGCTACATGACAGCTGCGCTCCTGAAACTTTAACAGACTGAATGCTGCCCATTTCTTTGATGGACTACGAACTTTATGGGCATTGATAGATGCTTGCACATCTCTGGTCTATGTCCATCTTTGGGACTATAGTGTGCCGCATGAAGAACTTTCGAATCCCGACAGATTGACTAAACTTGACGACTTAGAGGACGACTAATATCCAAATTAGGTGCATATGATGTTCTGCAACTTAATAAAATTTAACAGATGAAACTAAATTCTTGCATTAATTAGATAAACAAAATATTGATTAACAAATAAATGTGTTTTGGTCGTTTGTTAAGAAAGGATAGATCAGGATCTTGAGTGTGTTTAGCCGGACTAAATCACCTTACCGATCCAACTAAATGATCAATTGATCACGTGAGAGGAGTATCTTGATGTTTAGGTCTGAGATCTGTAGGGGTAAGGATATGGGATATTAATGTATAAAAGTGTAAATAAATTTCTCTCTATAGGTTATAAGGTATTCCTCTCATGTAAGCGCTTGGAACATTCATCTCTCCTGTAAGTGCAGGCCAGTGAGAAGTAAAGTGTGAATGTTGGTGTTATGGGCCCCACCACTGATTGTAGGAGTGAATGTGTTAAGATGATATTTGGCCTGTGACGAAGGGAGGATATTTGGTACGGGGTTTTGCCTTGATTCCTGTTACCCAGGCTCCGCGCTCCATCAGTTTTTCTGGTAGCAGCAGGATGGTTTTTATTGTTTTGGTTTGGTGATTATTGCTTGTAAATAGCTTATTGATTATTGGAAAGAATTGGTTTATGTATTAACATTCTATGTTGAGTCACGTCGAGTTCTATGTTGTTTGACGGCTTCTGGGATGTAGGAAGTCGGAAGTTTGTAACGGTTCCGTAGTAGGGCAGAGGGAAGCGCTGCTCTCGGGAAAGATGGAATTGTTGTTGCCCTGTAGGTACATGGGGAAACGTGTAACGATTGAAGTTACACGACGCATTGTCTGGGTTCGATTTGGTAACATCTTCGTGTGTTGCCATTAGGGACATTTTCTGTATGAGAGAAATATATGGTAGCGAAAGTCACCTGTGAAATTTTGGTCTTAGGTACCAGGAGTCCAAAAGGCACTCTGATTATGCTTATCACTGGAAAGGTAATAGGTGTTCCCTAAGCTTGCTAGAAGGATTTGGTAGAGGGAAGTGCTACTTTATTAACGTGTGTCATAATTCTGTAGTAGGACAGACTGTTCTCGGGAAATACAGAATTCTGTGTGAATGAACTACATTTTCCGTATGTAAGTGCGTGAATGAAATAGCATTCAGGTTAATTGTGAAACTCTGGTTTTATTTCTCAGGAGCATTGGGTCTCCAACTAGGTGTCTTAAATTCTGGAGAAACGGTTAGCTAATGCTTGTTAGAAGAGTAAGGTAGGGGGCGTGTGGCTAGGTGCCCGAGGAGAATGGCGGCATCAGAGTAGAGCTCCGTCCGAGCCAGGGTTCAACGGTGGTTCACGCGTCACACGCGAACATTAAAGGGAAGCCTCTGCAGTCTCAAGGTGACGGGCATGTCCTGAGCCCACTTATGCCGCCGTGATGGTCTTCCTTCCGACTCTGCTGTCCCTTTTGGTCCCGGTCGCGGCTCTGTAACGGCCGCGGCCGCCATTTTGTTTCATGCATGCCCGAGATCCCCTCAGCAGCGCGTCTAGCCCGCTTTGAAGTCCTGGATGTTTCTACGGACCTGCATTGTTCACAGCACTATGGGTGACACAGATGCCACAGCCAAGTATTTCCAGGTGACTTTTTCTTGACTCGTACGGCTTTTTTGTGACTTAATGGACATTTCTTGTTCTCCTCAAACCCTGCAGCCATTTTGGGACTTTATTCTGCTTCTCCTGGCTCTTGGTATTTTTGTTCTTTTTGGCCTGGCATATTTTCTCGCCAATTCTTTTTAGCTGCCTCTCTTTTATTTTTCACGCTCTTTTGATCCCGCAAGGTGCCTGTTTCGCTTCCAGTCTTCCGGTGTGTCCCCGGTGAACCTGCACTTCATAGACGAGTCGATGGCTGATTGTTCCAGCAAGGTCCATAAGCGCAATTATATTAAGAACTCCAGGCTTTTCACGGAACTGGCCCATTTAGAAGCCTCCCAGTCTCTACCTCCCAGTGAGATGACGTCACATATGGAAGCCTCTTCATAGCCTTCAGCAAAAACGATGCCTAAGAGGTTGAAAAAAGATCCACCTTCGCCTCCCAAGTCCTCTTCGACCATCTCGATGGAGTTACTCCTTGAAGAGATACGGGCCTTGCGCACTTTTATGGAAGAAACCAATGCTAAGTTGCAGGTTCTTACTGACAACTGGGCTTCGATGGATGAAATAGTGTCGTCAGTGGAGCGTGATGTCTCTTCTCTTTAGGACTCTGCAGCCAAAGTCACCCATCTGCATGCGCAAGTCTCTTCTCTCCAGAAGCAGATGGAGGACTTGGAAAATCGAAACAGGCGCAACAATCTTCGCCTTTACGGCCTGGTGGAAGGATGCGAGGGGAGTGACCCTATCAATTTTTTCAAGTCGTTTCTTCCCAAGCTTTTACACTTGCCCGAAGACCCACCGCTCAATATCCAGCGTGCCCACAGGCTTGGACGAGCTTCCTCCTCTCTATCCACGCCAGCGAAGCCCAGAGGTGTAATAATGTATTTTCTAGAATATACAGATCTGCTGAAAGTTCTTTCAGCAGCCAGAGCCTCTCCTCGTCTCACATGGTCGGGTTCCAATCTGTTCTTTGCGCAAGATTATGCCAGACCACTGCGAACCGACGTAAGGCCTTTTTGGACATGAGACCTGACCTTCGCTCCATTGGTGCCCGATACGGTCTCTTCCACCCTTGCTTATTTAAAGTCACCTACAATAATAAAACCACGACATATGAGGAGCCTACGCGACTTCGGAGTTTCCTGAACTCTTGCAGCCAGTCTGACATGGAGCTCTCTGGGCCTTCCTCTTCTCTCCCACCGTGACTTTTTCCGAAGTTGTATTATGCTGTTCCAGTTTTCAATTGTTGCTGATTTTTCTAACTCAAATGTTCTTTGACTTATATGTTCTCTTGATGAGTTTATACTTTTTACAGAAATGTTTGTTATTTACGTCATAGTTTCTTGGTCCGCCCTATCCTTTGCTTGTCTAATGTCCCTGACGTTTGCCGTTGCCTAACCTTGTTATTTTTCTTCCCTCGCAGCTCAATGTTCCGCGTTCCGCCTTGTTCCTCTGGTCGGATGTCTCGCTGACCCCGAGTGTCCTGCCTTCTCCAGTTGGCCCTACCTCCCTCCCCTCGTCTCCACGTACGTTTTTGCATGTTCCTGTTCCTGATCGTACCTCCCCTAATTTACCCCTTGTAAGTATTCCTCATATCCTTTATGGTATGTTTGTTTTTGTTCTATTTTTATTGACCTTGATTTTTCCCTTCATGTTTTCAGGTTTATTGGTGTCATTACCTTTTTTACGACCTTTTTCCTCTTCTCTCTCTCTTTCCCCTTTTTTCCTCACCTCTCATTGGCTCCCTCGGTCATGCTTCCTTCTCATTATACACTCCATTCCCTTGTCACTTCACTTCTCCTTTGACTTATATTTACTTTCCTCTTCTTTTGGCCGTTCTCTCTCTCATCCTGTTTTACCATTGGTCTCTTTGCGCATGTTCTTTTTTCTCTTTCATTGGCTCTTTATTATTATTATCTCCGGACTTTATCTTATCGTTTCACTGATCTTAGTAACACTTTGGTTTTCCTCTATCTTTATGGTATCTCTCAGCCTTCTCTTCCTCTTCCTGCTCCTGTCCATTCCATTTCTTCTCTACTCTTTTTCTTTCTTTCTTTTTCCTACGTCTCTTACTTTTCACGAGGCTTTCTCTCAATGTTTTATTCCCTCTTTGCATCACTCTTTTATTAATCTTTAATGTCAGTGCGTATTGTATCCTGGAATGTTAAAGGTCTTCACTCTCCTATTAAGAAGCAAAAAATTCTTTCTCATCTAGCCAAATTGAATGTAGACATTGCCTTCTTGCAAGAAACACATTTGTCTGATGTTGAAGCTGCTAAGCTCAAGAGGGGTTGGGTTGGTGATGTTTTCTCTGCCCCTGGGGATGGTAAAAGAAATGGTGTGGCTGTGTTAGTTCGCAAATCTCTCTCTCATTCTCTCTTGTCTTCTGAGTCAGATCCCGAGGGCAGATGGTTGTATGTCAAACTTTCCTCGAAGGGTATTCCCATCTCCCTTTTCAACATCTACGCACCTACTGGTGGCGACCCCGCCTTTTGGCGCACAATGGCTTCTCGTATTTCTGAATATGTTGATGATAATTTTATTATGGCAGGAGATTGCAACTTACCCCATGACCCCTTTTTGGATAGGCATTCCAAAGCATCCTATGTCCCTAATAAGTCTCACAAATTGTTTGTTCAGGCAGTGTCCCAGCACAAACTCGTTGATGCCTGGCGTTTATGCAATCCTACTACTAAAGAGTTTACCTTTTACTCCCCATCCCACCAATCCCAGTCCCGCATTGATTATATTTTTCTTTCCCATCATATCTCTCATTCCCTCACTCACGCCGATATTGGCCCCATTTTGTTCTCTGATCATGCCCCTGTTTTGGTTAACATTGATGTTTTACCCAAGTCCACTGGGCCAAAGCGATGGCGCTTTAATAACACTCTCCTTCTTGATCCCAAATTCACAACCTCCTTTGTTGACTTTACCACAGAATTTTTTGCCATCAATGATACGCCCGATGTGCCCAAGCATGTTATCTGGGATGCTTACAAAGCTGCAGCCAGAGGTTTCATCATTGATTTTGTGGCTAAAAAGTGTAAAACCGCTCGCAGGCGTACTAGTGATCTCCTCCTTACGATCAAAAAACTGGAGCACTCCTTTTATACCTCCCATTCGCAGGAAAGTTTGACTACTCTTATTGAAGCTAAGATGCAATTTAACAAACAATCCACTGATGATGCTTTGTTATATCTGTTGAAATCTAGTTCAAAATTTTATGGGGGTAAGAACAGAGCGGGGAAGGTTTTAGCCAATTATTTAAAAGTTAAGCAACACAAACTGAATATTGAGTCTGTTTTTGATGCTAATTCTGTTTTAAGGTGCACAGATGCTGATATTTTAGAAGAATTTTCCCGCTTTTATGCCACGCTTTACTCTTCTGAAACTCACCCTACTCCCCAATCCCTTGCTACCTTCTTTTCCAGCATTCAGGCTCCCCCCAATTTTCGTGTTGACTTATCCACTCTTGAAACGCCCATCTCCAGTTCCGAACTACACACTGCACTTCAGTCACTTAAGAAGGATAAGGCCCCGGGTCCGGACGGATTTACAGTTGAATTTTATTTGCAATTCTCTAAATTACTACTACCCAGATTACATTCTCTTATTGATTCTTTTGTCCTTAGTGGTACTTCCTCTGGCACTTTCTCAGACACCCACATATGCATAATACCCAAAGAAGGAAAAGATGCCCAGTATTGCAAGAATTATAGACCAATCTCTTTAGTCAACATTGATTACAAGATATACGCTAAATCCCTTGCCATAAGACTAGACCCCTTTCTTCCTGATTTATTGGGCCCAGAGCAGTCTGGATTTGTTAAAGGTCGTTTCATCACAGACAATACTAGACTTCTGTTTAATGTCCTGTCCAAATCCTCACGATTCCAGGATTCGTTAGCAGCAATTGCTTTGGACGCAGAAAAAGCGTTTGACAGTGTAGAGTGGACTTTTATTTTTCCGCCTTCAGATGGTTTGGGTTTGGTCCTAATTTTTCTTTCCTTTGTTTCTTTCCTTTATTCCAATCCCAGAGCGGTGGTCTTTGCTAATGGCCTAATCTCTTCTTTCTTCAACTTAGGTAGAGGAGTTCGTCAGGGTTGTCCCCTTTCCCCTTTCCTTTTTAATCTGGCCTTAAAACCCTTCCTCTCAAAACTTCGCCAAAATCCTAATCTGCACGGTTTCCAATGTTCTCAAACAAACATTAAACTTGCTGCCTATGTGGATGACATCCTTCTCTTTATTTCCAACCCTGCCACCTCCATTCCTGCATTTCTAACTGAAGTCCATGAATACTCCCAAATTTCCGGTTATAAGTTGAACAACGACAAATGTGAAATTTTACCCCTCACAAAATTCACCTTCAAACCTGATTTTGTTACGTCCAATTTCACTTGGAGTACCTCACATATCAAATATCTTGGTTTGCATATTACCCCCTCCCTTTCAGACACTGTCTCGCTATGCCTTAGCAAGTGCACCCAGAGACTGTCTGACCTTACTTCCAGGTGGCACCCGCTTTACCTTTCCTGGTGGGGTCGCCTCGACACGATTAAAATGATGCTCTCCCCAATAGTTCTTTACACTATTTCCAATATTCCAATTCCTATTCCAGCTAAATTTTTTAGGAAAATCAACACTATTCTTTCTTCTTTCCTCTGGTCAGGCAAAAAAGCGCGTATGTCCTTGTACAGACTACGACTCCCCAAATCAGAGGGTGGGGTCAATTTTCCAGATTTTCCCACTTACCACAAAGCTTTCCTTCTACGACAAGCTTCCCTTTGGTTGCGAGAGCCTGCTGATTCTCCCTCTTTATGGCTTGTTATTGAGCGTCTCTCTCTATCCCCCTTTACTTTCGCTGAATATCTCTCATTTTCTCGTAAACCCCAGCTCATTTCCACTCCCATCCACAAATTCACCACCAAGCTTCTTCTTTCCACTTCCCCAAGCCCTCCTTCTTCTGTAGCCGATTTTCTCAATACCACCATTTGGTATAACAATAGCATCCTCATTAATCACAAGCCCTTTTATTGGAAATCTTGGAGACAAAAAGGACTGATCTGGGTATCCCACCTCTTTTCTGGCTCTGATTTCTTACCTTTCTCCGTTGTTTGCCATAACTTCAATCTCCCCTCCTCCTTTGCCCGTAAGTACCTCACGCTCAAGAATGCAGTTATGTCCACCTATACCCAACTTTCCAACTCTCCCGCCCAACCCGATCCTTCCAACCCTACTCTACGCCTCCACTCCTTGCTTCGCACTCATAATACTGCCTCATTAATTTACCACTCATTTCACAAGACTCTTACCCCCAGGCCAAAATCCACGGTAGAGGAACAATGGGAATCTGATCTTGACCCACCTCTCTTTGGGATAAAGTGTGGACCAAACTTCGCAAATCATCCAGGGCTGCCTCCCTTACGCAAACCCTTTTTTAAAATTTACAACAGACTTCTTTTTTCACCCCATATGTTGAATAAGAGGTTTCCTTTAGTCCCTGACCATTGTTGGTCCTGCTCGACACCCAAGGCTACTCTTTTTCACATGCTTTTTTCATGTACTGCTGTGACCAATTTTTGGAAACAAGTTTGGGCTCAGATTAATGCCATATTTCACACTACATTTCCCTTTTCCTTTGTCAATGTTTTTTTAGGAAGTCTCTCTTCCTGCTGGGCAGATGTTGATTTTAATGCGCAGATTGTTGACTTGTTGCTAGCTGTTGCATTCCAGCAAATTACTGTAAATTGGAAAAACTTTGCTAATATCTCTTTTAGAGCATGGTGGTACAATGTATGCCATAATCACAGGCTAGATACCGTTCTTTCTATCCCCTTAGTCTGGCTAAAAAGCGACATGACCTTTGGCTACCTGTGACTTTGTACCTTGATATTTGCGCTAAGCGCTCATCTCATTTGCCTCCCTTTCAGCAGGAGGTCCCCAAGCCTCCCTGATTGACCTTTTTTATTCCTTTGCATTTTCCATAATTCATTTTATTGCATATTATTTCCAGTACTGCTTTCTGTTATATAGCCTCAATTATTTGTTATCTCTCAGTTTCATGTTTATTTCCACAGACATGTTTATTCTACTTATTATATTGCTGTTATGTTTTAGTTTTTCTTATGTATTGACACCTTTACTTCTCTAATAAAGATCTTTTGAACTTAAGAAGGGTAAGGTAGAGGGATGTGCTACTTTATCAACGGAAGTAACGATTCCGTAGAGGGGCAGAGGTAAGCGCTGCTCTCGGGAAAGACGGAATTCTTGTAAGAAAAGTAATTAACTATTCTTTGGTTAGCGAAGCGGTCAATGGTGGCGTTTTTATGTCGTTACTAACAGATTTGTAGGTTAAAAGAACATAAAGAAAAGTTACCGATACATTTTGTAAAGGAGGGGTCAGCAGGAGCAGGAGCTGCGGCAGCGAGAAAAGCTGACGTCAGAAAAGCCGTGCTGGGATTGGCTAGTCAGTGAGAAGCATAGACGCCTCTGATTGACGTGTTAGTGCATGCCGCGCTAGGAGTGGAGAATTACAGGGTAACGTAGACACTGCTGATTGGTGCATTGGTGTGAGACGCGCTGGGATTGGAGAATTGAAGAAGTGATAAAGACGCTCCGGATTGGTGCGTTAGTGTGAGTCGCGCTGCGATTGGTTAAAATAACAGAACAGTCGTTAGGGAAAAGACTAAGACTACAAGAAAGACAAAATGATGTATTACGATCAACCAGAAAAGCAGAAAAAGACCTGGTTTGGAAAGATCAAGAGTTTATTTGAAAAGGACAAACCGATTGTGACTAGAGAGGGACAGTTGCTTCCTCCACCAAAATCGCCCGCATCCTTCATGGTTGCAAAATACGGGTATCATACATGCATTTGGTTGGATAATTGGGCAAAGTATACAAAAAATGACGGAGTTTTGGCATTTCCAGAACATGGTTCATTTAATTTAGCGGTTTTGAGAAATTTGAGAGAGAGAATGATGAATCTAGAACCGAGACCTAGATCGACACAGTTTGAAGCATTGACGGAAAGGGAAGATGAGATGCATGACAGAGAAAGACAGAGAAGTGGTGGAAGATATAAGTATATGTTTGGTATATATGGGCATGACACTCATGATGAGAGAATGAGAAGATGGCAGAATGCAAGTATGACTGAAGGTTTGTTTCCTGTGAGAACTGCTGAAGAAATTGGAGGTAAAAAATGTATGGAAAAGAGACATAATATAGAACCAAGGGGGTATGGAGTGAATGAATCGGAGGATGATGTTCTTGATGACATGTTTTATAAAAATCCACCTCCATATCGAGCAGAATCTGAAATGTTGACACCAAGTGCCCCAATGAGAGAAACTTTGCGAATCATTAAGACTGAACCAGTACCCCAAGAAATAGAGAAAAATAATTCCATAAGAGAGATGGAGAGAAAATTAGATGATAAAATGAGTGGTGAAAATTCGGTAGAATTAGCAAAAACAACATTAGAATTGACCAAAAACTTAGAAGCTGTAACTGTTCCAGTGACAATAGGCCCTGGGATGCCTATTTTTGATAAACAGAAAGATAGTGAGCATTGTTTAACAATCCCTTATAACAGTAATAAACAGACTGAGAAGTCAAAACAGAATTTAAATGAAAATCGATGGAGACAGACAATAGGTACGATTGAGCCAAATGTTTCAAATAACCCATTTATAGGCCCGAATGTAGCAGAAAGACCTACAATGACAATGAAATCAGTATTAGAGACTCAAAAGGACTTAGAACAAAATAATGTAGAGAAATCAGTAGGCCCATCTTCAGAGGAACTGAGCGAATGGTTGAGAAGCCTACAGAAAAAAGACAAAGAATCCCAATCAATAGATGTGGCCAAACTACGAATGGTATTGGAAGAATTAATAGTAGGAACTATCCCCACAGAGAAGTTAAAAACCTACCAGGATGAGGAGTTAATGTTTTTGTGAAAAAGTATAACATGGAGAGCAAAAAATCTGCATGAAAGATTAGAAGAAGTAGCAAATGAAATGGGAATAGATATTGAAAAAGTGAAGGCTTTGCAAAAACCATATCGAATAGATTTTACTGAAAAGGATATTGAAAATTTGAATACCACAGGACAAATAAGTCAGATCAAGGAAATAATTATCTTGCTAAGAAAATGGGGCGATGTGGATAAATGGAGAAGCAGGTGGTACCGAAAACGAGATGATGCCTCAGATAAAACTTTTGCAGCGTTCCCTGTTAGAGAAAAAGAAAAGGTAGTAACAGAATGTCCCATGAGAGAAATTCCAGGAGGAGGATATGTACATGTTCCATGGACTAGACAAGATATTTTGTCATTCACAAATGACTTCCCTCGACTACGCGAAAAGCCCGTCGAGTGGTACAGGCAGGTGGACAGATTTGTGCAATTATCTAAAGTATTATGGATTGACCTGAATAGTTTATTTGATATAATAGTACCAGCAGATTTATGGACAGAGTTCAAACTGATGATAAATTGGCCCACACAAGAATACCCTAGGGATCCAAAGACAGGAGCCCCTGACCCAGAGGTAATGAAGAAATACGAACAGGTTATTGCCTTTTTGAAAAATAAAGTACTTCCCAAAGAAACTGATTGGGTGAAAATTGACAGAACTCATCAGGAAAATAAGGAATCGGTACATGCGTATTATGAGAGATTGATTTTGGCCTTTAAACAGTTCAGTGGTGATGAAAATTTGAGTGAAAAGGATTTGAGTCATTTTGTATACAGATTTGTATATGGTCTACTTCCAGAAATTAGTGAAATTATTAAACAACATACCGTAGATTGGCAAAATAAGAAAATAGATGAAGTATTGAGACATGAAAAATATTTCAGTGATGAGATTGAAGCCAAACAGCGTAAATTAAAAGAAAAGGCTATGTGGGCACAAGTAAAAGTGGCAGTAAGACAGGAAGCTCAGTTAGTAGAACAAGCGAATAACATGGGCCCTAGGAAATTCATTCCTGGGAAAGGTAAGGGAAATTTTAACATAGAAGAAGCCAAAAAGAAATTCCCATGTCATAATTGCGGTAGAATAGGGCATTGGAAATCCGAGTGTAAATTTCCCCCAAGTACTAATAATGAAAATGCATCATTGAATCCACAGGTGCAGAATGAGGTGAGTGGTCAACCGCAGCGACAACAGCAGGTTGTTACCCAACAGAATCAGGTGCCAAAAACGCCTTTTCCGCAAAGCAAAAACTCACAGAAATACAGTAATGAGACAGGATTCTACAACGAAGAACAGGTAACTAAGCTGCCGCGCGCTAGCGCTGTTTCGCAGTATTGGCTACAACGCGACGAGAGCGAATCAGAAGAAGATTATTGACGGTGCATACTTGGCGCAACTCTAGAAGTAGACCAGACAGGCTCATTTGTGGACGGAAAGATAAATAATGAAAATATTACTTTCCTAGTAGATACTGGCGCTACTCGATCAATTGTTAGGTCAGCTGATGTTAAGAATCTTCCTCTCTCGGATGAAACAATCCAAGTAGTTGGTGTATCCAACAGACAGATTAAAACTTATCTGACAGAACCCATAAAAGTTAGCATAGGGAAATTTTCTGAAATGCACCGCTTTGTTGTGTGCGATACAAGTCCTGTGAATTTGTTAGGAAGGGATTTGTTGCGCAAAATGAATTGCACTATTTTCTTTACCCCTGATGGTATAGCATTTGAAACCCCTGATGAAGATGTACTGTATAAGATGACTATGGCAAACAGGGAAACTGAGGTTACTGAAGCCTATGCTGTATTTAACCCTGATGAATTACCCAAAGAATTGAAACAAACTGTAAAGGCAGAAGTCTGGGATTTCACGGGAGAAGACGTGGGATTGATGAAAAATGTGGACCCAGTAAAAATAACAGTGAAGGAAGGAATAAGCTATCCAAATGTCCCTCAATATAAATTTACACTTGAGATAGTTGAAGGAGTTACCCCTATAATTGAGAAAATGATAAAACAAGGCATTTTGAGGGAAATAATGAGCAGTCCATGTAATTCCCCAATTATGGGACTGAAAAAGCCTAATGGAAAGTTCAGGATAGTGCAAGATTTGAGAAAGATAAACAAAATCGTTGTGTCATATTGTCCCATTGTACCAAATCCATCTGTGATTTTGTATCAAATTCCCCATGATGCAGAATGGTATACTGTAATTGACTTATGCCATGCTTTCTTTTCCATCCCATTGCACCATGACAGCCAGCAGATTTTTGCGTTTCGTTTTGCCGAGCGTATTTTGGCTTGGTGCCGAATTCCACAGGGGTATACAGAAAGCCCCTCAATCTTTAATCAGATATTGAAAAAATCCTTAGAAAGTCCAGAGATGCCCGAGAATTCAGTGTTAATACAATATATCGACGACCTACTTGTGGCGTCGAAGACTCGTGAAGCTTGTGTAACGGACACTATAGCCTTGTTGAATTATCTGGCTGATGGAGGACTTAAAGTGTCACCATCAAAATTGCAATTCTGTAAGAAAGAAGTACATTATTTAGGTCATAACATCGAAAAGGGTCTGAGGAAAATAACAATAGACAGAATCAGGATCATAAAAGGAATGAGAGCCCCTATGACGCAAAAAGAGGTGAGGATGTTTCTTGGAATGGTTGGATATTGTCGTCAGTGGATAAGCAATTTCTCCCTGATTGCAAAACCTTTGGTATGCTTGACAAGAAGTGATGTGAAAGATCCCATTGATATGAACAAAGAGGAGTTGGCAGCTTTTAAGCGATTGAGAGATGGTTTGTGTGAAGCGCCAGCATTGGGAATGCCCGATTACGAGAAGGAGTTTGAGTTGTATTGCAGTGAGAGGAATGGATGTGCACTTTCTGTATTAATTCAGAAGCATGGAAAATTGAGAAGGCCAATTGCATACTTTTCATCAATGCTAGACCCAGAAGCTGTAGCCTTACCTGGGTGCTTGAAAGCAGTGGCTGCTACCTATCGAAGTCTGGAACATAGTGAAGGAATTGTGATGGGATATCCTGTGAAAGTGTTTGTACCTCATGATGTGGCAATCCTTTTAACAAGGAGTCGCACTCAATACATGACACATAGTCGGCTGACTAAATATGAGAAAGTCATATTAGGTGCAACGAATGTGAGCCTTGAAAGGTGTTTGAATGTGAATCCTTCAACGTTATTACCTGATGCTGAGAAAGTGGAAGTCAGAGATGAAGCAGATCATGATTGTCTGGATGTACTTGACTTCTGTACCAAACCACGTCCGGACATAAAAGATGTACCATTGCCAGAAAGTGATTTTGTTTGTAGATGGTTCTTGCCTAAGAACAGATGATTGAATGTTGAGTGCAGCATATGCAGTATGCACGGTTGCAGCAGTAATGGAAGCCTCCTACCTGAAAGGGGTAAGATCATCCCAAGTAGCTGAACTTGTTGCTTTGACTAGAGCATGTAAGATTGGGAAGAGTGTGAGGGTGACTGTGATAACTGACAGTCAGTATGATTTTGGGGTGGTGCATGATTTCGGCCAGATATGGCTACAGAGAGGATTTTTGACATCAAGTGGAACTCCTATTAAGAATGCTGAAGTGGTTGGAAAATTGCTTGAGGCGATACAGCTGCCTAAGCAATTGGCTGTTGTGAAGTGCGCTGCACATAGTCAGTCTAGCTATTACATCCCCATAGGCAACAAATACGCCAATGATATGGCCCAATACTGTGCACGAAATCAGAATTCCATTAATCGGGGAAAGGAGAAAGAAGTGACTTCTTGCACCTTAATGTTTACTAACATTGTGGGGACATGGGAGGAAGTGAGACAATTACAGGAAGAAGCAGGAGATGAGGAAATGAAGCAGTGGGTAAAAGCAGGATGTGCACCAAGAGAGAAGGACCATGTGTGGGTCTATCGGGATGGAAGACCAGTTATGCCTCATAGCATGATGTCTGCCATGGCACGGATGTATCATGGACAGGGACACATAAGGAGAGATGCCATGATAAGGTCGTTTAAACAGACCTGGTACAATGCAAAATTTAGACTTGTAGCAGAAAGTCTTTGTCAGAGATGCCTTATATGTCAGCAATACAACCCTGGAAGAAAGACAGTGGTGAGTCTAGGAACAATAGGTCGAGAAGGAGGGCCTTTTACCAGAATGCAAGTAGATTTAATTGAAATGCCTCCTTGTAACAGGTTGAGGTATGTTCTAGTTATGGTCTGATTGTTTTCGAGATGGGTAGAAGCATACCCAACGAGAAGAAATGATGGAATCACAGTGGCCAAATTGCTTTTGAGGGAATTTATTCCCAGATTCGGGTTCCCAGTAACAATTGAATCAGACCGAGGAAGACATTTCCATAATGACATCATAAAACTGATTTGTGAAGCATTGAATGTACAAAAAAAACTACATTGTGCCTATCGTCCAGAGGCTTCTGGTGTGGTGGAACAAATGAATGGTACTATCAAAAACAGGATAGGGAAAATGTGTTTAGCCACAGGTATGAAATGGCCTGATGTCTTGCCTCTAGTACTCATGACTATTAGATCAATTCCAGACAGAACTACAGGGTTGAGCCCCCATGAAATTATCATGGGTAGAGCAATGCATCATGTGTTCATACCAGTCAACAAGATGTTGCCTATAACTGATGACAAGGTGTTGGATTACTGTAAAGGCCTGGCTGACTCAGTTCATTCTGTGTTTCATCAGGTTGGAGCGGATGCCACCACCCTTTAAAAGAAGCAAGCTCATGATCTGAGCCCAGGGGACTGGTTAAGAATCAAAGTACACAGAAGAAGAAATTGTTATGTTCCAAGGTGGGGAAAACCACGACAAGTGATTTTGACTACAACAACAGCTGTGAAGTGTGCTGGAATCAGGAACTGGATTCATGCAAGTCATACATTGAGAATTCCAAATCCAGTGGATAGCACAGAAAGAAAATATTTTGATGAAACAGAATCAAGTACTGAGTCAGATGAGGAAGAAACAACAACAAAAGAAAACCCTGAAAGGGGGGAATCAGAGATAGATCTAACTGTTGTCCCAAAAAGCATTTCCTTGAAAAGGAGGTTAAAAATTTCTGATACCAGCTCAGACTCAGAGACTGAACAAGTAACTTTACACTCGAGAAAAGAAAAAGAGAGCGAAAAGACAATCAAATAAATTGTTGATAAAGAAGTTCCAGATGAAGGATTGAGAGAAATTCCACCTGAAATAACAAAATTAGATGGTCAGGTGCTAGATACAGAGAGAAAGGGAAAAATTCTTGCGGAAGACCCCCGAGGAGGTGTAGGGAATTCCAATATCCAGTTAGAGAAAGGGAAAAACAGTCAGCAGGAAGATTGTGCGCAAGAAGCCCAAGGAGGGATAGAAGTAGGGAAAACGAAAGAAGCGAAAGAAAGAAAAGCTGTTGAAAGGAAAAAGCAAGCTGAAAAAGAGTCTGAAGAAAGCGAAGATGAAATACCAGAAGGTAGAGTCTTGAGAAAGAGAGCTTGGAGAACTGAAAGGAATGATAAAGGAAGTAAACTGAAAAGATCAGCAAAGGATGAAGTGTGGCCGAATAAAATAAAGAGACTAAGATATCGACTGACACGGGTAAACTCACCAAGAGCTGAACAGGTGAATGAAATAACAAGTCAAGAGAAATCGAAAGATGAAGAAATAGTTGTAATTGAAGAAAGCAAAAGAACGAGGATACCTAACCAGAAGTATAAGTCGCCGGAATGGATGTATGTGGCCCTGCCTGAAGTAAAAGAAGAGGCGGATAGCCAAAAAGATCCAAAGGTGACTGTACTGGGAGTGGTTGAAGAAGACGAAGAATCGGAAATCCTGAGAGTTATCTTGTCCGATATTGGAGAAGAGACGGATGTTCAGGAAATTCTGTATTCAGATCACGGAGGAAAAGTGAAGAACGATGAGATGTCAAAAGACACTGTTCATTTTTACAAAATGGCAAACACAGATAGTAGAAAAGATAGATGTATATTTTTGAAGCGATGGTGTAAAATGTGTTGTTGTTGTACAGGATTACTAATGCTTCTGTGGAGTGTACTAGCTCTGATGATCTCATTTAAGGTTACCATAGACACAATAGAAGGACATAGTGAAAATAAGACTAATATAGAAAAGATACAAGAGATAGTTCCGAATAGAATAGATAGAACTTATTTGCATAAAGACAGGTCTATAACTGAGTTTTCTAACAATGTATTTTCGAAATTACCTACTGGCGGTCGCCAGTAGGTAGTTATAGTTAGGACCACGTTTCCATAGGAAATCCGCAACATTCTATTTTGAATAACTTTGGCGCCGGTCGACGAATCCTCGCAAATTTTTCAAAATAGGTGGGGCGCTACGCTCCGCTCCTAACCTTAAAGTCTCGGGGGGATTCGTCAAGCGGGGGCTGAGATAAAAGGGGGGTCCCAAAACGCGTTTTTCCCATGCATTTTTCCATAGGACCTTTAGACAGGGCTACAGCCCGAACGGCTGAACAGAATTACTAGAAATTTGGCAGAGAGGTAGTCCTCAGGTCAAGGAAGTGCCTTTTGTAGGTTTGGTGTAAATCTGTTCAGTAGATTCTGAGAAAATAGCCTTTAAATCAATATATATATCTGAGCCAGCTTACGGTGCGCTTACGGTACGCTTACCGTACGCGTACGGTGGCGTGCGCGAGCGCGATTCTGATTGGCTCTTAGATCTTAGTAAACATTCGAATCGGCCGAAACCAGGAAGCGGCGGCCGCCATTTTCTCTCTCGCACTGAGAGTGATGTTTAAAATATAAAGCACAAAAACATGTAAAGGGGCTGTTTAGACAGCTCCCACACACATAGCAATGTTGAGGGAGTCCCCAAAGATCCCCCAAGGCCAAAAACTGAATTTTTATTTTTTCGCTAATTTCGCCGATTGCGCTTACCGTATGCGTACGGTAAAAAATTATCAAAAAAAAAAAATGATCCACACTCTCCCTACCCCGTGTGCAATTGGTGTCCGAAGGGCACCAATTGTGCATGGCTTATTAAAGTATGAGTTAAACTAAAATATTTAAAAAAAAAATAATAAAAAAAAAAATTATCCACACTCTCTCCACCCCGTGTGCAAATGGTGCCCGAAGGGCACCATTTGTGCATGGCTTATAACATATACGAAAAATTTAAATATTACCTTTCAAAACAAAGTGCATCATATGTCCTCCATGTGCGCACGGTGCGCGAAGCGCATCGTGCGTACATGGCCCATCTAGCGTAACGTGGGCACGCGGTGCGCGTAGCGCACCACGTGCCCACCGTGCGTGCACGGCACTAACTGCGTAAAGTGGGTGCACGAAGCGCACCGCGCACCGTGCGCGCACGGAACGAACTGCGTTAAGTGGGCGCGCACGCCACGAATGGCGTAAAGTAACTTAGCATTTAAAAAACCGTACAAATTCACTGAAAAAACCATAGGTTTCACACACGTTATAGTTAGGAATTAGCATTTATAAAACCTTGCAAATTCACTGAAAAAACCATAGGTTTCACACATGTTATAGTTAGCGGAAATTTTACTGATAAAAAACCAATGAAATTCCCCCGTTATAGTTAGTGCAGGCAACTATAACTCACGCGACCGCAATCTTCTGCTGATGACATATGTGTCTTTATGAAAAAAAAATATTTGTAATATATGTATAGCTAAAAATGTATGGAAGAAGACATGGGCAAATAAGTGTCTAAATACAGTATTAGCATCAGCAGAGGATTGCGGTCGCGTGAGTTATAGTTGCCTGCACTAACTATAACGGGGGAATTTCATTGGTTTTTTATCAGTAAAATTTCCGCTAACTATAACATGTGTGAAACCTATGGTTTTTTCAGTGAATTACTATATGAATATGTAAAGACAATGGACGTAAGGGACTGCTACGTCTGTATGCAGTTACCAGCATCTGTTTCGGAGGGAGGGACTTATCACCACCTTCCTGTAACTTATGGAATAACATGTAGTGTAATAGCTAGTTTATTTTATCAAACAGGGAATTTAGAGTATTATTTTTCAGATGTAGATAACATATTTTCACACGTACCATCAATTAACAAACTAAATAAGGTAAAACCTGCAAAGGTATTAGGTGAATTTTTCAGAGACTAAAGAATTAACATTAGAATATATATATAGAAATAATTTAACTTGCAGTTTAAAGAAAGAAGAAAAGACGTTTTTGGATATGGTTGAAGAAAGGAGATTGAAAATGCAAAGGAAGGCATCTGAGGGAAAGGTGGAAAAGACAATTTGGGATATAGAAATGGAAAAACACTTAAAGGGAGAAGCTAGTCCAACTATGGCTTTAGATTGGCCTCAGAAAGGAACATTTTGTATTAGAAGGAATCAGACTGCATATGATAATTACTTTGTAGGTAACAGTGAGTGCCATGATACATACCGAATCATGGGTGGATGGGGATTTAAAGGAGGAAATGATCCAGTTTTTCCTGGATTATACTTTATCTGCGGGAGCAGGGCGTATTATCGTTTGCCAGACCATTGGTATGGCACATGTTATGTAGGCCTGGTTTTCCCAAAGATCTTTCATATGGGAAGAGGAGAAGATGGTGTACATAATTTAGGTAGTTATTCAGTACGTAGAAAGAGAGAATCTTGGTCAGAAATTGTGGGTGATATTTTTGCAGTGGGAATATCTCTGAATGCGAATAAAATTAGAAAACTATCAACAGTGGTGGATCGCTTGTCTACAAGCACTGCTGGAGGATTTTTATTGATAAATACTGAAATGGTTGCCATGCGTGCCATGGTAATGGAAGGTCGACTTGCCCTCGATATATTATTGGCAAAAGAGGGTGGAGTCTGTGGAATGCTGAAAATTCAACATTGTTGTACTTACATTCCAGATGAAAGTAAAGATTTGAAAATCTATATTAAAAATATAACTGTTTAGACGGACTAAATCACCTTACCGATCCAACTAAATGATCCATTGATCACGTGAGAGGAGTATCTTGATGTTTAGGTCTGAGATCTGTAGGGGTAAGGATATGGGATATTAATGTATAAAAGTGTAAATAAATTTCTCTCTATAGGTTATAAGGTATTCCTCTCATGTCAGTGCTTGGAACATTCATCTCTCCTGTAAGTGCAGGCCAGTGAGAAGTGAAGTGTGAAAGTTGGTGTTATGGGCCCCACCACTGATTGTAGGAGTGAATGTGTTAATGTGATATTTGGCCTGTGACGAAGGGAGGACATTTGGTACGGGGTTTTGTCTTGATTCCCGTTACCCAGGTTCCACGCTCCATCAAGCTCATCTCCTCAACCATGAAGAAAACGCACTCAGGAGCCCCTACGGACCCCTGCCCCCTTACATCTTCCACAGGGCCGCCGCTGTCATCGCACCCGAACTAGGATGGACAATCAACTCCTCCCTCACATCCGGCATCTGCACAGACGACTGGAATCAGGCGGAGGTGAAAGAAGCCCACGGCCGACCCAACTGACGTAAAGAACTACCGGCCAATCTCTCTCCTCCCCTTCGCAGCCAAATCACCGAAAAATTCGTGAACACCCAGCTGACCGCTTTCATCGAAGAAAACTCCATCCTAGATGCATCCCAGTCTGGATTCCGCAGCAACCACAGCACCGAGACTGCCCTCCTCGCCACCACCGACGACATCCGCATGCTGCTAGACCAGGGACACACCGCAGCCCTCATCCTCCTAGACCTCTCCGCGGCATTCGACACCGTCTCACATCGCACGCTAGCCGCCAGACTCTGTGGTACTGTAAAATTCGGAACCGTGTAGGTGGCATGGTCCCACCATGCCAATTCTGGTACCAACGAACCGCAAATGAGTAACGCGGTATGTATGAGTGTTTTCGTCATGTTTCACTGATGAATTCACCGTGCATACGATGCCACATATTGAACTCTTTGGGTTCCATTTTAGAATAGTAGCCATTTTGTGGTTGCCCTCACATAGGCTGCGCACTAAGGCCCTGCCTAGGCCTGAAAGACACGTACACCTTCTGTGACTTCTCTATGACCTGTGCAAACTGACTCCGCTGCCCGAGGTCAATCCTGTCCGGCCGGTTCCTTTCCTCGCGGCCTAATGTGATTAGCACACCTGACTCTGTTTCCTACTTTATGGCTTGTTTTACGAGCAGGAGGTGCCCGTTTTATTGGGGTCCGCTGTTATCTGATGAAGGTTCTGAGCCTTGCTGGGTACAATGACTGCATGCTTAATGAACTGAAATGTGGGATTGTCATTATGGCTCTGCTGTTCCTTTGAAACGAAAATATGTGAATGACCACTTGTAAAATAGGGGTGGTGTTGCCCAGAAGCGTAATATTCTGTATATAAGAAAGGACTGTTTTTTGGTTCAGGAGCAGTCTCCTGAGAACATACATCGTGTTGTACTTCTCGGATACCTGTGATTGGTCTGCAGCCAATAAATACGATCTTTGATTTCACCTAGAAGACTCTGTGTTTCTGTGGGTCTGAAACAGGAAGAATCCGAAGTCTTAGGGTGTGTTCCCCTGCACCGCTGGGTTCTAAAAACCCGGTACTTCAGTTGGCGCCCAACTCGGGGCGATTTTAGTGGTACCGGTCCAAGCCAGAGGTTCGTGAGGGGCTTCGTGTGGAAATTCTGGAGGAAGGCCGCCACTTCATCGACCCCTGCATGTCGACGTGGTCCGAAAGTCTTTTCTGCGAGGTTCTCCGCGTCCCGACGGTTACGAAGGACTGCTGCCCTGATTAATCGCCCTGTTTTGGAACCTTGACGATTTGGTAGAGCGAAACAATTGAGAGAGTCTTCTGGTGAAGTCATCGATACCTCAGTTAAGTATAAGTGGAGCGTCTCCCAGTTTGTTTGGTATCCTTCGGGATTTTGGTATCCTTCGGGATCACTTTGATTTGGGTCTTGCAAGTGCCAAAGCTAGAGGACTCGTGTATTCGATAATCCTTTGAAGTTTGAAACTAGACTAGTGAGCGAAGATGCCTGGTTCTAGTATATTTGGAAATTTGTTTTGTTTTGGTTGTAAAAGGGTTTCCCGATTAGAGGATTCATGTCCGGTTCCTCCAATTGGAACTCCAACTTATGAACTTTATGTGAAACATGGCGTGGGCCCCATTACGTATAATGAAGTATGGATCCGATACACCAGGAAGGATGGTGTTTTAAAATGGCCCCAAAATGGTAGTTTCGACACAGAGATTCTAGATAATTTAGAAGTTAAATTGTTTAAGAAGAAAGCCCGGCCGGCGATGTTTGATTCTTTCCACCTATGGCGAAAGGAAGCCAAACAAAAAGAAATTAAATTAGCAAAGAAGAATAAAAGAGAGAGAGGTATGTCGATAATGCAAGCAGCTTTGCAGTTTGAGGATAATGAAGAGGACCAAATGAATGAGCAGTTGCACAGGCAACGCAAACTAGTCATTGATAAATGTTACCCTGTTTTGCCACCCCTTCAACAAGATGAGTCAAAAGAAAAAGAGAAAGACCCCCTAATGTCGCATTTGCTAAGTTTGCCACCCCCGTATGCGCAAAATGCTACAGCGCCTCCGCAACCCGTAAATGTACAGCCTCCAGCTAATGCACCGCAAGCTTTCCCGCAGCCGCCAGCTCCTCCTTAGCCGGCTCCTGTCCCGGTAGCACAGCCTTCCCAAGGAACGCCGATTTTGCTACCTACCACTTCTGCGCTCCCTGCGACTTTACCTAGCACATCAGCTGCCTCCCTTGCTGCCCTACCTGTTACTACTCCTGTATCTGTATCTACACCCGTTTTTCTTCCCTCTGCTTTTCCCCCGGTTCTTGCCTCAACTTCTCCTTCTGCACGACAACGAATAGCTAGTGCAGTCACTAGTCTTATATCACCCCTCTTTGGGTCGTCTACTGCGACCCCTGGTCCACAACGTAAGCAGTTACGTAGTCAAATACCTGGTTCTAGAGAGAAAGAAGAACTGGACCGCATGGCACGTAGATGGATTGTTTATCCTTCTAGATATGATGTAGAATCTGTTGTTAACGTTTTTCATCAGTGGGAAGCGCCACAACAGAGATACGTTTTTGAGAAAATATGTGAAATCCTATGTGAGGAATTGGAAGATAATGATTTAGACTCCAGTCCGCAAGAGTTGTGTCAAGTGCGATTTGAATTTGGAAAAGGTACGATTGTGGGTTCTGATGTTGAGAAAGCAGTGGCGACACTGCTGTCTTTCAGGAATGGGGATTGTCAGCAGTCGTTGTTTGAACAGGAATTCCCTGAAGGGAAACAGGTAAAAGCGCGACAATACCCGATGCGTGAGGTTCCTCCAGTCTGGAGACCTGGTGATGCACAGGCTAATCCACCCGTTCTGCCACATTTTCAGCGTGTTTGGGTACATGTTCCCTGGAAACTATCTGAAGTTTTAGCGCTTAAGCAGACTCTACCTGACCCCCGTAAGAACCCTGCAGGATATTATAAGGAGTTATCACAGACTGCAGAATCGTGTGTCATGAACCTGGCTGACATAGATATGTTTGGAAATGTTGTTCCACAGCCTTTATGGGGATTGATTCGTAATGCAGATCATGCTGCAGAACTAGGTGACACATGGGCTAATATCATTAATGCAGACAATAGACAGGTTGGTAGTGCCAAGCCTGAGCCCGCGGTAGCAGAACTCCCTGGTAGAATAATTAACTATATGAAAACTTTAATGCCCGCTATACGTGTAAATTGGGATAAATTATCCGCATGCAAACAGAAGAAAGATGAAACAGTGTCCGATTTCTTCACCAGGTTTGAAGAAACATTTATCGACCACAGTGGTCAGGACATGAGTACAGAAGGTGCCCAACGGTTATTTGTTGATAAATTTATGCATAATTTGCTTCCGGAGTTGTATAAAAAATTAAAAGATTCGGAGAGTTTTTGGGCCGTTTCCTCTTCAGCGCAAATACTGGCTACTGCACAGTATTACGAAAATAGGGATAAAGATGAGAAGGAGAGAACAGACAAGAAAACGAAAGAGTTGAAAACAAAGGTTCTTTTACAGCAGGCTTATCCGCCATGTGGAGGTCAGAATAATTATAGGCAAACCCAGGGTATCTATCAGCAACCCCAACAATTTCAGAATAATGAGCAAATGTATGGGTATTATCAACCACGTGTCCCTGTAGGTCCCAATCAGTGTTCATATTGCAAGGAGGAAGGTCATTTTAAAAATAATTGCCTTAGATTGTTGCAGCGCACGAATAATGCTTATGGCGCAAGAGGTAGAGGTGGCCAGCAAGCCCCAAGAGGTAGAGGGCGTGGAAATGTTCCCCAGAACGCGCGTTCTCTTCCGCCTCAAAATACGATGAATAGTTTTGATCAGCAAGCCAATGCAACTGGCAAGACAGCGCAGTACTATAATAATGACTATTAGGTGGAAGATGATAATACGGAAGGTAATGATTACTAGGACAGCCATAGACAGAGAGAGGGAGTTGTTTCAGTGCCAGTGGATCAGAGCGGACCGTATGTTAAGGTGACTACAGCGGGTGTAAGAGAGCCCTTTCTGCTGGACACTGGTGCTGCAAAGAGTTCTATTATGCGCTCAAAACTCCCTGGCGCGCCTTTGTCTGGCGAAATGAATATTTCCGTAGGTTTTTCTGGCGCCCCGGTTAGGAACCCGATCTCAAGTCCTATGGCCCTTTCTGTTGGACCTTGTGAGCTGAAAGCACCCCTTATCCTAACGACAGGATGTAATGAAAACCTGTTAGGATTGGATCTGTTAAAGAGATTACATGCGACATTATATTGTTCCCCCTCGGGAGTACAACTTACGCTGGGTAAGGAAGTGATTTCTCCCATGTATTTGTCAAAGAATAAACTACCAGCTGAATTGTCGTCTCTTCCTGATGCCCTTTGGGCCACTGGCCCTAATGATGTGGGTCTTTTGGAAATACCCCCGTATGTTGTCACTTTGAAAACCAATGTTAAATTGCCCCGCATTCCCCAGTACAAGATCTCTAAGGAAGGCACTGGATCCCGAGTTTTTCTTTGCTGGCAAAACCATTGCTAGCATTAACATATAAAGATATACCGAACCTTGTCCCATGGTCTGAAGAGTGTCAGAAAAGTTTTTGGGAATTACGCAAGGCATTATGTTCAGCTCCTGTGTTGGGTACCCCCGACTATAGTAAGCCTTTTACCTTGTATGTTTATGAAAAGGACGGTTGCGCATTGTCAGTGCTAACACAGCCTTTTGGAGACAGACCGCGTCCATGCGCGTATTTTTCGTCGACTTTGGACCCTGTAGCGAGGGCATTGCCAAGTTGTTTAAGACCACAGCGGCAGCAGCTGCGTCTATTCGACAGTCTGCTGGACTAGTGATGAATAATACATTGATTGTAATGGTTCCCCATGCGGTGGACACATTGTTAAACAGGACCAAGACACAGCATTTAACTAATGCTCGATTGTCAGGGTATGAATTGACACTGTTAGCAAACCATGTGCACATAAAAAGGTGCAACACGCTGAATCCAGCCACATTATTGCCAATTTCAGCAGACACAGATGACGTGGAACAGCATGATTGTCTGTTCAGAACAGAAGAAGAAACAAAAGGGAGAGTGGATCTTAAAGATACTCCCCTGGTTGAATGTGATGGTACCTTATGGGTGGATGGTTCATGCTTCAAGCTTCCGAATGGTGATACGACTGCCGCTTATGCTGTCACGACTCTGCACACGATTGTTGAAACTGCACGCATACCACATAATTCAGCCCAAGCAGCAGAATTAATTGCACTTACAAGAGCATGTGTGTTGTCGAAAGGAATGAAAGTGAACATATATACTGACAGTCAGTATGCTTTTGGTGTGGCCCATAGTTTTGGGCGTTTGTGGAAAGAACGTGGTTTCCTGACCTCGCATGGAGCTAAGATTCAGAATGGTCAGTTAGTGAATTATCTCCTTGAGTCACTGACCTTACCGTTACAAGTCGCGATTGTGAAATGCAGCGCACACAAGAAGGCTACCGATGATGTTGGGCGTGGTAACGCATTTGCTGACGAAACCGCGAAAGAAACAGCAAAAGATGTGACAACCCGAATGTATGTTGCAGGCCCTGCAAGATGGGTTGGTGATGTTGGAATGTGTGAAGACACGATAGAGAGTGTGAAGTCCCTTCAAGCTGAAGCCACAGAGAAAGAATTGAGTATGTGGAAAGAGAGTAAGGGTAAATTAGATGAAAACAGTTGTTGGATTGATTTGTCAGAACACCGGCGATGGTTGTTACCTGATGCATATGTGCTTCCAGTGGTTACGATGGCGCATGGAATGGCACATATCAGTTTGAAAGGGATTTGTAAGTTGTTGGCTCCAGTATGGCAGAATGCTGGAATCCCTAAGTGTGCGGAGAATGTGGTCAAAAATTGCATGGTATGTCTGAAATACAATCCTGGTAGGGGAATCCCAACTCCACCTGGTCATTTTGCGCCTCCATCATATCCATTTGAAGTTCTGCAACTAGACTTCATCCACATGGAAAGATGCAACAACTTGAAATATGTACTGGTTGTTGTTTGCGCCTTTTCAAGATGGATAGAAGCATATCCCCTAAAAGACAATACGGCCTTATCCACAGCTAAAGCCCTTGTCAAAGAATTTTTCCCTAGGTTCGGAATGCCGAGGATGGTATGGAGTGATAACGGGAGTGAATTTGTAGGTCGAGTGATGAAGGATGTGTATGAGGGACTAGGCATTAAGCAGAAGTTCCACGCTGCAAATCACCCCCAATCAGCTGGATTAGTAGAGTGCTACAATGGCACTTTGAAACTTAAGTTGGCCAAAATTCAGGCGAGCTCCGGTCTTAAATGACCTGAAGCTCTGCCCTTAGCACTCCTATCAACAAGAATAACTGTGCATTCACGAGTGGGACTTAGTCCGTATGAGATTGTTTTTGGCCGTCCGGCCAATGTATGGGGAGTGCCAAGGCCGACAAAATTCAGTGAAATCGAACATCCAGTACTGCTTGATTATCTGTATGAATTGACGGCTAAATTGTGTGTCTTACACCAACAGGTTCATGATACTCTGCCCCAGGCCTCTGAAGCTCCAGGACACCCTATTAATCCTGGAACGTGGGTGCTAATTAGGAATTTTCAACGTACGAAAAATGATGAGCCCCGTTGGATCGGCCCCCACCTAGTCCTGCTATCAACAAGATCAGCGGTTCGAGTGAAAGGGAAAAAGAATTGGATACACGGCATACATTGCAAGAGGATCCCTTTGCCCCTACCGTATGATCGGTGGGTCCAGGAGGGGATCGCTGACTCCGAGGCTGACACTGTGCCTCGTTTTGTGCCTTTTAGCGATGCACGTGTAAAGGGAACAAATACAGAGCAAGAAAGTGATGACATTCTGCAAGAAGCTAGATCGCCATCAATCCGATTGGACACCACAGAACCTGAACTTTTGTTTCAGGACAAGACAGTACCTGGCAGACATCGCTATAATTTGAGGCCAAGAACTATGGACAAATAAAAATTCTTTTTCTTTGATATTTTCAAAAGTGCAGCTCTCTCATCTGAAAAACTTTTTGACTTTTTGTTTTTTGAACCACCATCCGGGTTCAGCTGCAGGGTCGCGGTGCCAAGACTTTGGGGTACAAGCCAAAGACGTTAGGTCTACGGTTCTGGTTGGTCTAGGGCTTTCCCTGAACTGACAGGTGTACTCCTTAGCAGAAGATACTCATCCGCCGCGAGCAGCACGATTAGAGGATGGAGTTTTTCAGGATGAAGAGGCCCACCGAGGAAATAAATTTTAAGAGCAGAATATGTAAAATAATGAATAGCAAATGTTTTGTAGTATTATGTCTGTTTGTGCTATCTAGCATAATTATGTTTTCTGTAGGTTGTGTACTATTGTCCTTCCAAGTGTCATCTGCACCCACTGTACAGCCCACACCTCTTCCTACTGTTTTTCCGCACTCTTTTCACCCTCTGCCAGAACACGAACAAGCTAGACGTGCTGAATTTGTAAACAATTCGTTTATTCAACTCCTACACCAGCACCAACTAGTTATGAATACAACAAACTGCTGGGTGTGTGGTTTGATGCCTCACACCATTAATAAGGGTATCCCATATCTAGTACTGCCGTTTAGCTATAATGGTTCATCATGGGCATTCCAGACCATGTTTCTTTTTGCGCTTGAAACCTACTCCCAGCGACCACCGCGTTCCACTAGACTTAACTCGAACAATAAAGCCTTGATGAGAGGAGTTGCAGATATGAGTAGAGATATCGATGCATATACATCTATTCCCAAGGATGAGTTGCGAGCTTATGTAGGTTGGAACGCGACTGGGTATAGCATCAGTTTTGGGCGAAAAACAGCGCAAAAGTTCATCTACAATTTGGATTGTACCACACATGGGTCGCCTTTGTTTACAAGGCAATGGTCAAAATCCAAGAGCTCAACTAGGGAAGAGTAACTGTACTGAAACATACACTTTTCCATCACAGTTTTCCCCTGCGTTTTTAGCTGCCAAGGGTACATACTTTGTCTGTAGTGATCGAGCATACACATGGTTGCCCCCTGATTTCTCGGGCACGTGTTATGTTGCAAATTTGCTACCGCCAACATTTACTGCCGCCTCTGATTATCACAAGACCAGAGTTGTGAGAGGCGTTGTTAGTCAGGAAGCGGGAGACTTTTTCCTGGGTTTCCTGCCGTTTTGGGGACCAATGGTCAATAGTCGGAACCTGAGACAACTGACTCGTGTAGTTGAATCCACTGTTAAAGTAACGGCCGGTGCCCTTGGTAACTTGACAGCTGAGCTTCAAGCGGATCGCCTCATGATGTTGCAGAACCGTATGGTTCTAGATGTCATACTTGCAGACCGTGGTGGGGTATGCAAGGTTATCCAATCGAGCTGTTGTATTTTCATACCAGACAACGCTCCGACAGTCTACCAGGCCATTTCCAAACTACATAAGATTTCCGAATCCATTCACGTGGATAAAGGAGATTGGTCAATGATGGGGTGGTTCTGGGGACTGATATCAGCTTGGGGATGGAAGATTCTAATAGTCATTGGGATGATCTTAGCCATTCTTTTCCTGTTCTGTTTATGCATACAGTGTGCTCCTGTAATGTGTAGCCTCTGTGTTACATCATGTGTAAGGAAACCTGTATCAAGGGACGAGCTGAGCAGTAGACATCTCCATGACTTTAAGAACATAGACTTGGACTCAGATTAGTATAGTTCTTGCCTATGTAAGGGCAAAAGGAGGGTCTGTGGTATTGTAAAATTCGGAATCGTGTAGGTGGCATGGTCCCACCATGCCAATTCTGGTACCAACGAACCGCAAATGAGTAACGCGGTATGTATGAGTGTTTTTGTCATGTTTCACTGATGAATTCACCGTGCATACGATGCCACATATTGAACCCTTTGGGTTCCATTTTAGAATAGTAGCCATTTTGTGGTTGCCCTCACATAGGCTGCGCACTAAGGCCCTGCCTAGGCCTGAAAGACACGTACACCTTCTATGACTTCTCTATGACCTGTGCAAACTGACTCCGCTGGCCGAGGTCAATCCTGTCCGGCCGGTTCCTTTCCTCGCTGCCTAATGTGATTAGCATCAGGGCTCGGCCCATCATAAAGCCCCTGTTCGCACACGATCTCTGACTAAGCTATTTTCACACCTGACTCTGTTTCCTACTTTATGGCTTGTTTTACGAGCAGGAGGTGCCCGTTTTATTGGGGTCCGCTGTTATCTGATGAGGGTTCTGAGCCTTGCTGGGTACAATGACTGCATGCTTAATGAACTGAAATGTTGGATTGTCATTATGGCTCTGCTGTTCCTTTGAAACGAAAATATGTGAATGACCACTTGTAAAATAGGGGCGGTGTTGCCCAGAAGCGTAATATTCTGTATATAAGAAAGGACTGTTTTTTGGTTCAGGAGCAGTCTCCTGAGAACATACATCGTGTTGTACTTCTCGGATACCTGTGATTGGTCTGCAGCCAATAAATACGATCTTTGATTTCACCTAGAAGACTCTGTGTTTCTGTGGGTCTGAAACAGGAAGAATCCGAAGTCTTAGGGTGTGTTCCCCTGCACCGCTGGGTTCTAAAAACCCAGTACTTCAACTCCACTACCCAGGAATACGGGGACCCGCCCACAACTGGATCCAATCCTTCCTCTCCGGTAGAACCCAGAAGATCAGGCTCTCCCCTTCCTCTCCGATCCCACCGACATCATCTGCGGAGTACCCCAAGGATCATCACTAAGCCCGATGCTCTTCAACATCTACATGGCCCCCATCGTCGCCATCGTCAGACAGCACGGGCTTAACATCGTATCCTACTCCGACGACACCCAGCTCATCCTCTCCCTCACCCACACCAAGAACCCAGAAGACACCAGGCTCTCCTTCCAGGAAGGAATGAGAAATGTAGCAGCCTGGATGAAGGACAGCTGCCTAAAGCTCAACTCTGAGAAGACCGAAGTCCTCATCCTCGTACCCTGCTCCTCCGCCTGGGACGGCACCTGGTGGCCCTTCGCCCTCGGGAGCCCTCCCACCCCGACAGACCACGCCCGGAACCTCGACATAATCCTCGACTCCTCCCTCTCCATAAACCGCCAGGTCAACGCCGTTGCATCCCCCAGTTTCAACTGCCTCCGCATCCTCCACAAGACCTTCAAATGGATCCCCCCCAACTGCAGAAAGACCGTCACCCATGCACTCATAACCAGCAGACTAGACTATGGCAATGCCCTCTGTGCCGAAATCAACAAAACTCTTCTACATAAACTTCAAACCATCCAGAACGCCGCAGCCAGGCTCGTCCTAGGGACACCGCGCCACAAACATATGACCCAACACCCACAAAGCCTCCACTGGCTCCCCGTCGAAAAGAGGGTCACCTTCAAACTCCTCACCTACGCCTACAAATCCCTCAACAACATCGAACCCAAATACCTCAACGACAGAGTATGTTTCCACGTACCAAAGAGAAACCTCTGCTCTGCCGACCTCACCCTGGCAGAGGTCCCCCGCATCCACAGAAACAGAACAGGAGGGAGAGCTTTCTCCTACTTCGCAGCACAAACCTGGAACAAGCTCCCGGTCAACATCAGATGCTCCCCAACCCTTCACACTTTCAGAAAGGACCTCAAGACCTGGCTCTTCGACTGACCCGGATCTGCTCCCAACACACAGCGCCTTGAGAACCTCACGGGTGAGTAGCACACTCTATAAACTACTGATTGATTGATTGTTATCCTATGGACGAAAAACAGGTTATCGGTTCACAGGTAAGTAATCGTCTGTGGGAGTTAAGGTTCTGGGTTTAGACTCAGGGGTCCCCCAGGGTCAGTGATGCACTTTTGTTTCACCCTCAGCGGCACTAAGGCAGCCGGGTGCAGAGTGTTGAGGCCCAATGTTATCCTATGGAGGATAGGGGGCCTCCGGTTGGTGGCTGCTGGCAAGCAGGCCACACGGCTGTGAGAGCAAAGCTCCTAGGGTTTAGGTCAGGGTAAATAAGGAACCAAATTAACACCAAAGGTGCACCCTCAGCGGCACTAGGGCGGCCGGGTGAAGGGTGCTATTTGAGGTCGGGTGCCCTGTTGTTTTCAATGGAGAACCTCCAGTTTGCAAAAGCACTGCAGGCAGGGAGACGAAGGACTTCTGGGTGCGACCACCACTTTGAAAGGTAAGTTGTGAAGTTAAGGGTTGGTTAGGCACCGTTGGTTTGGGCACACAAGGCTATGGGGCGTCGGGCGCAGGGGTGCCTTTTGGGGTCGGATCTTCTTACCAGCTCCGGGTCGTGATCAGGGGGGCCTTCTAGATTAAGGCTGCAGGCGTCGGCTGGAGGCTTGAGGCAGGTCAGGAGTCACCGGGGGGACCTCCTCGTTGTGTTTTTCCACTCGAGCTCGGGCCGGGTTCGGCAGGTGGAGAGTGGGCTGGATTCGCGGTATCCGGCCGGAGCCAGAAGCTGCAGTTTGAACAAATCCGGTGTTCATGGGAGAAGCAGTCTTGGAAGTGAAGGCAGGCAGGTCCTCCGAGGTTTTCGAGGTTGCTGGCTGCAGGACACACCGGGATTTCGCAGGAGCAGGTTCAAGGGAAGACAGGCCGGCAGGGCTGTGGCCAAGTCAGTGGGCGTCGTCCTGTTTTTAGCTGGCTGCGCGGCTGTTCAGTCCTTCTTTTCTTCTCGTTGTCAGACTGGATCTGAGGAAGCAAGGTTCAGGGTGCCACCTAAATACTAGATTTAGGGGCATTACAGGCAGGTATAATGGCAGGGACCAATGGGTCCCTTCCCTGGAGTGGGTACACCCCCTATCATGCCACCCTCCAGTGGGAGGGGGGCAGGAGTCTGTCCCTGGTTGGCTAGGTCCCCCCATCCTCAAGATGGCGGGGACTCCGAGTTGTGCTTCACCTCACCTCCCCCACCTGAGGGGTGGAGTTGGCAGAAGTGGGCACACCTCTTTCCCTCACTTGTTTTTCCCGCTGGTTCTCCCGCCCAAAGAGGGGGATAGAACCAGTGGGGACCAGTTGCTGAAAGCAGCAAATGGTCTGGGGAGGCTCAAAAAGCTGGCATGCCTTTGAAGCTTCCCTTTCGTGAACCCTGCCCATCCTGAGGGAGGACGCTTGGCACCTCGTCCCAGGATGTGCATTGTTTCAGGCCCCCAAGGGCAGCAGGCTCTCGATCCAGGGGTCCAGAAACATCTCTGTTGGTGGCAGCCTAAGCAGCCACTCAGTCAGGTCACTAGAAGTTGGTCGAGTTTCAGGGGGCATCTCTAAGATGGCCTCTGTTGTGCATTTTACATTAAATCCCACACTGGCATCAGTGTGGGTTTAATGTGCTAAGTTGGACACCAAACTTCCCAGTCTTCAGTGTAGCCATTATGGTGTTGTGGAGTTCGTAATGACAAACTCCCAGCACCATATACTCTTAATGGCAGCACTGCACTTACAGTGCCCAGGAATGGACTTGAGCACTGTAGGGGTACAGGGCTCACACACCTGTATCCTCACCACTGGCATAGGGCACCCAGCTAGAGGGGTGGCTGATGTATGCCAGAGCAGTGATTTGTGGGTATGGCACACAGGGATGTGTGCCATGTCAACTCTTCCCTTTGTTCTGCACCAAGACACGCAGCCTGCAAAGGCAGTGTGTGAGTGTCAGGGTACAGGACCTCTAAGGGTGGCACAATAAATGCTGCAGCCCTTGGAGGCCTTCTCTGGTCTCAGTGCCCTGGGTACCTGTGGTACCATTTACCAGGGGCTGACATGTGGCCAGAGATGCCAATTGGGTTTTTGGCTTCAATGCAGTTTTAGGGAAGGAACATAGGCCCTGGGTACCTGATTAGCTGGAGCCCAGGGCACACTCAGTCAAAGAACATCAGCAATTCAGCAAAAAGTGGGGGCATACCATGCAAGAAAGAGGGCACTTTCTCACAGTGTGTGCGAGCTTTAATGAGGTGTGCGCATCACCGTAATCAACTGTACCCAATGTATTTCCTGTGCGTAGATAGCCATGGCGTTCTGCATGAAGGAACGCACTTGCATGCATGCTCCTGATTAAACAGATAGCTGCCGTGACGTTTTACATCACATCCGCTGCACTTCAGTTACTTGGGCCCATAACCCTTCAGTCACTTGGGCCCTAGGAATATTCGCTGCGCAGCTTACTTAGATAAAAGTCAGCTGTCGAGGCAGTCTGGAGACTCACTGCACCAATGGGTTTTCCCGTGATCTGCTGCTCTGTTTCCCTTATTGATGTTCTGCACCACTTTTACAGCAACTTCCTCTGTAGAAGTCCTTCCCTGCACTGGGCAGCCGATAATTGCCATAAATTGTTGTGAAGGAAACTCAGGCAACACCAAGCAGATAAAGGTAAGTGGTCTTTGCCACTGACCGAGGCACCCGCAGGGGGCCCTAAAGAGGTCGGCGCTATAGTATAGTCTGGGCACCCTACACCCACCGCCCCCTTTGAGGGGGCAGGGACTCCGTTTGGAGCCCCCCCCCTACTTCCTGCCTGGTCATGACGCGAGAGGCGTCACTTCCTGGGCGTCTGGACCTGGGGGAGGGTATATATCCCTCCCCCACCATGTTGGTGAGCTCTTTGTCGCCATGCACGCTGTCTGGTCGGGCTGCTGGGGATGGTGCCTGAGGTCGTGAGGTCTGCCGATGGCGAAGCGAGGTGAGAGTCAATCACCCATACCTCCCCCAGGGCCACCACATAGGCCATTGCCGTTGTGGGACCCCGTCCCAGTTGCAAGCTCCCAGGTCCGGCCCCCCGGAGGGCCACTGGGTTGGTGCCTTCGGCCGGGGGTTGTGACAAGGGGCAGGGCTGGGGGGGGGTTCAAGCTTCCCAGCCTCACGCCGCGCATCCCTGTCCATGCAGTTGCACACGACGGAGCTTCTCTAGCTCCTCGTTTCACCCTCCAGGCACGGCCCGTCCCGTTAGCAGCCCTCTGAGGGTTCCGGTGGCAAGGCTGCAAGCGGCGCAGTGGGCCAGACCGCTAGGGGGTCTGGCCTCAGCGTCCATGCTAGGTTTTGGGTAACGCTTTGAAGCCGGACACACCGTGGCTATGCCTCACCGTCGTGTCGGGTGGCATCCGAGCCGTCAGGAAGTTGGTGCGTCTGAGCCCCCTCCCCCGTTGCGGAGCGGTGGTGTTTATTGTAGGGAGGGATGCGCTGCATTATGTCTGGGGCAGGGGCGCCGGTTCCTCCTGCTCGTGTGCGGCTGCGGCAGTGCTGCTGGATTGAATCACTTCTACCAGGACACGCCCCTCAGCTGATGGAAGAGGGGCGGGGGGCTTCGTGTGGTGGTACAAGTTAGACTCAATCCTCAATGCCCCCACATTGGCCCCTCCACTTCTCATAGACGCTAACATATCGGAAAATACCCCCCCCCCCCCCTGTGTGTGATTCCGCTCGCCCACGCTTGTTGTACGTACGTCACAGTCGTTTAAAGCGCTGCAGAGCCACCGGAACCTGCAGGGCGCTGTAAAGTGGCTGAATGCATACATAGCTCTGTACGGGGCGCACAGGCTTCAAGGTGCTATACAGGCACCAACTGGGAGAAAGGTAACAACCAAAAACAAAAGAGGGGTCTAGGGGAGCTACCCCGCACGAGTCACAGACAGTACTTGGTCCCCAGCTCGGGTTTTGCGCTTACACCAGGTTGACCACGTCAGGCCAACAGATAGAAGTACGACAGCCAAAGAGACAAGAAAGACCCCTCCCCCGAGGCTGCACCATAGTAACCGCTCTTAATGGCAGCCTTAAACTGTATTTACATTCACTGCTTTACAATGACTCGAGACACCTCACGCTATCTCTCTCCTCAATTCACAACTTTCAATGCTGGGGCTTCGGGGCCCGCGCGGCGTGTTAAAGGGAGATCAGGGCCGACTCTAGGGTGGTGCGACTGGTGCCGGTGCGACCGGTGCCAGTGCACCGGGTGCTAACTTCATGTGGGGCGCTAATTTGATGATTTTAAAAGCACCTGCTGCTTTCCTGGAGTCCGGAAATGTTCAGCCACCAATAAAAAGGTTTAAATGACTGCAGTGATTAATGCACTTCTGAGAGAATGAGGGAGAGATCGAAGTTTTGTGTAATGGCAGATTCTACTCATCGTAAGGTAGCGCAGAGGGTTACTATGCTTGCTGCAAAGAACGTGCAGCTCACAAAGTGCATATAATGTAATGTAAATAGGTCAGTGGGTTTTGTGGGTTTTGAGAGACCATATTGTTGCTAGCTCTTTAGTTAAAATCCTAATGAAGAACAGTGAGCAAGTAACTGTTATCAAAGATGCATGCAACCTGCAGGGTATAGGCTAGAGCCTTATGATTTCCCCCCAGTTTTTCATTATCCTAATGTTGCAAATTGGGTTCATTTTGGTAGAAATCAATTCTTATTCTTATTATTAAAGCGAACCCCCCATCCATGGTGCTAGGTTTTAAATTCTAAGTTTCTGATTCTCCTGACCAAGCACTCTTAAACTATCCTGCCTACCTGTATGGATGACCTGTGACTCCTACACCTTCTTGTCCTCTCTCTTATGTAACATTTCCTATGCACTGATTTACACACTAATGATTGATTGTCTCTATGTAATCTGTGTGATGTAAAGTGTTCCGACACCTTACACTGATAGGAGCGGCGCTATAAAATGAATTAAATGCACCTGAGACTGAATGGTTAGAGAGGCTTGAGGGGCACTGTGAAAGGATGGTTATGAAGAATCGTAGTGGAGGTGGTCATTGGGGGCGCCGACAAGCATTGTCGCACCGGGCGCCACGAGCGCTAAAGCCGGCCCTGAGGGAGATCAGAGAAACATATTTACAATGATTCATGTCGGAACAGCAGGGGCTTTCAGAGAGGGTCCGGTATAACATGACAGTTATGGATAAATGATATTTAAATTAAATAACCCTCTTTGTCGCCTGGCACGCCGTTTCCCTGGTCGTGATGCGGGCTTTCTGGATACATGAGGCTGGTAAGTGCAGGCACTGCCTCCCCCTCCTCTCTCCGTCCCACCTCGCGGTGATGCCCGTGCGGTACTCTGCCCCTGCTGCATACCCTGTGGTGCGGCCCCGCAGGAGGTCCGCCGGCTCAGTGCTAGTCTGTGCAGCTGTGTTTGTGGCCCGGATTGGGGGCAGAGTTGAGAGGAATTTCAGCCGGCCTCTCCCCGATCAGGCGATCCTAACTCCAGCGCGCGGTGAGCGGGCTGGCTGTGCTTCGCATCCCCAAGCAAAGAGATTCACTTAAGGAACACAGTACCGAATCAAGGTGTCCTCCCTTGATCTGGTTCGGCTAGAGGTGTCGGTACACACATGTGCGGCCTGCAGGTCACGGGTTTGAGCCCCAATGGGCCAAGGTATAATTTCTCCCCACCAGCCACAATCGCACCGGGTACGCGCTCACAGATGTGGCCCCGGCGTGCTGGGGGGGCAGCGAGCGACGCAATGCTGAGGACTCCGTCGAGCGAGCCAGCATTTGCGGGGAGAGTGCCAGGAGAGCCCTTGGGCCCTCCCCGGCCCCACAGGCAAGCTGCTTTCGCCCCAGCTTCAGCATGCTGGGGCAGCTTCGGAAGCGCGGGGTGCCCGGTTCAGTGAACCGCATCAACCTCGGTTGATTAGTCACGGTATTGCGGGTGGCAAGGTCGAGGCAGCTGAGTGATATTAATCACCACCGAGCCTATGCCATGAGTGGATCCCAACAGGGCCCATTCAGACCCGCATCTTGAGGAAGGCTGTAGGGAGGGACTATGTTGGGTAACCGTTACGTTACGGAATTAGACCCTGTGGGTGTATGTTGCGCCGAGCCCGGCTGTGCCCTTATGCGCCGGGAATTACGATGAGGTGCACATGGCTGGTTGTGACCTCTCCTGCGCCCCGGTGTATTTGCTAATAGCCTGCGGCTTGCCGGAGAACTTTATTACTGGGACGCACGAGTTAGGCAGCCCCGACTCCCCATAGAGTTCTCCCCCGACAAACGCAGCGCTAGGCCTGCACACCCTGCCAGCTACTTATCCATAGCAAATAGCGATGCGAGTTTTCAGCAATTGGGGTTCAGAGCATTGATATCTTGGGGCGCACATGGCTGCTCGCAGTCACCGGAGGCAACAAGCTCCAGACCGCCTGTTATGATGGCGAAGGAGGCCCACACCAGCCGCTCCAATGTTGACCGGCAATCGTGACATAACACAGCAGGGAGCATTTTACAGTAACAAATTTGAGAAATGTAGTTCTTATGTGCGAAGTGTGGAACACATAGCCCAAGCAGCGCATGGTGAAGCTTTGCAGGTAGGCATACCGGGGCCGGTAATTGGAGCGCTGTGGGTCGGTAGTGCGACCATTGATGTTAGTTTTGCTCCCACAGGTTGAGAGGATTAGAAATAAACTAGTTCTGGGTTGGCACCAATTTGATAAGGGACTGTGTTCTTTGCAAGCACATGGAGTTGGCTAACCGGTGGGTGGCTAATATACAATCACGGGACCATTCACAAATGTGGGCAATTCCAAAGGTGGTCTAAGCAGCCTTATGCATCATAGGTTTAAAGCATTCAAGAAGGATATTAAGGGATCATTTTGAACATGCTCTGGTACCCTAAAGGTGTCGATTGTCTCATGACTTCAGCTTTGCGAGTATAAACTCCTGAGGAGTTGCCTCGGTTCACTGGCCTTCAGTTAATTAGCTTTCATGGCTGCAGTTCCAGAGTTTTCATTTTCCGTTAGGTTCAGGGATAGCGCTCCACCAGCCAAGGTCACATGCGTAGGCAGGTAAAGAAAGCACCTGATTTGAGGTTCCCTCTTATAGCAAGAGCCTTTGCAGCGCGTGGCGCTGTTACAGTGTTATGCCTCTTTTAAGTCACCTGGCATTCTACTAATGATTATCGAGTTTCAGATAGAAGGGATAGGTTGTCTAGTATCGGTTACGTCTCTACAATGCCCCAGATAAACTGCTTACATGGTTTCGTCTGGCCATGGCTGGGTCTCGCACACACTTTACCTGTTTGGCAGGGGGGTATGGTTGATTTCTGTCGATGGGTGGTGTTGCTTAGTGGAATGGTCCCACTTGCACTTGAGCTTGCTATTCATTGAAGGAGCTGTTCAGGGTGGACCCTTCAGCGATGCCTTGGTGAGTGACTTGCGCAGGGGGTTGGGTTTGTGGTGCCTTTCCTTTGGATTAGGGATGTTCGGTGTAAACCTCGGTGTCCTGTTTGGTGCCTGGGTAGCGTGCGCTGTGGAAATGTCAGTTTCGTATTATTGCATGGAGCGATGTTTTCGCTGCTTGGCCAACAAGGCCTTTGGCCACCAGGAGTTATGCATGTGGCCCCTATCAATGTCTTTTTGATGCATGTGCTACTGTTGACAAAGGGTAAAATGGTTGTCGGTTTTGGCCGGGGCTCGGCAAGTATGGTTTCATCTTTCTCACCTAACACTTGTGCACTATCGGCCTAGAACCCAAGTATACTTCACGGGGCTCTGCTCACACCAAAGTGGGTCAAGATCACACAAAGCACAACGGGAGAGTGCGGCGTCAGCCTTATATGGGAATTGTGAGAAATATGCCAGAGGTAGCGTATATGACATCACAGATTTGATCAGTGATATTATCATGGTTCCTCCTCTACCCAATATAGACAAAAGTTACGGACAGGCTCTGTTTGGTAAAGAATAGTTATGTTGTCTCCGCATGTGCCTCTCTCGCAGTACAACTAGGTCAATTTTGTCTCCAACGCGGGGATTGGGCGCCACTATTCCGTTTCCAAAGGGCTCCCGCTTTCGGCAACTAGATTACGTGCAGACGACCTGTCTGGCTGTTGCGGAAGTTGATTAGTGTAATGGTCCCATTTGAGGTTGAGCTTGCTATTCATCGAAGGGACACATTTAATGAATGTTCAACACGTTAGGGTGACAGTCCCACCAGTTCAGATTGGAAGCATTGTCTATATGCTACGCAGGAAAGCCAGAAGTGTGGCTTCAGTTATCTTATACAACTAACAAGCATTGTTAAAGCCAAGGGTACTGGAGTGTAGTAAGGTACTGTGGTTTGTAGTATATATCCGGAGGCAATGTCAGAAGCCACAAAATAACAGTCTGCCTTTGCCGCCGGTTATCAGCCCAATGGTGGAAAAGTATAATTTTACACTTACTCAATTAATTTCAACGCAAAGAGAGGCACTGCGAAATACTGGGACGGCATTGCGCAATTGGCTATGAGGGCCTTCATGGGGAACACCGGCGGGTACCATATAGAATCAGGTACCATGTACACTGGGTGGGCATTCCCCTGCAGCCAAGGGCCGGTATCAGGTAGCTTCAGTAAGACATATTCACCCGCGCGTTAACCAGGGCAGCAGGCGGGTGAAGGTAGTTGTCAGCTAACAAGTGTGCTGTGGCGCGGAAAAGTTTGTGAAACCCTGCGTTAGTGCCAATTGGCGACAGGGTATTTTCGACCTTTGGCGTCCCAAAATTCAGGAAGGACAGGTATTGGCACACAACTTCCCCCCTGGTTCTGCAGATTTGTCTGCCCCCCCCTCCCCCGGGGCTACCCTTCGGCAGGCTGGAACCAGATAATAGAAGGGGCATCTTTTTGGATTGGGGCCCCTATCACATTGATAGTCAAGCGTTGGAGTAGATGTACCATGTAAGGCAGGGTCACCACTGGGTTTGTCCCCAAGTTATGGGGTCTAAGTGGTTTGGAGCAGTAAGTCTGCAGTCCTGTGGCAGCATCTAGCAACCCCTCCAATCCAAGTAAGTGCAGTTAGGATAGAGAAGTATCAGCAGGTGAGTCACACACTGGCCAGCAGCGTCATCGTGCCCCGGGGGCATGCACGCTTTCAAATGCACAGAGCTGCAACCCGAAGGGTGCCAAGTGGCACAATGAGTAAAGATGTTTAGAGGTGTGTCTCTGGCGTTACAGCTGGGTGGAATCAGTCGCACCTAGAGGTACGCCCGGGGGATAAGGGTGTGTTCCTTTAGATTCCCATGACCTAGACGGTGTGTGGCATCTCCCACACCTAAGGTTAGGCACTAGATTACAGACAGTGCGCCCTGTATCGTATCAGCAGATTCTCTAAGCGGGTATGCCCAGGGGACTTCCCAGAGGGAGCTGAGCGGTCGAAATTCCTATAAAGAATAGGGGATGCAGGGCAAGCGCTGGGGTGCAGCCGTGCCCAATGTTCATACGCAGTATGGACATCCATGCGGGCATTGAGTTAACGAGTAAAGGGACGGTGCCAAAGTTAAGTATAACCCTTCCCGCCCTAATAGCCTAGCTGGCCCAGAGTTAGGAGACACATGTGTCCAGCCACACACGGTGCCAGAAGGGTGGCATCCAGTGTGATCAGCAAATAGGCGGGGCATCAGGAGCTAGGGTGTCTGAAACTGTCCCGCCCCATGTGGGACGGGGATGAGTCATGTGACGCAGTGGAACCTTGCTGCGTGAGGTGATTAGTGCTGGGCACTACTTCACAGGCATAGGGCGTCTGTTCCTCCAGACACTAGCTGACCCAAGCTAACGGCTAGGGCTATTGGGAGATAGACGGGGCATCGATATCCAGCAGGGATGCCTTTTCATCTAGATTTGCAGGAGGCTCCAGACAGACGATCTAGCGGGCAAGACTATTGCTATTTTGGTGGGGGGCCCTGGCGGCGACGGTGGCTGCCTCCGGAGCTGTGGCGGAGTTACAGGGTGATCTGGAAGCAAATGGGTACAGAAGGGTACGTCTGCGCGGCACCATGGTGGGTGCCAGAGCCAAATCATAGGAGCCTCATGGGAGGTTCCTGGAAAAACGTGTCGGCGCCCTGTTAGCACTTTGGGCGGTTGTGGGCCTGAACAACCGGGGGGTTTGCTATGCGATGCTCCGCCCTGAAAGGGGCGTGAGTAAGAAGGTACCAACGGTTACGTGATCGGAGAAGAGGATCACTAGCAAGGGGCAGCACATGCAGGGTTCGCCCCGGTGCTGCATGGCTCATCAGGCGGGCAGGCGGCCCAGTTGGTTGCCTGCCCTTGGATCGCCCGTAAGATAACCCACCCATTACATAACGTTGTATGTAATAAACCTGCAGCAATTTTACCCAAACAAATATCTGTGTTGTGTGTTTATTCTTGGGAAACGTATATATTGTTGGAGGGGTGTAAAAGGATGCCAATGACAATACTATGCCGCTGACCAAGGCACCCGCAGGGGGCCCTAAAGAGGTCGGCGCTATAGTATAGTCTGGGCACCCTACACCCCCGCCCCCTTTGGAGGGGCAGGGACTCCGTTTTGAGCCCCCCCCCTACTTCCTGCCTGGTCATGACGCGAGGGGCGTCACTTCCTGGGCATCTGGACCTGGAGGAGGGTATATATCCCTCCCCCACCAGTTGGCGACCTCTTTGTCGCCATGCACGCCGTCTCCCTCCCTACCGCTTACCCGACGTGGTGGTGGCAGGAGGGGGGCAGAGAATATTGTAATGTTTTTCATTTTCGTTGCAGGCGGAGTTACAGGGCGATCTGGAAGCAAATGTGTACAGAAGGGTACCTCTGCGCGGCACCATGGTGGGTGCCAGAGCCAAATCATAGGAGCATCATGGGAGGTTCCTGGAAAACCCTGTTGGCGCCCCGTTAGCCCTTTGGGCGGTTGTGGGCCTGAACAACCGGGGGGTTTGCTATGCGACGCTCCGCCCTGAAAGGGGCGTGAGTAAGAAGGTACCAACGGTTATGTGATCAGAGAAGAGGATCACTAGCAAGGCGCAGCACATGCGGGGTTCGCCCTGGTGCTGCTTGGCTCATCAGGCGGGCAGACGGCCCAGTTGGTTGCCTGCCCTTGGATCGCCCGTAAGATAACCGACCCATTACATAACGGTGTATATAATAAACCTGCAGCAATTTTACCCAAACAAATATCTGTGTTGTGTGTTTATTCTTGGGAAACGTATATATTGTTGGAGGGGTGTAAAAGGATGCCAATGACGATACTATATTCAGAAACAACAGATCAGAGCAGCCACCCCTCTGCTGGCCAGTGTCCAACTGCCCACCAAGGAACGCCCACTACAAAACACAAAAGTGGAATCATGTAGTGCCTGGATTGCCTTACAATAAAGGCACAAGTCTAGAGTGAGCCCCGTCACATTGGCTATGTACAACAGAGGTGAAGAGACGGGGTACAAACCCACAGACTAAGGCAGCAGGGCACAAATGCAGAGAGGGGAAGTGCAGGGCAGGGACACTGAAAGCAGGAACATAGTACATGAACCCGTAGAGGTGAATAGAATGAGGTACGGATCCATAAAAGAGATAGAACAGAGTACGGAGCCATAGAGGGAACCAGTATGGGACGTGCACCAGGAGAGGGAAGAGGGCAGGGCACAGACACAGAGAGGGAAGAGGGCAGGGCACAGACCATTAAAGGAGGAGAAAGAGTTTTATCCCAGTTTACTAGATCATTGTCAGTTAGCATTATCACACACTCAAGACGTTTTCACTCAGCTACTAACAAACACAATGAAGAGCTGCATAAAATATTTCCATTTTATATGCTTACACACAGCAAGAAGTTGAAGTAAGAACGGAGGCATAGCTATCAGTGGTGCAGACGTTTCAGTGGTTGGTGTGCGACCCTAGCATAGATAGTTATAGTTAGGACCGTGTTTCCATGGGAAATCCGCAACATTCTATTTGGAATAACTTTGGCGCCGGTTGACGAATCCTCGCGAATTTTTCAAAATAGGTGGGGCGCTACGCTCCGCTCCGCTCCTACCCTGAAAGTCTCGGGGGGATTCGTCAAGCGGGGGCTGAGAAAAAAGGGGGGTCCCAAAACGCGTTTTCCCCATGCATTTTCCCATAGGACCTTTAGTCCGAGCTACAGCCCGAACGGCTGAACAGAATTACTTGAAATTGGGCAGAGAGGTAGTCCTCAGGTCAGGGATGAGCCTTTTGCAGGTCTGGTGTAAATCTGTTCAGTAGGTCCTGAGAAAATAGCATTTAAATCAATATATATCTGTAAGCGCGCTCCGTGCGCTTACGGTAAGCTTACCGTACACGTACGGTGCCGTGCGCGAGCTCAATTCTGATTGGTGGTTACATGACTGTAAACATTCGAATCGGTCGAAATCAGAAAGTGTCGGCCGCCATTTTCTGTCTCTCGCTCTGAAAAACAAAGGTGGATAACGTGAAAAGGGGGAAACGAAGAGAGTTGCAGACCCCCTAGCGTTTGTCAGGGGGTCCACGAAGGACCAAAAAGTACGAAAAATAAATGTAATAATTTTTAAAAAAAATCGCGGAGTGAGCGTACGGTAAGCTTACCGTACGCGTACGGTAAAAAAAAATAAAAAGAATTAAGAATCACATTTAATATATAAATGTAAGGACCCCCAAGGGAGAAAAAAACAATTGATATTTTCTAAAAAATGGCGAGGCGTGCACGGTCACGAGTGAAATGTCCAGCTAACTATAACATGTGTGAAACCTATGGTTTTTTAAGTGAATTTGCAAGGTTTTTTAAATGCTAATTCATAACTATAACGTGTGTGAAACCTATGGTTTTTTCAGTGAATTTGTACGGTTTTTTAAATGCTAAGTTATGTATTTTTTTTTTTTAAGGTTTTTCACCGTGCGCGTACCGTACTGAAATACTGAACAGATTTACACCAGACCTGCAAAAGGCACATCCCTGACCTGAGGACTACCTCTCTGCCAAATTTCAAGTAATTCTGTTCAGCCGTTCAGGCTGTAGCTTGAACTAAAGGTCCTATGGAAAAATGCATAGGGAAAACGCGTTTTGGGACCCCCCTTTTTCTCAGCCCCCGCTTGACAAATCCCCCCGAGACTTTCAGGGAAGGAGCGGAGCGGAGCGCCCCACCTATTTTGAAAATTTTGCGAGGATTCGTCAATCGGCGCCAAAGTTATTCCAAATAGAATGTTGCGGATTTCCTATGGAAACACGATCCTAACTATAACTATCTAACGACCGCCAGTAGATAATATATATATGTATATATATATATATATATTCACTGAAAAAACCATAGGTTTCAGGGGCGTTATAGTTAGCTGGACTTTTCACTCGTACAAAACCATTGAAATTCCCCCGTTATAGTTAGTTCAGCTAACTATAACTCGCGTGCCCGCAATGCACTGCTGATGACGTCACATATTACATCACTCATGACATGGTCAGTGACATCATTCATGACATCACTCATGACATCACTGATGACATCACTGATGACATCATCCAGTGAATGTGTGTTTTTCTGAAAATTACATATGTTTTATATATGTATATCTCAAGGTCGATGGAAGAATAAATGGGTATAAAGGTGTCTAAATGGATGATTTGTTTTTGAAAAATTGATTGTATAACTGACTGATTAAGTGTATCTTAGTGAATACATGGCTTAGTGAGTAAAGTTTAAATGTGTAAATATCTGTATCAGTCTCTCACTTTGTGTATAAGTGGCTGCATGGGTTGGTGAGTAGCTACATGAGTGTCTATATAGGTTATTAGTTGGTTTTTTGAGTATCAGTATGAGTGTCTGTATGGTTCGGTGGGGGTATTACGTAGTGCATAGGTGTATGAATGAGTGACTCACTGTTTGTATGTGTTGAAGACAGCATGTGTGCAGGACTGTATGGGTGGATGAGTGTGTGCATGGGTGTGTTAGTGAGTGATAGACTGTCTCAATAGTGTCTTTATGAGTAACTACATATGTTTTAAACTAGTATATGTGACTATTGGTGTATATAAGTGAGTATATGTGAGAGTGAGAGATTGAAAGAGTTCCTGTATGAATAAGTATGTGTTTCTATAAGTGATTGTTTAAAAGACTAAGTATGTGTAAGTTTCTGTAGAAGTAAGTGTGGTGGTGTGTGTATAACTGTATATGCAAGTAAATGGATGTTTGATTCTTTATTAGCATGAGTGACTATGTGTGTGAGGAACTCTATGGATGAGTGGCGTTGTGTAACAGGATGTATAGGTGTGTGAGTACATATGATGAGTGAGTACATGTATGAGTGACAGTATAGGACTGTTGGTGAATGAGTGGATGTGTATGTGGATCTTAGAATTACTGAATAGGTTGTTGTAACTGGTATTGGTATGTCCATTGTTTTGAACATTGTAGTTTCTATTTTTGAATGTGTGTATCAAAGGTTATATTAGGGGAAGAGGAGGTCTGCCACTCTATCACAAGGATGATGTCATCAGTGATGTCATTAGTGATGTCATTTGAGATGTCATCAGTGATGTCATGAGTGATGTCACTGACCATGTCATGAGTGATGTAATATGTGACGTCATCAGCAGTGCATTGCGGGCGCGCGATTTATAGTTAGCTGAACTAACTATAACGGGGTAATTTCAATGGTTTTGTACGAGTGAAAAGTCCAGCTAACTATAACGCCCCTGAAACCTATGGTTTTTTCAGTGAATTTCTAAGGTTTTTTAAATGCTAATTCCTAACTATAACGTGCCTGAAATCTATGGTTTTTTCAGTGAATTTCAAAGGTTTTTTAAATGCTAATTTCTAACTATGCCTACAGAGATAGGACATGTGAAGAAAGAAGAAAAAACGCACAGAAAGAAAAAAAAGCAATGCAGAAAGAAGCAACAGAAGTCCTCAAAGACGAAGAAAAGTGCAGGAAGAAGGATAACGTGCAGAAAGAACAAACAGAAGAGCAGAAAGAAGCCTTGTTGCAAAATCATCCTGTACCCTCAACTTTTTCAGACGGATACTGGTGGTAACTGAGTCTGACTAACCAGTCCTAGAGCCAGTGCTATGTTAAAAGACACTCAGAATACAGTGAAAACACCTACATACACTAGGGAACACTATGCGTTGGGGTCCCCCTGTGATCAGCATGACCTCCTCTGTAAGCCCCTAGTATATAATAGGGCAGGGGATTAAAACTAGCTCTTAAAACGCGCCACAGGGCGTGTTTGCACACGTCACCTCAGGCCCCGTCCACTCACTTCCCCACTGTGTAAACACACCCTGTGGCCGTTTTAAGTTGGGAGATTAAGTCCCCTTGAATCCTGAGGGTCCCTAGGGTCCAACTAGACCACTAGGTACCTCCAGTAAGCGCCACAGAGCTGCGTTGCAGAGAGATGTAAAAAGGGGCACGGCCTAGACCACCTCTCTGCAATGCAGCGGAGTGGTGCTTACTGGAAGCACCTGGTGGGCTAGTTGGCCCCCATGGTCCCTCAGGATTGAAGGGGAATTATTTCCCCAACTTAAAACGTGCCACTGGGCTTGTTTGCACACGTTAACTCAGGCCCCGTCCCCTCCCTTCACCACTGTGCAAACACGCCCTGTGGCCGTTTTTAGTTGGGAGATTAAGTTCATTTGAATCCTGAGGGTCCCTAGGGTCCAACTAGCCCACTAGGTACCTCCAGTATGCGCCACAGAGCTGCATTGCAGAGAGGTGTAAAAAGTGGCACGGCCTGGACCACCTCTCTGCAACGCAGCTCAGTGGCGCTTACTGGAAGCACCTGGTGGGCTAGTTAGCCCCCAGGGGCCCTCAGGATTGAAGGGGAATTATTTCCCCAACTTAAAACGCGCCATAGGGCGTGTTTGCACACGTCACCTCAGGCCCCGTCCCCTTCCTTCCCCACTGTGTAAACATGCCCTGTGGACGTTTTTTAAGTTGGGAGATTAAGTCCCTTTGAATCCTGAGGATCCCTAGGGGCAAAATAGCCCACTAGGTACGTCCAGTAAGCGCCATTGCAGAGAGGTGTAACAAGGGGCACGGCCTGCACCACCTCTCTGCAGCGCAGAGCAGTGGCACTTACTGGAAGCACCTGGTGGGCTAGTTGGCCCCCAGGGTCCCTCAGGATTGAAAGGGAATTATTTCCCCAACTTAAAACGCGCCACAGGGCGTGTTTGCACACGTCACCTCAGGCCCCGTCCCCTCCCTTCACCACTGTGTAAACGCGCCCTGTGGCCGTTCTAAGTTGAGAGATTAAGTCCCCTTGAATCCTAAGGGTCCCTAGGGTCAAACTAGCCGACTAGGTACCTCCAGTAAGCGCCACAGAGCTGCGTTGCATAGAGGTGTAAAAAGGGGCGTGGCCTCAGAACACCTGTCTGCAACGCAGCTCCCTGGCGCACGCTGGAGATACCTGTTGGGCTAGTTGGCCCTCAGGGACCCTCAGTATTGAAGGGGAATTAATTCCCCAACTTACAACTGGCCAGGGGGCGCGTTTGCAGAGTGCTGCAAGGAGGGGGCGTGGCCTCCAGCGCGATGCCGGTCTTTTATTTATTTTATTTTTTTAAGAAGGAGGGCTGTGTGGCCCCCCATCTTTTTCTAATTTACTGGCCCTGGGGACCCCATCCCCCAGGGCCTGCACCCTATTTGTTTTTGTTGAAAAAAATAAATTTGGCCCTCCCAAGGCCTTAATCGGCCCCGGGGACCCCAACCCCCGGGTCATGGCCTTTTTTTATTTAAATTCTTTAGGAGGGGGCTGCGTTGCCCCCCTCCTCAGGCCACTTATGGCTCCGGGGACCCCATCCCCCGGGGCCGGCCTTTGTTTTTTATTATTTTAAAAATATATATATTTATAGACACACCTAGGACATGCTGGACAAACCGTATGTACCTATCACCATGACGATTTGCGTGATATTCATTAAAAGGCGACTATGCATAGAATGAATCCACATGGAATGTATTTACACCGCTAGTGAAGCTCTGACGTGTCTGACGCCCTACCGTGCCTAATCCCGGCGCCCCCGCCGGTGGGTACTCTCCAAGTAGACACCCTTGTCGTTTATTTATACAAACATGGGTAGCTATTGACGGGCACATTTAATATACACGCACACCAAGCCATTCAAAGGGGATTCGACAAAAATTCGACCAAACTATGCAAGAAACCACCCTCACGGTTAATAAAAAACACATCCACCGCCGGATGTGTAATACTTTTTATTTTACTCTCTGGAAAGGAGACAAACCTCACTTGAGAGTCACAGCGTGCTCCTGGCTGAGCCCAATGCTGTGTTACACCCACCAGTGCCCGCCGATTGCCTCACACCTCTGTGTTGTATTCCACCAGCTAGTGCGTATGCTATGACACTCTCTAGCCCATGTGCACTGTAACACCACCCCGTGAATATGTCATGTCACACTTGGCTTCGCACGGGTTATATTGCCCCATCTAACGTGCCTTCCTCGATGTGTATGTTATAACGCACAGCGCTATGCTATACATATTACAATCTGGGATCCATATCTTTGTCACAGTGCATATGCAACGTTACACTCCTCAGCACATATTTTATATTACAACTTTAGAGACTAGTTATGTTACACAACACTGCCCTGTGCATATTACACTCCAAGGCGCATATCGCATAGCACGCGCTAGTGCCTGTGCTATCTCGCGCTCTCCAATGAATCTGTCATTGCGCACAATGTATTGCATATTATATTTCACGCCCCGGTTCATCTTATATCACACTTTTTGGTGCATAGTTTATACCATATACTACATCTAGTTTTCATTTTCAATCGTGCTCTCAGGACTATGTTCTATATAACACTGCGTCCACCTACCCTTTTCACGGGCATTACATTTTGCGATGGGGGTGGAGGGTCAGGGGGTGTTTCTGCCAAGTGAGCCCGGAGTCACAGTCACAAACGTCCTCTTCTTCCTGAATAAAAGTGAGATTATGCTGCATACTTGTTCATATTTTAAGTAGTTCGCACAGACACACATTTTAAAAACAATAAAGTTCCTAATACCCACCTTCTCTGAACAGTTAGCTTGCTGCCCCATCCACCTCCTCCCTATCCTCTGTTGTCTGAATCCATGGACTAGCCTCCTCCCTCCTGCCATGCATGGTCTGATGTGCTGCCACTGCCCTCCATTTAGCATGATGTACCAGTCCACTCCTCTTGCCCTCCATTGCCCAATTCTATGGCCCATCATTGACCTCCTGCTTAGCCTCTGTGCTTAGCTTGCTACCCCTATTCTCCTTCCCCCTGCCCTCCGATGTCTTTGTGCATGCCCCTGCTCCATCCTTTTTGCCCACTATGTTTCATGGACCTGCCACTCCTATCTACTCTGAGTGTTCTGTTGAGCTGCCACTCCCCTCCCACCTGCCTAGCATTGTCAGATGACTGTAACCTGTCCCTGCCACCTCCACCCTGCCTGTCCACATGCCATGCCCCTATCCCCTTCCTCCTGTCCTCCATGGTCCATTTTACTGCCACACCCTTCTGCCCTCCCTGATCTGTTGTGCTGCAACTGCTCCTCCTGCCTGCCCCGCGCGGTCTATTGTGAGGCCCCTTCCCCTGAACTCTCTTGTCTGTGCCCAGGTCCTGACCCTCCCTTCTATCCTCCATGGTCCTTTGTGCATGCCCCTGCACCCTCCTTCTTGCCCATCATAGCCATTGTGCTGCCACTAACCCTCCCGCTTGCCATGTATGGACTTCTGTGCTGCCACGGCCCCTCCCACCTTCCCTGTGTGGTCAGCTAGCTGCCCCTGACCCCCTCCCACCTTCCCTCCATGGTCTGTGTGTATGCCATCATAGTCTCATTGTTGCTCTCCATGGTGTGTCTTGTTTCTAGTGCCCATCCTGTCTGACCTCCATGGTCATCTTGCTGCTCCTGCCCTGCCACCTTGCCCCCAGCCCTCTGTTTCCATGTGCAGACCCCCTATTCCCTCCCTCCTGGCTTGTCTGTTCCATTGTAATGCCCCTGATCCGTCCCTCCTGCCCTTTATGGTCTGTTATGCTGCAGCTTTCTCTCCTGTCTGTAAATTATGGTCAGCTAGCTACCATTGCTTCTTTCCCATCTGTTCTCTGTTGTCCATGTGCATGGTCCTGTCCCCTCCCTATTGCTTTCTATGGATTGTTGTGCTGCACTCCCGTCCCGCATGCGCTGTGTGGTGTATTGTGCTGCTGCAAACCCTGATGCCTGCCCTGTAGGGTCAGTTTGGTGCACCTCTCCATGTCCCTCCTGTCCTCTGTTATCCGAGTCCATGTCCCTACCCCAATTCCTCCTGCCTACCATGATTCAATGTACCATACTTGCGAACATTTTGAACTTGGTAAGAGGAAGATTTTGAAAAAAAACTGGGGTTGATTTTCCCCTTTGAGTTACATTGAAAAGTAGGAGATTGTAGACAGGAGACAGATCAAATAAAGCCCATTTGAGCTTAAAAACATTGGACGTTTCCTGGCTGAAACGGGTCTGTTGGCATGTATGGTTGTACTACCACTGCCTCTTCCTTCTGCCCACAATGGTCTATTATATTGCCACAGCCTCTCTTGCCAGTCCTGTATTGTTGGTTTGTTGCCCCTGCCCCCCTTTCCACTGCCCTCCATAGTCTGTTGTGCTGCCACTGCCCTTCCTGCCTGCCCAGTGTGGTCAAATTGTTGCCTCTGCACTCTCCTACCTGCCTTCAATTTTCAGAGTCCGTGCCCCTGGCCTCTGCCTCTCAACAGTATCCCAATGAACAACTAGATTGCTAACATTCTATATTTATTACAAAAGTGTGGAACGCCTGACGTCATCTTGATGTAATCAAAACTGTAATACCTAGAGTATTTCCTTTAGAAATTACATATATGAGAGGGTCTTTATTTGCATCAAAATTATGGTTAGTGCTCTAAAAAACTAAAATGAGGACATATTTTCTGAGTTTTCAAATAGCGACAAAGAACTTTTAAATTATTTGTAATCTTTATGTTTTTTTATCCAGTTGACCACTTGATTAAATGTTGCACCTTGGCGAGAGGATGTGGTGTCACTTCCAGAGCTGCAGACTTTGCAACTGGGGAACCAGGTTGGAGTTTCTGCTTTAGCTCAACATTCTGTGATTGTGGTCAAATCACTTAATCTCCCCATGTCTACAACCAAAATGAATTTGATCTTGTGTGATGTAACCAATGCTCATGTAAAGCATTCCAATACCTGACAAGTCTGCACTATATAAAACTGCAAATACACAAAAAATAAGTGTTTTGCACACTTCTGTCATTGGGCTACATGTGGGCTACATCTGGGTGATATTTGTGCTGCATTTAGGCTCTTTTGTGTCTGGTGGCCATCTTGGGAGATTTATTTGTTATGAAGTTTCCTAATTTCCTCATTTACTGCAGTCTCCTCAGTAGGAAATACTTTCAGTTTTTTACTTGGTTCCATCAAGAAGGCATTCAGATGTGTCACACATTTGCCATACATTCTGAATGTTAGCACTCTAGTTGCTAATTAGATCACTGTAGTAAAGCTACTGCTCACCAGGGAAGTCTGCTGCTGGTATTGAAAGTGCATGTTTCAGTCTGCATGTCAGAATTTTTTATGACATAGAAGAGGATTTGAGAAGTCAAAATGTGCCCTAATTTTTCTTTCTGCAGCACTAATCATAATTTCTATGGTAAAATGAATCCCCTCATTGTGTTCCTTTGTAAATTAAATGTTTTAAGTGTTACCACTTTATTCCATTCAAGATGGCTTCAGGTGTGCCATACTTTTGTCATAAGTAAGACTGTTAGCGCTCTAGTTGTTCGTTAGAACACTCTGGGACATTCTGTCATTGGGCTATACTTGGGCTACATCTGGGTGATATTTGGGCTACATTTGGGCCCTTTTGTCTCTGGTGGCCATTTTGGGAGACTTATTTGTTATGATGTTTTCTAATTTCCTCATTTACTACAGTCTCCTCAGTAGGAAATACTTTCAGTTTTTTACTTTGATTCCATCAAGAAGGCATTCAGATGTGTCACAAATTTGCCATAAATTCAGAATGTTAGCACTCTAGTTGTTTATTAGATCACTGTAGTAAAGCTACTGCTCACCAGGGAAGTCTGCTGCTGGTATTGAAAGTGCATGTTTCAGTCTGCATGTCAGAATTTTTTAATGAAATAGAAGAGGATTTGAGAAGTCACTCAAAATGTGCCCTAATTTTTCTTTCTGCAGCACTAATCATACTTTCTATGGCAAAATGAACCCCCTCATTTTGTTCCTTTTTAAATTAAATGTTTTAAGAATTACCACTTTATTCCAACCAAGATGGCTTCAGGTGTGCCATACGTTTGTCATAAGTAGGACTGTTAGCGCTCTAGTTGTTCTTTAGAACACTCTGGGAAGCGGCAGTAGAACACAAAGGAATCAACTGACAGTCTCTGCCTTTGTTGGATGTACATGTTTTACTGAGTATGTCAGACTTCATTCTCACATGACTGAGAAAGATAATGTGAATTTACAGAAAATATGCTCTCAGTTAGCTTATAGATCACCTTCCAAACCTCTGTGGGAAAAGCATGAGAAAATAGTTTTCTCTCAAACATGATTCATGATATCACAGCAGAAGGCTTTTTCACATGGTAAAATCACCTTAGAACACACCACAATTCCTAAAATGAGTATGGTACCATCAACAAATGATTTATAATGTAACTAAAGTCTTAAAACCTTCTATTAACTGCAATGCTTTTTAATGAGGTGCTATCATGTATATTGGTCCCAAGATGGCTGCCAACACTTCTTGGATGAAGTGCTGACAGCCAATCAGATCTCACGATGAGATGTGTGGTTAGGCTCCGCCCAGATATATATGTGATTTTACTTTTGATTTTCTCAGGAACTACTGAACAGATTTACACCATTTAAGCAAAAGGCACATGCCTGACCTGAGGACTACCTCTTTGCCAAATTTCAAGTAATTCTGTTCAGCCGTACGGGCTGTACCTTCGACTAAAGGTCCTATGGGAAAATGCATGGGGAAAACGCGTTTTGGGACCCCCCTTTTTTCTCAGCCCCCGCTTGACGAATCACCCCGAGACTTTCAGGGTAGGAGCTGAGCGGAGCGCCCCATTAGTTTTGAAAATTTCACGAAGATAAGTCAACCGGCGTCAAAGTTATTCAAAATAGAATTTTCAGATTTCCTATGGGAACTCGGTCCTAACTATAACTATCTACTGGCGACCGCCAGTAGATAATATGTATGTATATATATATATATATATTTTTTTTTTTTACAAGTATCTGCATGGAGCTTTTTAGGTCCCGTCTGAGATACAGTATACGCTGTTGTTTGCAAGACATTTGCTATCTCAGAGTTCGCCCATTACTTACCATAGGGTGGCTTCATCATCGCTCTCATATCCTTGCTTCTCACTGGTGAGCGTGTGCCAACTTTACTTCCTCTATGTGTGTTTGTCCCTTCCCTGGAGCATGGACCAAGTACTGCTTTCTTTCATCACCCAGTGTCTTTTCTCTGCCTGCACTCTTTCGAAGGTACTTTTTAGGTCAAGCATCAGCGCGCATGCACTGTCTGCAAGACCTTCAGTAATCACTCTAGGGAGTGTAATCTCTGACATTCTGGTATGCTTCTCACAATTGGTTAATTGGTGCATCGTTTTTTGTCTCCTTACTCTTTAGCACTCCGATTAATCATTTCCGTTTTTTCGTGAGGAGCACCGGCCAATTACAGTCCCCTTACACTAGTAAGTGTTATGTGGGGACTACTTGTTTATTTAATTTAATGCTAGAGTGTGAAATGAGGAATTTAATGTTCATGAATTTCAGTCTTCCAACATCAAAGTTACTTAAGAAAGTCTTACACACTGCTGTCCGTTCTTTCAAACACCTTTAAATGTACGTAATGCAGTAATATAACATTTCTTTAAACAAAATGTCTAAATCTAAAAGTGCTGACTGCAAGCAGATGCAGTGAATAAAGGCCCACAGGTCATAGTGTCTAACAGTGGTTATAACTGGATGTGAAGCTTTGCTCTTTCAAAACACGTTGCTCTTTTGATAGCTGCTGTGAAGAGTTCAAGATAATTAGAGCAATGTTCAATTGCTCATTCATTTTATTATCTTTTCATGTGATGCTCGTTTACAATTTAATTATGTTTGGCAAACCAGCTTATTTTGCACAGACAGGCACACGAGCTAACATACAGTTGTCTTCGTGCATGTCATTCACTTGTATTAAGATCTGTTGTTTAGGGCATTTAGAAACTGCAAAAGAGAGGTATGAAGGACTATACTAAATAATTTGTGTTATTTGTTGTTTACTCACAATTCCTTTGCTGAGATTGGCTTCACCTGTCTCATTAACTGTTCTCTTACACTAAACATCTCTGGGAAACGCCTTGAAATGAGAGCACACATAATAAATGGAACCACACGAGTTAGGGCTTTGTTCTTGGCCAATGCATGTGAAAGCAAGCACACTTATGGAATTAGCCAGCTATTGCGTTACAAGGAGCAGTAACCTCACTCTCTGTAGGCCTCAACTCTCTAGGCCTGGCAAGACAGATTAGTCGGCATTCGTGCCATGTCTCTGGCTACAGTGTTTTGCTGTGCATGGTTTACAGTGCAATGACCTGAAGGTGTTTAGAATGTTGTACACATCCTTAATACCTAAGTGAAAATTATGTGAATCTAGAAGATTAGGCAAACTGCCACGGAACATGTTTATGGTCCTAGCCCAAATCAAAATCTCACTTGAGGTCAGTGTTTTCAAGTTGTGTTACATTTTTGTAATCAGTTCTCATGCACACAAAACAGACGTTTAGCCTATGATAACTAAACATTTTTTGGAACAAAACAGGCATGGAAATGATGATGCATTTTTCAGTACTTCCTGAGTCTTTCATGTTCCCTCTTTTTGGACTTTCTCCTTCTTTGTCCTCTGCCATCTCTGGCTAATCCTTTCCTCTTTCCGTATTCATCTGTTTTTCGGCGACCAAATGTGAAAATTGAAAATCTAAGTGATTAAACATGCTCTCATATTTATTCAGACCAATATTTGTGTTTTGAAAGTTCTTTATCACATAGTTATGTACAAATAGAGCTTTCTACATGTGTCGTAACAGGCAGAGCTACCGACTTTGGAACTTGTGAATCAGGTTTGAGCCTCGGCCTCGTCTTCAGATAACGTGATTCTGTGCAAATCACTAAATTTGCCTACCAAAAATGAATGTGCCCATGTGTAAACTAACTGGTGCCCATGTAATGGCTCTAATTCCATTGGTTCGAGTTTGCGCTATGTAAAACTGCAAAAATACAAATCTGCCAGGCATCCTGGGCAAGGAAACCTAGTGAGATCTATGTATATTTCACTGCATCGTTACCCTTAAAAAATGCCTGAAGCTGGTAGAGTTACATCGGTGCCAGCCTGAAGCTATCTGTATGGAAATTGTAAAAAGCTTAAATGTTTAGGTCGAGCATCAGCACGCAAGTACTATGTGCAAGATATGCAGTAATCACTTTATGGAGTGTAATCTGCCATTCTGGCATACCTCTTGCAATTGGTTAATTTGTGCATCGTTTTTTTGTTTCCTTGCTCCTTATTAGTTCAGGTTTTTCGCGAGGAGCACTGACCTATTACAGTTCCATTAGACTAGTATGTGGTATTTGATGACTACTTGTTTATTTAATTTAATGCTAGTGTGTGGCATGGCGCATTTTCACTTTACTAAAGGTAGCTGCAACCTGCTTTTGTTTGTTTATGCATGGCTGTGCATGGCGTGCCTCCGGTTTACGTACGGCTACAGACTGCTTTTAGTCAACAGTGTGTTTTGGCTGGGAGTTGTAGCTAGACATTTATAGTATGCAGCGTTTTTTGTTTTTTAATCAGGCCCTGCACACGTCGTGTTACTTAGGCTCCGATTAGATGAGGGGAAGGCAAACGGTGGCAGACTGGACCTCAGAGTAGAAATCTTTTGGTGTGCTGTGGCCAGAAGGATGTGTGTCATGTGGAAGTGGGTGGAGCAGGGGTACGTTTTTAGGTCTCGCCTAGCGTAAGACTGCGTAGACATGCGCAGTCTCGCTGGCGAGATTTAATGATTTGAAGTGATTTCTCTAGTGGGCTTTAAGCCCCGCCCCTCTTTTCCATTGGCTGGCGTCACCGTTTATGCTAAACGGTGGCCAGCCATTGGAAAAGAGCGTCTAGTGACGTACACTTTTCTCTTTTAGAGCCGTCCCAGTTGGACTGGCTCGCTTGCTTTACGTTTGTAGTAAAGCCTTTTCTTTTCTTTATGGGGCCATGTGTTTCAACTAATATAATTGTTTGGATTCTATTGCAATGCATCTTAAAAACTTTCACTCATTTGTATTGTAAATGACATTGCCTTTTATTATTGCAGGTTTTTTTCAACACAGAAATAAAAAGCATTGTCATTTACAATGCCAATTCCGAGACCTATTGCATTGCAAATGCTTGTTAAAAATTGTAGTTGCAGAACTCCGTAAGAGTGCACGTGTTTGCAGGCCATCTCTCCTCAAGCTTCACCCCGTGTTTTTGCTTGCACCTTCCCCATTCCTACCACCCACTTTCATATTCTGTTCTTACATGCCCGTTTCCCTACCTGCCTTGTTGTTTGTCCCATATCCTTGCCCCCCCTCCCAGACCCTTTCCCACATTGTTTGTCTCTTCCTCGCCCCCCTCACTTCAGAAAACAAGTGTTATGACACGGCTAGTGCTGGCCGCATCATATAGCTTTTTTCCATCTCCCAGCTTCAGTTATTTGCCTGTAACCCCACCTGCCCCCGTTATTTATCCCTCAACCACCTCTCCTGTTTTTTTTACCCGTTATCCCCAACCCCTCCTACCGGAAAAATAAGCGCTATTACACGGCCATGTCATAGCGATTTATTTCCTAACTTTTAGCCATGTTCCACAGCAGCAAGACCTTTTAGCTTGCAAAGGCGTGTTGCACTTGCAGGGGAATGAAGGCAGAGTTCTGTTGGGTTAGCAGTGCAGCAAGGTACAGCGGTAGCGCGGAAGAGAGATAATGAGATAGAAGATAAGAAGGATATAGAATGGAAGGAAATGGGAGGGGTATTGAGAAAAGGTCGCAAGAACAAAAAAAAATGAAAGAAAGTGATAGAAGGGGAGAAGGAGGAAACCAGAGAGGTGAAAAAGAAAGTGAGAGTGGAGACAATACAGAGAGAAACGAAGAGCAAAAATAGAGAGGGTGGAGACAAAGACGTAGAAAAGAAGAGGTATGGTGTTATGTTTGTTAAGCGCACTAACACCCGCGAGGGTATCCTGGCACTGAGCAGGTGTGTGTGTCTAGCTTTGCCTAGGACAGGGTACTAACAGGTGATGGAGCAGGTAAAACAAGATTTTGTATACCTCCTCTAAATTGCATGAAATTAATTATGTAATCATTCTAAAATTAATTTACATAACATGTTTGAAGTGGAAGTGGTACTAATCAACATTTGCACCTTGATAAACATAAATAAATGTGGGACTAAATTGCTAATTGCATGGTAAAGTTAAATAATTAATAATGGTACGCAAACTAACCTTAGATTGCGTTAAAATAGTGAAATTGCATGGTTTATATTGCTTTGTGATTGTATTGTGGCTTAAAGTTATCATATGGTAAGTATTATCGCTTTAAATGTTGCTTCAGCTAGGAAAATACTAATATGTAGTGGGATTAGTGTGGGTTTAAACATTAGAACCTTCATTTCTAAATTTTAATTGCTGTAATGTCTATTTTCGCTTAGTTAACATTCGGGCCTACTAGGCCGCAGTACTCAAGATGGCGTTCTCCAAGCAGATGCCACCATGTGCGCGCAATGATTTCTGCGCATGCCCAGATAGCTCTGGCAATCGCGAGGTGAAATGAACTCCTGACATCGTGTTCCCTACCAAGGTCGATGTGTTGGGGACTTGACTGCAAGCCAGAAGATGAACGTATGAGAACCAAGGAAGTGACAAAGAATGAACCTGTCAATAGGACCCTTTTGCCTTGAAAAGATACATTTGCCGGTCCCCGCATGGGAATCGGAGGGCAATATCCAGAACCAGTTTGCACTGGGAAGAGTGCAATGAACTATTGATAATCCCAAACGGTCCAATCAGAACATTTGGTCTACCCCTAAAATTGCCATATTGTGTATGAAGTAATGCACAAAAAGGGTATAATAACCCCTCATCTGTTATTACGGGTGCGGGATTGAGGGTTGGTTCAGGTGGAGTTCGAGAGTCGCAGTTGGAGTTGCGGTCGTGATAGTCTTTCGGTTATTTCTTAAAAAGGAGTACTTGTTGGGTGGTTGTTCCTTTAAATTTCCGACTTTCTAAAATTTCTTTAATTTCTATGCGGCCAGTCTGGGTGTGGAGTTGATCCATACTGCGGATTGATATATGGACCTTGCAGAGCTGTTACATTGTATCCTGTATTTTTGCCTGACGGTTTGATCCCTTGGTGTGGGTCAGACAGCCTGTCTAGGGGAGTTTTACCTGAGTATGCGGACAACTCCCTGTTCGATCTGAAGCTATAGTCGCCTGTTCCTTGGTAAATGATTTACTGCATCTTCCTAAAATTTACGTTTAAATGAAATCTCTAAATGTTTGATACTAATTAAAAAATCTGCATTTCAAATTATGAACTGTAGTAAATAAATGAATGTTTAAAGGGAATGATTAATAATTTAGATAAACAACATTGAAATAACAAGAAAAGAGTTTTGTGATTCTTAAAATTAATCACTGAAGAGCTTAATGTTTCCTAGACTTTTATGGTGTGTTAGCTGGTTCTAATTCACCATCAACCAGTCCAACTAGTTGGTCCATCGACCAAACAGTGGAGTGCCTTGATGATTAAGTCAGGATTCTGAAAAGTGTATATAGAATGTATATATAAAGTAGTAAGTCCTGATAGATAATAAGGTACCCACATGTCCAGTAGCTCTTCTCCTGTGTACAGATTTGATTGAGTTTGTGTGGATGTGAAGTGTGTTGGTGTATGGGCCCCACCAATGAATGTATGAATGAACCTTTGTGAAGAAGAATCTGTGACATAAGGGGAATATGTAAATTTTGTCCCATGTGCTGGATCAGTATTTCATGGTAGCAGAGGTGATGGTTTCTATTGTATTGGTTTGGTGATTATTGATTTATGTTTAACACTTTTTTTGGGTATTGTTTATGTTAAGTGTAGTTGGAAATTTTGAAGCTTCTGGGAAGTAGGGAATGGATTTATGTGGCAAGAGAAGTCACATGGAATTAACATTGTCTGGTTTCAAGAATTGTGATAGCACGGAATTGTGTTATGTTAGGGGAATCTCCGTATGAATGTGTGTGAGTGGAATAGCAATAGGTTTTTTTGTGAAACTCTGGCCTTAATTCTCAGGAGCATTGTAGTCTCCACATGGGTTTTATCCCCAGAGAAACGGGTTTGACTGAAGTACTGGGAATTTAAAGCCCAGCGGTGCAGGGGAACACACCCTAAGACTTCGGGTTTTTCCTGTTTCAGACCTACAGAAACACAGAGTCTTCTAGGTGAAGTCAAAGATCGATTTATTGGCTGCAGACCAATTACAGGTATCCGAGAAGTACAACAGCATGTATGTTCTCAGGAGACTGCTTAAAATTACAGAAACGGGCTTCTCCTTAAATACAAAATATCATGCTTCAGGCACACATTCCTTGTTTTACGATATGGCCATATACATGTATTCATTACAAACGAAAAGGCAGAGTCATGATGACCATCCCACATTCCAGTTAAGCCAGCCCACAATTATTTACCCAGCAAGGCTCAGATCCCACATCAGATATCAACAGGCCCCAATAAACACGAGCATCTCCTGTTTGGAAAACAAGCCATAAAGCAGGAAGAGTCAGGTGTGAAAGAGATTAGCCGGAGGCTTGTGTGGGATGAAAAGGCTTTATGGTGTTTCAAACCCTGATGCTAATCACAGGTGGCCGTAGGACGGGGAGCTCGTGAGACCGGACTGACCTGGGGCAGCGGAGCCAAGCTGCCCAGGTCACAGAGAAGTCAAAGGAAGGCACATGTGCTCTAAAGGCCCGTAATTGCTTCATAATATGTAGCCTATGTGAGGGCAACCATAAGATGGCCACCGCTCTAAGATGGAACCCACGAAGTCAATGCATAATATCGTATACATAGTGCATTTATCAATGAAACGTTATATAAAGCACTTGTACATACCGCATTGACCATTCGCGGTTCGCTAATACCGGGATAGACAGGGGTAGGGCCCTGTCTCCCACGCGGTCCCAAATTTCAAAGTACCACAGACCCTCCTTTTGCCCTTACATAGGCAATAACTATGCTCACATCAGTCCGAGTCTAGGTCAATATTCACGAAGTCATGGAGATGTTGCTGTAGCATCATCCTATTACTTAGCTCGTCCCTCGATACAGGTTTCCTTACACATAATGTAGTGCAGAGGCCACATATCGCAGGAGCACACTGTATGCACAGACAGAACAGGAAAAGGATGGCTAAGATCATTCCAATGACCATCAGAATCTTCCAACCCCAGGCAGATATCAGTTCCCAGAACCACCCCATCAGTGACCAATCTCCTTTATCCACGTGTATGGATTCAGATATTTTATGCAGTTTGGAGATGGCTTGATAAACCGTTGGAGCGTTCTCTGGTATGAAAATGCAACAGCTAGATTGGATAACCTTACATACCCCACCGCGGTCTGCAAGTATGACGTCTAGAACCATGCGGTTCTGCAAAGTCATGAGGCGATCCGCTTGGAGCTCAGCTGTCAAATTACCAAGGGCACCAGCCGTAACATTAACAGTGGATTCAACCACACAAGTCAGTTGTCTCAGGTTCCTACTATTGACCATCGGTCCCCAAAACGGCAGGAAACCCAAAAAGAAGTCTCCCGCTTCCTGACCGGCAGTATCCTCCTTACTAATCACGCCTCTCACAACTCTGGTCTTGTGATAGTCAGAGGCAGCAGTAAATGTCGGCGGTAGCAAGTTTGCAATATAACATGTGCCCGAGAAGTCAGGGGGCAACCATGTATATGCTCGGTCATTGCAGACAAAATATGTACCCTTGGCAGCCAAAAACGCAGGGGAAAACTGTGATGGAAAAGTGTACGTTTCAGTACAGTCAATTCTCCCCAGTTGAGCTCTTGGATTCTGACCATTACCTTGTAAACAGAACCGACCTATGTGGGGTACGACCCAAATTGGGGATGAGATTTTTCGCTGCCTTTCAACCAGACTAATACTATACCCCGTCGCGTTCCACCCTACATATGCTCGCAATTTATACTTCTTTGTGAATAGATGAGTATGCGTCGATATCTCTGCTCATATCGGCAACTCCTTTCATTAAAGCTTTATTATTTGTGCTAGGTCTGATGGAACGCGGTTGTCGCGGGGAGTAGGCGTCTAATGCAAAGAGAAACATGGTCTGGAATGCCCATGACGATCCATTGTAACTAAACGGCAGCACTAGATAAGGAATACCCTTGTTAATGGTATGTGGCATTAACCCCCACACCCAGCAATTGGTTGTATTCATGACTAGTTGGTGCTGGTGCAGGAGCTGAATAAACGAGTTGTTTACAAACTCTGATCGTCTAGCTTGTTCATGTTCAGGCAGAGGGTGAAAAGAGTGTGAGGAGACAGTAGGAGGATGTATAGGCTGTTCAGTGGGTGCAATGGGCTCTTGAGAGGAAAAGAATACAAATCCTACGGTAAACACTATCATACTACATAGTATAAACAGACATAATAATACAAAACGTTTGCTCTTCATTATTTTACATATTTTTGCTTTAAAGTTCATTTCCTCAGCGAGTCTCTCCATCTTGAAAAACTCCATCCTCTAATCGTGCCGCTCGCGGCGGGTGAGTATCTTCTGCTAAGGAGTACGCCTGTCGGTCCAGGGAACGCCCTAGACCAACCAGAACCGTTGACCTAACGTCTTCGGCCTGTACCCCAAAGTCTTGGCACCGCGACCCTGCGGCTGAACCCGGATGGTGGTTCGAAAAACAAAAATCAAGAAAGTCCTTCAGATGGGAGAGCTATGATATCGAAAACAAAAAGGTAAGGAAAAAGAATATTTATTTGTCCATAGGCCTTGGTCTCAAGTTATAGCGGAAACGGCCAGGTACTGTCTGATCTTGAAACAAGAGTTCAGGCTCTGTGGTGTCCAATCGAATTGACGGTGGCACAGCTTCTTGCAAAATATCGTCACTCTGTTGTGCTGAAGTTGTGCCTCTTACGCGTGCATCACTGAATGGTACAAAACGAGGTACAGTGTCTGTTTCAGAGTCAGCGATACCCTCCTGGACCCACTGGTCATATGGTAGAGGCAAAGGGATCCTCTTGATGTGGGCGCCGTGAATCCAGTTCTTCTTCCCCTTTACCCGAACAGCTGATCTTGTAGACAGAAGTACGAGGTGAGGGCCAATCCAACGGGGCTCATCGTTGCTCTTTCGCTGGAAGTTCTTGATGAGGACCCACGTGCCAGGGTCGATAGGGTGTCCTGGAGCTTCAGAGGCCTGGGGGAGAGTATCATGTACCTGTTGGTGTAAAACACGCAATTTAGCCGTCAATTCAGACAAATAATCAAGCAGTACTGGATGTTCGATTTCGCTGAATTTTGTCGGTCTTGGCACACCCCATACATTGGCCGGTCGGCCAAAAACCACCTCGTATGGACTAAGTCCCACTCGTGAATGCACAGTCATTCTTGTGGATAGGAGTGCTAGAGGCAGAGCGTCAGGCCATTTAAGACCAGAGCTCGCCTGGATTTTGGCCAGTTTTAGCTTCAGGGTGCCATTGTAGCACTCTACTAATACAGCTGATTGGGGGTGATTTGCAGCGTGAAACTTCTGCTTAATCCCTAATCCCTCACACACATTCTTCATCACTCGACCCACAAATTCACTCCCATTATCACTCCACACCATTCTTGGCATTCCAAACCTAGGAAAAAATTCCTTCACAAGGGCTTTGGCTGTGGATAAAGCAGTGTTGTCTTTTAGGGGATATGCTTCTATCCATTTTGAAAAAGCGCAAACAACAACCAATACATATTTCAAGTTGTTGCACCTTTCCATGTGGATAAAATCTAGCTGCAAAACTTCAAATGGATATGATGGAGGCGCGAAATGACCAGCTGGAGTTGGGGTTCCTCTACCAGGGTTGTATTTCAAACATACCATACAATTCTTGACCACATTCTCTGCACACTTGGGAATTCCAGCATTCTGCCATACTGGAGCCAACAACTTACAGATTCCTTTCATACTGATATGTGCCATTCCATGTGCCATGGTAACCACTGGAAGCACATATGCATCAGGTAACAACCATCGCCGATGTTCTGACAAATCAACCCAACAACCATTCTCATCCAATTTACCCATACTTTCTCTCAACTTGCTCAACTCTTTGTCTGTGGCTTCAGCTTGAAGGGACTTCACACTCTCTATTGTGTTTTCACACATACCAACATCACCAACCCATCTTGCAGGGCCTGCAACATACATTCGAGTCTTCACATCTTTTGCTGTTTCTTTCGCGATTTCATCAGCAAACGCATTACCACGACCAACATCATCAGTGATTTTCTTGTGCGCACTGCATTTCATAATCGCAACTTGTAACGGTAGGGTCAGTGACTCAAGGAGATCATTCACCAACTTGCCATTCTGAATCTTAGCTCCATGCGAAGTCAGGAACCCACGTTCTTTCCACAATCGCCCAAAACTATGAGCCACGCCAAAGGCGTACTGGCTATCCGTATATATGTTCACTTTCATTCCTTCAGACAACCCGCATGCTCTTGTAAGGGCAATTAATTCTGCTGCTTGGGCCGAATTATGTGGCACACGTGCAGTTTCCACAATCGTGTGCAAAGTCGTGATAGCATATGCAGCAGTCGTATCACCATTTGGAAGCTTGAAACACGAACCATCCACCCATAAGGTACCATCACACTCAGTCAGGGGAGTATCTTTAAGATCTATTCTCCCTTTTGTCTCTTCTTCTGTTCTGAACAGACAATCGTGTTGCTCAATCTCATCTAGGTCTGCTGGAATTGGCAATAATGTAGCTGGATTCAACGTGTTGCATCTCTTTATGTGTATATGATTTGCTAACAGTGTTAATTCATATCCTGACAATCGCGCACTAGTTAAGTGCTGTGTCTTGGTCCTGTTTAACAATGTGTCCACAGCATGTGGAACCATAACAATCAATGTATTATCCATCACTAGGCCAGCAGACTGTCGAATAGACATAGCTGCGGCGGCTGCGGCTCTCAGACAACTTGGCAATGCCCTCGCTACCGGGTCCAAGGTTGACGAAAAATATGCGCATGGACGCGGTCTGTCGCCAAAAGGCTGTGTCAACACTGATAATGCGCAACCGTTCTTTTCGTGAACATACAATGTAAAAGGCTTACTGTAGTCAGGGGTACCCAACACAGGAGCTGAACACAATGCATCACGTAATTCCCAAAAACTTTTCTGACACTCTTCAGACCATGGAATAGGATCATGGCTGAGAGGGACGTAAGGCGCCAGGTTCTTGTTAGTGCTGAATTCATACGTGCCTGAGATTAGCACCAACCTGCGCCGCGCGCAGCGTCGGGGATTATCTGCAAATTCATATCCTCGCCAACATGAGTTCAAGGAGGACTTGCTGAGAGGAAAATTGAAAATAGAGATCTTTTAAAAAAAATACCACGTGACAAACTATATGGAGGAGAAAGCCAAAAAATTCTCATATAAGTAGAAGGAAACAAGAACTTGGAGGAAAAGCGTTAAAAACAAATTATTGCCTAAAGTGGTGTGCCCTGACTTACCCCATATCTTGCTCCACGCCGGATTGCGACCAGCACATCGAGGAGGGCGGGACTGCGAGGACCAGCTTCCACAGCGCCTGGAGAAGCAGCGGCGCAGCTGGGTCCTCTTCCAAGCCCCTCCCCTTACTAACGGAGCAGCAGCTCGCGGCCCCCGCTTCGCGGGAGCTGCTCGCGCCTATAAATTGGTGTGGACACTTGATTCCTCTGTGCCCTGACTTACCCCATATCTTGCTCCACGCCGGATTGCGACCAGCACATCGAGGAGGGCGGGACTGCGAGGACCAGCTTCCACAGCGCCTGGAGAAGCAGCGGCGCAGCTGGGTCCTCTTCCAAGCCCCTCCCCTTACTAACGGAGCAGCAGCTCGCGGCCCCCGCTTCGCGGGAGCCGCTCGCGCCTATAAATTGGTGTGGACACTTGATTCCTCTGTGCCCTGACTTACCCCATATCTTGCTCCATGCCGGATTGCGACCAGCACATCGAGGAGGGCGGGACTGCGAGGACCAGCTTCCACAGCGCCTGGAGAAGCAGCGGCGCAGCTGGGTCCTCTTCCAAGCCCCTCCCCTTACTAACGGAGCAGCAGCTCGCGGCCCCCGCTTCGCGGGAGCCGCTCGCGCCTATAAATTGGTGTGGACACTTGATTCCTCTGTGCCCTGACTTACCCCATATCTTGCTCCACGCCAGATTGCGACCAGCACATCGAGGAGGGCGGGACTGCGAGGACCAGCTTCCACAGCGCCTGGAGAAGCAGCGGCGCAGCTGGGTCCTCTTCCAAGCCCCTCCCCTTGGTCACTTAAGCTCTACATATACCGCACCAATATCCGCGGTAGCGGAACGCGTGCGGAACGAAGAGCGGAGCGAAGACCGGGCAAAGAGCGGGCCGTTTGAGGCCGTTCGAGGACGGCCGAGGTACGGCCAAGGCCCCACCGTGTTAACAAGCCCAGCATTTAGTATTGGAAGACTTGTATGAGAATGTCGGCCAGGGAAACCAGAAGTAGATCTACCCGGGCTGCTGGAGCGCCAAAAGGCCCCCTAGACGCCTACTTTCCCAAAGCTGGTTCCCTAATCATTGACGAAATTTCTATTCTTGAACGGCGAATATCCCAGGAAATTGACTGGGTTAGAAGATCTTCGCTAGGGCCCTTGGCACTTGCTACCACGCCTGAACAAACTGTCGACCTAAACATGGCAGACCCAGGAGGACCACATGTTATCCCTGATCTAGCTGACCAGTGCAGTCTTATTTCAAATACCACTGACTGCGAGTTGTCCGCTATCACGGAATTAAGCATTATGCCTCTGCCAGAACGCCATCACTTCCCTTGAAGGGGACTTCTACCCTCCCTTCCGGTGACTTAATCACCGACAACCCCATCTCCACCTTAGATTTAACACGGAGGTCGAGGGAAGGGGCAATACCGAAAAAGAAACCCCCAAAAAAGGTTGGCTCCATTGGCGGACGTAAGGTGAACGCTTCCAAGTGTTCTACCAAAAACGATTCGTCCTACAAGATCCCAAAACCTAAGTCATCAAGGCAACCTGAGCAAAATGAGGTATCTTCTGTTAAAAATATCCCTGCGCCACCCCCCATTTCTAACTGCACAATAGGGAATGAGGTACCTACTCTCTTGGACATCCGAATCCTTCTAAGGGAAATTCTTAATCCCCTGGAGGCTCGCATCTCCAAGATAGAGTCACTTTTAGTGAATATTCACACGGGTCTACTAGCTACAGTAGAGGGAAAGGAGTCTTCCAATGGCAAGACTAGTAAGGAGAGGGATAACAATTTTGAACACCCACCCAGAAGAGGCCTACCTCTATCCATGCCTATTCTAACGCAACAACCTACTGCATGCACATCAGGGAAACCACTATCACCCAATCCAACCAGCGATAACACAACTCGACAAGAACCCTTGGCTCCTCCCCCTCTAGAGACACCAACGCTGGCCCCACAGCACAGGATAGTTAATCTCCCACCTCAGGCTATTCCATACGTGGTGATTCTGGCAGGTATTCCAGAATTAACCACCTCTTCCGGAGAATCAGTGGGCGCACTAAAAAATAAAATTATTCACTGGTTGTCCATTAACAGACCCTTGCCAGAGGGCTCACACAGCGAGGTTCTTATGGTTAGAAGAACCCCCTGGATAGGCTCCACTAGAAAGTCTATACAGGGAGACTGTGTCGTGATAAATTTTAGGGACCCTGCTACTGTTAAGTATATCTGTAGTTGGCCCCGGAACACGCAGGGGTCGCCAATTCAAACACTCCCCCTGTCCTTCTTTTATCCCTCAAAGGGACGTGAGGGGGAGGGAGAGGGAGAGGGATGGGAACTTGTGTCTAGCAGAAGGAACTGGAGGCGGAGATCTATTGTACAAAAAATTCACCCTATCCCTAGAAACATGAGGGATGACTATTTTCCAACATACAATAGGTTTAGCTATTTAGATAGAGTGGATTGACTGGATGGGCAAAATTCAGGGGAGGCGGAGAACCGCAACAGTCCCCCACTACACGTTGCCCCACCTGACATTTTTACTCAGATCATTGGACCACAGCAGACGCAAACGAATCTGCAACCCTGTGAAGTGTCTCCTATTGAACCTAGTGGTGCGGTACAGGGGAGCCTTGCACTAGATCAAATCCATGCCAACTTCAATGCAAATCCCATGGACACTATACCATTATCTCCCAACCTAGGGAATATCAAAGTTCCCTTTTTAAATATTTTATCCTGGAATGTGGCAGGTTTGTCCAACAAACTAAACTGCCCGGCTTGGAATACCTTTATAGAGAATAGGAACATTTGTCTGTTCCAAGAAACCTGGCTGAGGGAAGACTTTACCCGCACTGGCTTCGCTGTTTTTTCGAAGAATGCTAAATGGTGCGGCAAGGGCCGCCCTTCTGGCGGTCTGGCAATTTGGATAGCCACAGATCTAGGTTGCAGGGCTGCCCCGTTGACACTAAATTCGGATGATATCTTGGCCGTACTCCTAGAATGGCCAGACTCGTACCGCTTCTTGGTAATAAATGTCTATTCAAGGCCAGTTAGTTTTTCGAAAGAATCAAGTACTATTGATGAGCTTGATCTTGCCCTCAATACAATCCCTGAAGGCGTCCCCTACATAATAGGAGGAGATCTTAACTGCCATTATGAGCCCCTCATGGGCTCATCGGATAGCTTGACCAAGGAGGAGGATCTTGTTTGGTCTATACCCCCCTCCCAGTTACCGGCTCCAAGAGCCTGGTCCCCCCTGGCGGTGCAAATCTCATCACTTACTTTTAAACACGGACTTAGGGCCTGCAACGGAAGGTTACCATCAGATATACCTCCAAAATGTACCTTTCATAGGGGAAATACAACATCAAACCTCGATTACATCCTAGTCCCACTGGCATTATGGGCAAAGCTAAGCGACTTTCGCATATTGCCAAGAGAGGATAGCGACCATAATGCTTTGGAGCTTGAGCTTCTTTGCGCGGGACTTGAACCTCTGAAAAAGAATAGAGAGTCTCCAGATGTTGGGTTACTTCTTTCCAACAATAGGCGAAGAATAAAATGGGAGACGTTATTAACGAAACAAGGGTTGCTCCCTAAGTTATACGCCTCAGTCACCCCCTTGTTAGAGAAGGCTCAAGTCTTAAATAATGGTTCCAGTACGATGGGTCTATTTATGGAGCTGGGCGAGCTACATGCAGATCTCACTACATCTGTGTCAGAAATTTTAACTAGCAAACCCCACAGGGCCCGTGGGACTACCTCTGGCCCCCTTTGGTATAATTCCGCCTGCAGGAAGGCCAAAAGTGACCTCCTATTACTAATAAAGAATGGACACGATCGGGACGAAATCAGCGAACAAAGAAAGGCATACAAATTCTTAATTAAGAATGCAAAGCTAGAATGGGAACAGGAAAAGTGGGAGAAATTAACGAAATACCTGGCGTGCAGAGACTCAAAGAAATTTTGGCGCTGTGCAAACACAGGCTCAGAAGAGCTGGTCTCTGCGGTCGAACCCAACATTTCTGCTAAGACCTGGCAGGACCACTTCCAGTCCCTATATATGCCATTAGAGGGGACGGTGGTCGATCCTGTCCAAGCACAAACAAGTATACCCTTGTGTTCGTCCCTATCCTTCTCACATAAAGAAGTCAAAGTAGCCATTATGGGTTTGGCGTCAGGAAAGGCACCGGGTCTGGATGGCCTTCCGGGAGACCTGTTTAAACAGGAACCTGCAGTCTGGGCACCATATTTTGTGTTTTTATTCAATTCTATTTTAAAGGGCATGAAGATTCCTGATACTTGGCTGGGAGCAGAGATCGTCCCAATTTTCAAAAAGGGTTCGCCTCTGCTCCCAGCCAACTATAGACCAATTAGCCTCATAGATGTCTCCCAAAAATTATTTGGGAGACTTATTCTTAATCACTTACAAGAGTGGATAGATGAATCAAACATCATGAGCACATATCAGGCTGGCTTTAGGAGGAAAGTCTCCACCATTGATCAGATTTTTAGATTAAACTGTATCCATTGGAAAACTGTTTTAATAGAAGGTGGCACTTTGTATACTATTTTCGTTGACTTACGTGCCGCATTTGATTTAGTCCCTCGGGACAAACTTTGGGGAGTCCTGGACGACATGGGGGTTCCCAATGATATATTAGCCATCCTAAAAAGACTCCATCTGGGGAATTATGCAAGGGTGAGGTTTGGAAGGGGGGGCACCTTGACTGACCGATTCCCCATTGACAGGGGGGTTAGACAGGGCTGTGTGCTGGCGCCGACTCTGTTCTGCCTCTTTGTCAACGGGGTGATCGATCATTTAAATGCGTTGGAAAATATTGATGCTCCCAGACTCGGAGGCACAGGGGTACCTGCTATTCTTTTTGCGGATGACACCCTGTTGCTCTCAAAGTCTCCAATGGGTATCCAGCGGATCCTTGATGGATTCGCAAATTTCTGTGCGATTCGGGGGTTGGAGATCAATGCCTCGAAGACCAAGTACATGATCTTCAACCCCCCCCAGAAATTACGTCCCAACCCCACACTAGGACCCATCAGGCTGGAAAGGGTCTCCAAATTTGATTACCTAGGGATAACACTAAATGAGTCCATGACCTGGGACTCACATTGCACTAAGGCTAGACTCAAACTAACTCAAATGACAGGTGGTCTGGCAAGGATGTCCCGTGGTTTGACCTATCAGCCACTTTCCTCTCGGCTACAGATCTATAGGATGCAAGCAAAAGGGGCAGTGATTTATGGTGCTGAATTATGGGGGCATTCTGCCACCCATACTCTTCAGGTCACTGAGAACAATTTTATTAGACATTTAGCAGGGCTCCCGTCTAGCACCCCTCTTTTTCCACTGAGACTGGACCTAGGCCTAAGACCGATTTTGGAAGAATTAAGCCTGAAACCGCTATTGTATTGGCAGAGACTATGGTCGGTTCCAGAACTGTCTATTTACAGAGCCGAGCTACAGGAAATATTGAGACTGTGCAATCCTGTACGGCTTCCTTGGCTCAGACATGTCAAACAAATATGCGAGGTATTGGGCAGGCAAAATCTATGGTCCGACCCATAAAACATCTGCCCTAGAACTGCACGAAAGTCTCTCTCCAAAGTCTATCATGAATATCAACTGCGTACTAACATAACCAACGCAGAGGAGAGATCTATGACGGGCAAATTCTTGGCGGTAAAAGACTTATATCTCCAGGAGGATGTTTTTGACAATATTGCCCCCCCCCCCATTTCCAGGAAACTCTTTCTGCAGTGGCGGTATGGCACCCTTCCTTTTAAGGCGCACACTGCACGATGGACAAATACTGAGAGCTCACTTCAATGCCCAGCTTGTGACTACTGGAGGGAATGTGATTTGCATATAATATTCTTCTGTCCAGCATACAGGAAAGCAAGAAACTACTGGCTTGTCCCAATACTGAGAAATCTGGGCTTTAGGCGCTATTATCCTGCTTACAGGATCCTGAAAAGTGATCTGTCTGCCCCAATTGTTTTTGCGTTGGCAACATTTTTAACTTCAATGTGGCGCAGACGCACCCAGTGTATTAAATTATTGAACGAATGATGGTTTTACAAATTGTTAAATTATCTGCAAATTATACTGTATTCCAATGCTATGAATTTTTTTACGCTGTAATTCTTTTATGGTCCAAGTGACCGAAATAAAGAACAATTGAATTGAATTGAAAAGGCTTACTGTAGTCAGGGGTACCCAACACAGGAGCTGAACACAATGCATCACGTAATTCCCAAAAACTTTTCTGACACTCTTCAGACCATGGAATAGGATTCGGTGTGTCTTTACATGTTAGTGCTAACAAAGGTTTTGCCAGCAAAGAAAAATTTGGTATCCAGTGCCTTCAGTATGAAGTAATGCCCAAGAAAGCACGCACTTCTCTCTGTGTTCTTGGCACACTCAACTGTGCAATGGCTTGAATTCTTTCTGGGGTCAGTTTCCTTCCCTCCTTCGATAAGAGATGACCTAAGTAGGTCACTTCTTGTCGACAATATTGCATCTTTGAGAGAGACACTTTGTGATGAAAGGCAGACAAATGACGCAACAATGACAATGTAGCGTCTTTACAAATCTTTTCAGTATCCGCGGCGATTAGCAAATCGTCAACATACTGAATGAGGGTAGCACCACTAGGTAAAACAAGTGCATCAAGCTGCGCTTTCAAAGCCTGACTGTATATTGATGGACTTTCACAGTAGCCCTGGGGAGTGCGTTTAAAGCGGAAGCTTCGACCTCCTAAACTGAAGCCAAAAATGTCTCTGCTCTCCTCTGCAATTGGGATGCTAAAGAAAGCATTCTTCAAATCTATCACTGAAAACCATGCAGCGGAGGCTGGAATCATAGTTAACAAGGCAGTTATATCAGGGACAACTGGAAACTGTGGCACAACAATCTTATTTACCTCTCTAAGATCAATCACAAATCTGTAAACAGGTGGCTGTGAAGGGTCCGTTCGTTTTAAGACAGGTAATACAGGACTATTGCAAACGTTGCCTCTTGTCTCTTCAATTACACCCTTTTTAATCAAATCGCTGACAATTGCTAACAACGCTTTATGACCTTCATTGGAAATCTTGTACTGGGGAATGCGTGGCAATCTGACATTGGCTTTTAAATTGACCACATATGGCGGTATTTCCAAAAGACCCACATCATTGGGACCAGTAGCCCAAAGGACATCCGGAAGGGATGACAATTCAGGTGGCATTGCATTTTTAGACAAATACATTGGGGAAATCACTTCCTTACCTAATGTAAGTTGTACTCCCGAGGGAGAACAATATAGCGTTGCATGCAATCTTTTTAACAGATCCAATCCTAATAGATTTTCACCACAACCTGTCGTTAGGATGAGGGGTGCTTTTAGCTCACAAGGTCCAACAGAAAGTGACATAGGACTAGAAATCAGGTTCTTAACTGGGGCGCCAGAAAAACCCACTGAAACATTCATTTCGCCAGACAAAGGCACGCCAGGGCGTTTTGAATGCATGATTGAACTCTTTGCAGCACCAGTGTCCAGCAGAAAGGGCTCTGTTACACCCGCTGTAGTCACTTTAACATATGGTCCGCTCTGATCCACTGGCACTGAAACAACTCCCTCTCTCTGTCTATGGCTGTCCTAGTAATCATTACCTTCCACATTGTCGTCTTCTGCATAATAATCATTATTATAGTACTGAGCTGTATTACCAGTAGCATTGGCTTGCTGATCAAAGCTATTTATGGTATTTTGAGGCGGAAGAGGACGCGCGTTCTGGGGAACATTTCCACGCCCTCTACCTCTAGGAGCTTGTTGACCACCTCTACCTCTTGCGCCATACGCATTACTAGTACGCTGCATTAATTTAGGACAACTATACTTGAAATGACCTTCCTCTCTGCAATATGAACATTGATTGGGACCTACAGGGATACGTGGTTGATAATACCCATTCATTTGCTGATTATTCTGAAATTGTTGGGGTTGCTGATAAATACCTTGTGTTTGCCTATAATTATTCTGTCCTCCACGTGGCGGATAAGCCTGCTGTAAAAGGACCTTCGTTTTCAGTTCTTTCGTTTTCTTATCTGTTCTATCCTTCTCATCTTTATCTCTATTTTCATAATACTGTGCAGTAGCCAGTATTTGCGCTGAAGAGGAAACAGCCCAAGAACTTTCTGAATCTTTTAATTTCTTACACAACTCGGGGAGTAGATTCTGCACAAATTTATCCACAAATAACCATTGGCCACCTTCAGTACTCATGTCTTGACCACTGTGGTCGATAAACGTTTCTTCAAACCTGGTAAAGAAATCGGACACTGTCTCATCTTTCTTCTGCTTGCATGCAGATAGTTTATCCCAATTTACACGCATCGCGGGCATTATAGTCTTCATGTATGTAATAATTCTACCAGGGAGTTCTGCTACCAAAGGGTCAGGCTTCGCGCCACCAACTTGGCCAGCATCTGCAGCAATGATATTAGCCTATGTGTTACCCAATTCTGCAGCGTGATCTACATTACGAATGGATCCCCATAAAGGCTGTGGAACCACATTCCCAAACAACATATCTATGTCAGCCAGATTCATTACACACGATTCTGCAGTTTGTGATAACTCCTTATAATATCCTGTAGGGTTTTTACGGGGGTCAGGCAATGTCTGCTTAAGCGCTAACACCTCAGAACGCTTCCATGGGACATGTAGCCAAACACGCTGAAAATGAGCTGGAGCAGCAACAATATTTCTAGCGGCATCAGACGCAACGGCTTCCTTCCATACCGGAGGGACTTCTCTCAGAGGGTATTGTCGCACTTTTCCCTTTTTCCCCACAGGGAATTCCTGTTCGAACAATGATTGTTGACCATCGCCATTTCTGAAGGACAGTAAAGTCGCAACTGCTTTATCTACATTGGGACCCACAATTGTACCTGTTTCAAAATCAAATCGCACTCGACACAATTCCTGTGGGTTTGGGTTTGAACCATTATCCTCCAATTCCTCACAGAGGAATTCACACATTTTATCAAAGACATACCTCTGTTTTGGGGCATCCCATTGGTGAAAAACGTTAACAACTGATTCCACATTATAGAGTGAAGGGAAACCAATCCACCTACGCGCCAGATGATCTAACACCTCCTTCTCGTCAGGACCAGGCAGCTGACTACGCAATTGCTTACGTTGTAAACCAGGAGTCACACTAGATGACCCAAAGAGAGGCGACATTAAACTAGTAACTACATTAGCTAGTCGTTGTCGTGCTGAAGGAGAAGTTGAGGCGAAAACGGGGGGATAGACAGAGGGAAGAAAAGCGGATTCAGATACAGGTACCTGGGTAGTGTAAGAAGGAGCGCCAGGGGAGGCGGCTGATGTGCTAGGAAAAGTCGCAGGAAGCGCGGGGGCAACAGGTAACAAAACTGGCGGCCCTTGAGAGGGCTGCACTGCAGGGATAGGAGCCAGCTGAGGAGGAGCTGGCGGTTGTGGGAAGGCTTGCGGCACATTTACTGGAGGCTGCACATTTACAAGCTGTGGAGGTGCGGTGGCATTTTGCGCATACGGGGGTGGCGAACTTAGCAAATGGGACATTAGGGAATCTTTCTCTTTCTCTTTTGTTTTATCTTGCACAAGGGGTGACAAAACAGGGTAACATTTATCGATCCCTAGTTTGCACTGTCTATGCAACTGTTCATTCATTTGTTCCTCCTCATTATCTTTAAATTGCACAGCTGCTTGCATCACTGACATACCTCTTTCTCTCTTATTCCTTTTCGCTAGCTTAATTTCCTTCTGTTTGGCTTCCTTGCGCCATAGGCGGAAAGAATCAAACATCGCCGGCCGGGCTTTCTTTTTAAACAATTTAACTTCCAAATTATCTAAGATATCTGTATCGAAACTACCATTTTGGGGCCATTTTAAAACACCGTCCTTTCTGGTGTATCGGATCCATACTTCATTATATGCAATGGGGTCCACGCCATGTTTTACATAAAGCTCATAAGTTGGAGTTCCAATTGGAGGAACCGGACATGAACCCTCTAACTGGAAATCTCTTCCACAACCCAAACAAAACAATCTTCCAAATACACTAGCATCAGGCATCTTCGCTCACTAGTCTAGTTTCAAACTTCAAAGGATTATCGATTACGATAGTCTCGTGAATACACGAGTCCTCTGGCTTTGGTGCTTGCAAGCTCCAAATCAAAATTATCCCGAAGGATACCAAAAATCCCGAAGGATACCAAACAAACTGGGAGACGCTCCACTTATACTTAACTGAATATCGATGATCGATGGCGTCACCAGAAGACTCTCTCGATTGTTTCGCTCTACCAAAATCGTCAAGGATCCAAAACAGGGCGATTAATCAGGGCAGCAGTCCTTCGTAGCCGTTGGGACGCGGAGAACCTCGCAGAAAAGACTTTTGGACCACGTCGATATGCAGGGGTCGATGAAGTGGCGGCCTTCCTCCAGAATTTCCACACGAAGCTCCTCACGAACCTCTGGCTTGGACTGGTACCGCTGAAATCGTCCCGAGTTGGGCGCCAACTGAAGTACTGGAAATTTAAAGCCCAGCGGTGCAGGGGAACACACCCTAAGACTTCGGGTTCTTCCTGTTTCAGACCTACAGAAACACAGAGTCTTCTAGGTGAAGTCAAAGATCGATTTATTGGCTGCAGACCAATTACAGGTATCCGAGAAGTACAACAGCATGTATGTTCTCATGAGACTGCTTAAAATTACAGAAACGGGCTCCTCCTTAAATACAAAATATCATGCTTCAGGCACACATTCCTTGTTTTACGATATGGCCATATACATATATTCATTACAAACGTAAAGGCAGAGTCATGATGACCATCCCACATTCCAGTTAAGCCAGCCCACAATTATTTACCCAGCAAGGCTCAGATCCCACATCAGATATCAACAGGCCCCAATAAACACGAGCATCTCCTGTATGGAAAACAAGCCATAAAGCAGGAAGAGTCAGGTGTGAAAGAGATTAGCCGGAGGCTTGTGTGGGATGAAAAGGCTTTATGGTGTGTCAAACCCTGATGCTAATCACAGGTGGCCGTAGGACGGGGAGCTCGTGAGACCGGACTGACCTGGGGCAGCGGAGCCAAGCTGCCCAGGTCACAGAGAAGTCAAAGGAAGGCACATGTGCTCTAAAGGCCCGTATTTGCTTCATAATATGTAGCCTATGTGAGGGCAACCATAAGATGGCCACCGCTCTAAGATGGAACCCACGAAGTCAATGCATAATATCGTATACATAGTGCATTTATCAATGAACCGTTATATAAAGCACTTGTACATACCGCATTGACCATTCGCGGTTCGCTAATACCGGGATAGACAGTTGTAGGGCCCTGTCTCCCACGCGGTCCCAAATTTCAAAGTACCACATGACTTTTGCTTGTTAGAAGGGTAAGGTAGAGTGAAGTGCTACTTTATCGGCGAAACAAAAAAATTCTGTGGTAGGGTAGAGGTAAGCGCTTGTGAGAAGTTGGCCTGGCATATGCTGGTCACTAGTTAAAGTGTCATAAACAACCTGAATTTATCAGGTAAAAGAACCTAACCTAAGAGAGAGAGAGGTGTCAGAAATCTATTGGATTCTGAAGTCCACCAAAAAGAGAGAAAGAAAAAGATTTTTTCTTTCTTGAGTCCCCTCACTCACCAGGGTTTTCCCACGGTGACATGCTTCATCATTGGGGTCCTCTCAGTCCTCTACGGGCTGAGGCGTGCTGCGACTTGCGGATTACGTAGGAGCACTAAAAAGTACAAATTATGTGTAGTGCAAGTGAAAGTGTAGTGGAGTGGGATAAAATGAATTAAAATAATTAGCTAGTGGGCCAAATCCATTTTATTCTTGCTCCTAGCTAATAGGATTAAAAACGGGGTGATATGCTAAAGGCCCTAACTATAATGGATAGGTGTACCTAGCATATAGTCAACTAGTTTCGAGCTTCCCCCAGCTCTTCCTCAGGACTACAACGGGACCAGCCCAGTGTAAAAACCACTCCTAGTCGACCTGATTAACGTGCAAAAGTGAGACGCTGCAACTAATAGGCATGCGTTATAAGTAATACATTCGTAAATAAACGTCAGGCAATATCTGTAGGGTACATAAAACACATATATTAAAGGAACAAAAGATCATTGGCATAGTTGTCAATTCAATTGTGATCACACTACACACTAGTGTTGGTACAGTCTTCACTCTTTTGTGCCTCTATGTGGTTCAAAAGAAGACATTAAATAAAGAACATTCTCCATGCAGGCGCTGTGCTGAGAAGTGAATTAAAATGCAAAAAATGCAAAAAACCTCATGCGCCTGACACAACATAAAACACATACAAGACTGACTGTTGCACGACATTACATACATTTTAAGAAGCAACAATGTGCCTCATGGTCAACGGAGGGGGTGTGGAGATCTCGTACACCTAGAAGAATGGTAAATTAGGTCGTTAATGGCGTCGGGCTCCGAGTCTATAGCAGGCCCTTTTAAGGAAAAAAACGGGAAAAAGGAATCGAACTCCGGGATTTTAATGGGCCGGGCTGATCTTCCCAAGCTTCCCCACTTACTTGTACGTGGACACCCACACTCTTGTACACCTATTGGAGCCAAACCTCACGGACCGCATACTGAAGTGTCCCGGGCGAGGGGCCGGTTATCAATGGGTGTTTCCGCATAGAAAACGAGGAAGGACTCGCAATAGGAAGTCCTTTCCGTTGTGGCCATTTTGGATTGGGGGTTCTACGTGTTAGTGTACTGGCGTTCGATTGGCCCAAACTTTAAATACAAGGATCATACACTAAAAATTGTAAAGAAAATGTATATAGATGAGGAAATATTAATCAGAAAAGCACTATAATATGCCTCATACAATGTATCCTGTAGAGGCTCACAGGGCATAGTCTCAATGGTGCGGCCATGATGGATCGGGCCACATCCGGAATTTATTAATGAAACGGGTGGATGATCACCTCAATATTGTTTTAAGGCCCACAAAAAACACCTAATAGTATATCGATCTTATACCAGTAAGAGAAAAAAATTTATTCCTGAAAAAATTGTCATGGTGTGTTGAACTATCCAGGTGGAAGCCAAAAGGTATGAATTTACACAATACTTTAAATAAAGTTGATTGAAAAAACAGGTAGTTAAAAGACAGGAGGCCCGATGAGATTCAAGAAAACCTCAGAATAACTCTAGATTGTATAAGATTATTTGGCTATGGCCGGTGCATCTCCTTTGTTTTATGCAAATTGTCCCCACGGTATATCATCATTTAGGCCATTGGTGTCAGACCGCAACTTAAACACCCAACGTTGTTCCTTTTCATGCAGTTTTCTTTCGATGTTAGGGTGGTTTTTTACATGTTCAAGAATGACCCAGCTAAGGTCATTAGGTGTGTGTTGTTGTTCTAGAAAATGAGTGGTCATTTTTGTGTTGTTACGTTTACACCTAAAATTGCTCCGGTGTTCGATTATTCTTGTGTTCACTTTTCTTGTAGTCATCCCCACATAATGGAGGTTGCAAATGCAGGTGATAAGGTATACCACACCTGTCGTATTGCAATTGGTAAAACATCGAAGGTCCCATGTCATACCATCGTTGTAGGTTACTTTTTTCGTAGCTCTGGTTAAGTGACAAACACTACAGTTGCTGCATGGGTAATGGCCCTCAGGTAATGGATGGAGCACACGTAAAGGGCCGTCGGTCTTGGTAGGGTTGGGACGGGTGTGTACCAGATAGTTTCTCAAATTTTTGACTTTCCTATGACTGAACATAGGTTTTTGTAAATTCAGACCTCCACTATTCAGGATTCGCCAATGTTTATTTATTATTTTTGTGACTTGGTCTGATGCGATATTGAAGGTGGTGATACAGATTTGTCTTCTGTGGTCTTTATCAGTGTCCTCAGGTTTGTGTTCAAGTAGTGCTTCTCTGTTATTATTGGAAGCTCTTTTTTGTGCTTTGGACACTAGATGTTGTGGGTATTGTCGTCGTATAAGTTTCTGTGATAGATCCTTAGCTTGGATGTTATAATCTTGTCTTGTGGTGCAATTACGTCTCAGGCGCAAAAATTGCCCAAAGGGAAGATTATCTTTCAAACTTCTGGGATGGAAACTGTCGTACACTAGTAGGCAGTTCCTTGCTGTGGGCTTGAAATGTGTGGTGGTGATCAAGCGACCTTCGTGCGCTGTTATGTTGAGGTCAAGAAAAACCAGATTGGACCTACTCATAGTACAGGTGAATTTCAGAAAAGGATCTTGTTGATTGAGCCAAACAAGGAAAACCTCTGCCTCTGCTTCGCTACCTTCCCAAATCAAAAACACATCATCTATGTATCTTTTCCATAGTTTGATATGGTCGGTATGCGGATTGTTTTGGTGGAGTATCTTTTGTTTCTCCAGGTGATGTACATAGAGCCCTGCTACGCTCGGCGCAAAGGTGCTTCCCATGCTGGTACCGTGCTTTTGTTGGTACAGAGAGTCGTTAAATTGGAAGAAATTCTCTGTCAGAGCTAGACGACAGCATTCAAGAACCACGTGTCTTGGTGTGTGGTATCCCCAATTATTCTGAAAAAGTACTTCCTCCAGGATGTCCAAAGTGTCCTTGTGTGGTAAACTGGTATAGAGGCTCTCCACATCCAAACCGATCAGTATATTGGTTGTGGGGTTGAATTCAAGATTCTGAATCAAACAAAGGACTGCTTTAGTGTCCTGTAAATACGTTCCAGTGGCTTGGACCAAGGGTCGTAAGAATGCGTCCGCAAACTTAGACAATGGTTCTAGAATTGAACCTATCCCTGATACTATTGGTCTACCAGGGGGTGCCACCATTGATTTGTGTATTTTAGGAATAGTATAAAAATAAGGGATTATGGGTTTTTTGTTCTCCAAAAAATCTGCTTCTTTTTTGCTTATCCAATCTTTCTGACACCTCTCTCTCTCTTAGGTTAGGTTCTTTTACCTGATAAATTCAGGTTGTTTATGATATATGTACTGTTGGAGGGTGAACCTAGCCTTGAACCTCTACTTCCCCCCAATTTTTTGATAACCACTAGTTAAAGTGGCCACCTTGCACCAGTCCAATTTGACTCTTATGGTAGATAGGTTTAAGACAACCTTTTAAAGAAAACTATCCTAGTGGTAGCTGTGGAAAGCAGCCTTCAGGCTAAGTCTCAGAGGAATGTAAAGCAGCTTGTTTTACCTTATTATCTCTTGAATTACCAAATGAAAGGACACCACACATGTATAAATATCAAATATATATGTATTTATTACTAGACACACTCTACTAATCTCTTTATGAGATTAGAAATCAGGAACATATGCAAATATCAACGTTTCACAATAAGTTAAGCACAAATATGGCTGGGGCCTTAGGGGCGTACCAGACCATATACTAAAAAAGAGGTTTAGGAAAGTCGACTTGCAAGGGGACAAGTCCTAGGGCCTGTAGAATCGCTGGGGCTTCACTTATCCACCCAAGGCAGGTAAGTTAAGGACCCACGGGAGACGCGTGCAGTGTGAGAACACAGCCGCGGGTTCCCTATTGATTTCAATGGAGCAAGTCGCGGTTGGATTTTTAAAGTTTAAGGTTACTTCTAGAGAGTCTACAAGCAAGCCACTTACAAGGTAAGTAGTTTGAGGGCCAACACCCACAGGAGCACCGGAGTGCACGAGGTACCTCACCCAGGGAAGCCGGGTGCATAGGTGTCTTTTGGTGTCGGGTCGCGTCGTCGTTTTCAATGGAAGCCGAAGAAGTTTTGCTGCTTTTGAAGACTGGAGAAGTGTCCGGTGGAATCCAAGGCTGGATTCAAGATGAAGAAGACCTGAAAGCAGAAGGGACAGTGTTCACAGTCACTTCCCAGTGACCCGGGGCCAGGAAGATGGATGCCCACGGAACTCAGGTGATTTCAGTTGATCAAGAGTGTTTTGACTCTTCAGCCACGACGGTCCAGGAGGCGTCAACGATGACCAGGAGCTGGATGAGGAGTGTCTCACAAAGTCTGCAGCTTACTGAGGTGTCGGCAACCGGATTGGAGCCAACAAGCCTTGGCAACAGCAAGTCTCGTGGAAATTGAAGAAAGTCAGCGGTGCAGACCAGCAAGGTTTGAGGGACTCACCCAGCAAAGGTAAGTCAGGGCAGGCCTGGAGCAACCAGGGGAGCCCTTTGGTTCGATGAGAAAGTCTTCAGGGGACCCACAAGGCAGCCGGCAAGGGATCGCAAAGACGCCTCATGAGGATTCGCTTCACAGGAGCCCACGGTCACGTGGGACGAGGTAGGCCTCTGATTTTAGAGGGAAATCCTGCTGGAGGGTTGGACCACACGTGGCCCAATGCACAAGTTCGTAGAACGTCGTGAAGGGGTTGCACTTGACAATAGTGCATGGTACCCGTGTATTGCTGTTCCTCGTCACTTGTGGGGTCCACTCACCTCAGCTCTGCTTGGGACTCACAATGGCCGTCGAGAAGTCAGGAAATCCACTTCCGGGGCTGCAGGGACTTCGGACTCCGGCGGGAGTGGGAATGTTTGCGACCGTTGATTCAAGTTTTTGGTGCCTGCCAAGCAGGGGAGTCACTCCTTGACTCCAAGGGAGATTCTTCAGTCTTCCAAAGGTAGTGGAACGTCAAAGGTCCAGGATTCTTCTTGTAGAGCGTCCTCCAGGGATATCTGATTTGCAATGGCAAGGTTTCCCTATCTTATACTAAAGGAAAGGGAGGGACTAGCACTATGACCACTCCTCTGGGAGGTCAGGGGAGTGGGTGGTTACACCCACTTCCCTTTGTCCAGTTTCGCGCCAGAGCAGGGGCAGGTAGCTCCTGAACCGGTTCGAGCTGGCATATGCACAGAGGAGCCTACTGCTCCCCCAATTCAGGACTTCAAAGCACTCTAGGAGTGCACCCACCCAGCCCCAATACACTAAATCCTGTCTGGAAGGCGGTGACACCTCCCTGTGACAGGATACCTATTGTTGGGCCTCCTCCACTGCGAGTTTCAGTCAGCATCAGGAGGGCAGCCCAGTGTATGTGCTGGTGGCATCCATTTTGTGATGCCAAGGCTCTTTCAGATTTCTACCGTGTTTCCACAGTAGGTACATGTCGTCCCCTCTAGAAGGGTGGGATCATACTCCCACACCAGTTACTGGTGTGGGGGTATGATTCCAAGTTGTTTGACACCAAACACAACATGTTTTGATGCAGTCATTCCAAAGTTAGCATTTATCGGTAGGTTATAATGCACTTAAGAGTATATGGTTTAACCGCATCCACAAACAGCCACAGAGAATAGACTCTGCTAGCTGCAGAGGGGCCTTGCTCATGCAGTGGCACCCCCTCACATTGTAAACCAAGCACCCTGCCCTCAGGATTGATAGGGCCTGCCTTAGGGGTGACTATGCCCTTGGTACATAAGGTACCATATACTAGGGGCTCATAAGCTACCACAGTATCCAATCACTAGTGCATCTAATATGCACTCCAAGTTGTTTAGAGAGAACAGAGAGACTGGGGCCCTGATTAGCAGGGACTTCGCCAGACTATAGCCAGAAACCAGTGTTAACATCAGAAAAAAAGTGGGGGCAACATAAGTGCAGATCCTACTCTCCTACACAAACCCCCCCCCCCCCCCAAACGCAGGGACACTAAACTAACCATGACCAGTTGAGTCTTCGTGTTCTAAGTGGATATACCTTGAGAGTCCATCTGCATTGGCATGTTGGGTCCCAGGTCTATGTTCCACTGTATAGTCCATCCCCTGTAGGGAAATGGACCACCTTAGCAGTTTAGGATTTTCACCTTTCATCTGTTTAAGCCATAGGAGGGGCTTGTGGTCAGTCTGAACTATGAAGTGAGTGCCAAACAAGCATGGCCTCAGCTTCTTCAGGGCCCGCACCACAGCAAAGGCCTCCCTCTCTATAGCTGACCAACGTTTCTCTCTAGGGGTCAGCCTTCTGCTTATAAAAGCTACTGGCTGGTTTTGACCTTCATCATTCAGTTGAGACAGTACAGCTCCCACACCCAGCTCAGAGGCATCTGTTTGGACAATGAACTTTTTTGTGTAGTCTGGACTCTGTAAGATGGGGGCAGTGCACATGGCCTGCTTTAGGTCATCAAATGCCTTTTGACACCTAGCTGTCCACTGAACCTTATTTGGCATTTTCTTTGAGGTAAGATCATTTAAGGGGGTCACTATAGATCCATATCCCTTAACAAACCTCCTATAGTACCCAGTCAGGCCTAAAAAGGCTCTCACCTTTGTCTGGGTGGTTGGAGCTACCCATTCCATTATGGTCTGGATTTTGCTCTGCAATTGTTGAACCTGGCCTCCACCTACAAGGTGGCCCAGGTACACAACCTGACTCTGCCTTATCTGGCCCTTAGTGGCCTTGATAGTGAGGCCTGCTTTTTGCAGGGCCTCCAAAACATTTCTCAGGTGGACCAGGTGATCCTGCCAGGTGGAACTAAAGATAGCAATATCATCAAGATAAGCTGAGCAATAAGTCTCCATACCTGTCAGAACTTTGTTCACCAACCTCTGTAAAGTGGCAGGTGCAGTGTGCAAACCAAAGGGCATCACCATAAAGTGGTAGTGCCCACCAGGGGTTGAAAATGCTGTTTTGGCCTTGGCATCATCAGCTTACTTGATTTGCCAGTAGCCAGCTGTCAGGTCAAATGTACTCAGATATTTGGCTGAGGCCAAAGTGTCAATGAGCTCATCTGCCCTGGGAATTGGATTGGCATCAGTCCTGGTGACTGCATTGAGGCCAATGTAGACTACACAAAACCTCATTTCTTTCTTCCCACCCTGGGTAGGAGGTTTAGGCACAAGGACTACTGGACTAGCCCAAGGGTTATCTGAAGGCTCAATTACACCTCGTTCTAACATTTTCTGGACTTCAGTCCTGATACAGTCCCTGACATGGTCAGGTTGCCTGTAGATTTTACTCTTGACAGGCAGACTGTCTCCAGTGTCCACCTCATGGGTGCACCAGGAAGTCTGACTAGGGGTCAGGCTAAACATATGTCTGAACTGCTGCAGAACTTGTCTGCATTCAGTTTGCTGATGGTCAGTGAGGCTGCTTGCCAAAGCAACACCATCTACTGACCCATCATCAGGGTTCTGTGAGAGCAGGTCAGGGAGAGGGTCACTCTCCTCCTCCTGTTCCTCATCAGTTGCCATGAGCAAGCCCATGTCAGCCCTGTCAACATATGGTTTCAATCTGTTGACATGGAGCACACTAAGGGGGCTCCTGGGAGTTCCAAGATTCACCAAGTAGGTGACTTCTCCCTTTATCTCAACAATTGCATGGGGGCCACTTGTCTTGGAGAGCTGCTGGGGCCACAGGCTCCAACACCAATACTTTCTGCCCTGGCTGGTATACAGTCAGCACAGCCTTTTGGTCATGCCAAGTTTTTTGTAGTTCTTGGCTTGCCTCCAGGTTTTTGGTTGCCTTCTTCATGTATTCAGCCATCCGGGAGCGGAGAACAAGTATATAGTACATCACATCCTGTTTGGGAGGTTTGAGAGGTAACTCCCAGCCCTCCTTCACCAAACATAATGGACCTCTTACAGGATGCCCAAACAGAAGTTCAAAAGGGCTGTAGCCAACCCCCTTCTGTGGAACCTCCCTGTATGCAAACTGTCAAGAATTCCTGTCATGCGAGGGGAGGAAAACGGTAACCAGCGAAAACGGACTACATCTCCCAGGATGCTTAGCGGTTGAGAGGTTATGTAAACAGGAGAGCTGTTACATAACTCAAGGAAAACACGCCCTTATGTAAACAGGAGAGCTGTTACATAACTCAAGGAAAACACGCCCTTATGTAAACAGGAGAGCTGTTACATAACTCAAGGAAAACACGCCCTAATGTAAACAGGAGAGCTGTTACATAACTCAAGGAAAACACGCCCTATAAAGGGAGGAACCGGGAGGTACAATGCTGTCGGATATTGTGTTCACAACCGACGTACCTGCTTAGTGAAGAGCAGTGTTCCGGAGTGGTGCTCCAGTAAGGCAAGAACGGACGTAGGTCGAGTCGTTACTCCCTGGGCCGTGTCTTGCCCCATCGTCACCTGTGAAGGACCCGGAAGCTCTACCGGATAACCATTGAGCTTCGCTTTTTGACTCGGCTGAGTCAAAGCGCAGTGGCGCTTTTGCTGGTTGGAGTCGTAACTCCCAGCCCGACCAGAGATACAGGGACTGCCAGCTGTAACGCACACCAGGAGGTGTTTGCCGCGTTACAGACTCGGAAGTCCACAGGATCGATCGAGCGGCTGCTCTCGGTTCAGTCTTCTTTGCTTGTGATTGGGGGTTATCCAACCGGATACTTTCCTGAGGGGAATAAAGAGAGGGATCAGGTCATTCGCATGGCGGAGGTGGCTCCTCAGTCACAGAGAATGGCAGCTGAAGGACGGGATACCCCTGAAGGGCAGGTGCCTATTGATACCCACGCCTAGGCTAAGGAAACAAGCATTCATCTGGTGCCATGACTCTCCATGCGCAGGTCATTTGGGCTTTGAAAAAACGGTGGCTAGCATGGGACGGCATTTCTGGTGGCCAACCATGAGAGTGGATGTCAGGAGGTGGGGACAGGAGTGTCCTACGTGTGCTACCATGAAGGCCGACCATGGCCGAACCCAAGGGCTCTTACATCCACTTCCGACCCCGGATAGACCATGGGATAGCATATCACTGGACTTCGTGGTGGGCCTACCGGTAGACCAGGGGATGACGACAATACTGGTGGTGGTGGATTACTTGTCGAAAATGGGGCACTTCATCCCCTGCAAGAGAGTCCCTACGGCCGGGGAATTGGCGTCACTACTCCTAAAGAATGTGGTACGACTGCATGGATTACCTGGGGTGATCGTGTCGGACCGGGGGGCGCAGTTTACTGCACAATTCTGGAAGACTTGGTGCACTGCGCTGCATGTTAAGACCGCCCTGTCCACCAGCTACCACCCTCAAACGGACGGCCAAACCGAGCGCCTGAACCAAACGCTCAAACAGTATCTGCGATGTTTTGTGGACCAGGGCAGGGAAGAATGGGTCGACTTGCTATGGGTTGCAGAGATCGCCTATAACAACGCCACTCACAGCTCCACACAGTCATCTCCGTTCTATAGCAACTATGGCCAACATCCCAGGTTCTTGCCATTTCTACATCCGTTCAGAGAGGACAGGATTCCCGCCACAGCGGACAGGGTGGCACACATAAAAGACACGTTGACGCGCTCAAGGGCTGTCCTAATAGAGGCCAAGAGAAGATACAAGGCTGCGGCAGACAGGAAGAGAAGGCCCGGGCCACTGTACCGCACTGGAGACTACGTCTGGATATCCACAAGAAACATGAGGTTTCGAAAGAACAGTGTGTTCCATCCCAAGTACATGGGCCCCTATCGAATTACCAAGTGTATGGGTCCCGTGAACGTGAAGGTGTGCCTGCCCCAGTCATTGCGGATACACCCTGTCTTTCATGTATCATTGCTCAAACCAGCACCCTCCAAGCCGTCTGGGACACCTAGGCCGGTATGCGTGGAGTCGGAGGTGGAGTATGAAGTGTCGGGCATACGGGCGTCCCAATGGCGCAGGGGGAAGCTGTGGTACCTGGTTGCGTGGAAAGGCTATGGCCCGGAGGAGCAGTCATGGGAACCGGCTGAAGGGGTTCATGCTCCGCGCTTGGTCTCCTTGTTCCATCGGCGTTTTCCTGCCAGCGCTGGACCCGTGGGGAGCCGCTGAGAGGGAGGATGTACTGTCAAGAATTCCTGTCATGCGAGGGGAGGAAAACGGTAACCAGCGAAAACGGACTACATCTCCCAGGATGCTTAGCGGTTGAGAGGTTATGTAAACAGGAGAGCTGTTACATAACTCAAGGAAAACACGCCCTTATGTAAACAGGAGAGCTGTTACATAACTCAAGGAAAACACGCCCTTATGTAAACAGGAGAGCTGTTACATAACTCAAGGAAAACACGCCCTTATGTAAACAGGAGAGCTGTTACATAACTCAAGGAAAACACGCCCTATAAAGGGAGGAACCGGGAGGTACAACGCTGTCGGATATTGTGTTCACAACCGACGTACCTGCTTAGTGAAGAGCAGTGTTCCGGAGTGGTGCTCCAGTAAGGCAAGAACGGACGTAGGTCGAGTCGTTACTCCCTGGGCCGTGTCTTGCCCCATCGTTACCTGTGAAGGACCCGGAAGCTCTACCGGATAACCATTGAGCTTCGCTTTTTGACTCGGCTGAATCAAAGCGCAGTGGCGCTTTTGCTGGTTGGAGTCGTAACTCCCAGCCCGACCAGAGATACAGGGACTGCCAGCTGTAACGCACACCAGGAGGTGTTTGCCGCGTTACAGACTCGGAAGTCCACAGGATCGATCGAGCGGCTGCTCTCGGTTCAGTCTTCTTTGCTTGTGATTGGGGTATCGGTGACGCATCACCAGGAGGTGACTCCGCGTCCCGGTGCAGTCTGAGGAAGAGGTTGAGCGGCTGCTCCCTTCAGGTAGAGACCCCGGCTGGGTGTTTCCCTGACTCCTCGATTCTCCCCAACACTCTTCGTGCCCCTCACAGCCTACCGATTGGCATTGTCGGCCATTTCATTTCTGCCCTCTGTTGGCATACGCCGGGATCGGCGTATATGCAGAGGACGGTTAGGACCATCCATGCTGTGGGCTGGTAACGTACTTAGCCTGGAGGATTCCAGTGACTATAACCTTTGTTTATTCCTTGTATTATTTTTGCCTTCATTAAAATAACTAAACCTTCACAAGTGGTTGCGTTCTCATTATCGTGTCTGTTAAACGATCCTGAGACGTTCAGGGCGTTACACAAACAGAAGGCAGGGAAGTAAAAGGTCCCATTTTCGCCTAAGCTTTTCTGGGAGGCCTTTAATCATTCCCTTTAGGGTTTTGTTGAACCTTTCAACTAACCCATTGCATTGTGGGTGATAGGGAGTAGTGAATTTGTAGTTTACACCACACTCCTTCCACATTGCTTTTATATACCCTGACATGAAGTTGGTGCCTCTGTCAGATGTAACCTCCTTAGGGAAACCCACTCTGGAGAAAATTCCAATGAGGGCTCTTGCCACCACAGGGGCTGTGGTGGTCCTGAGGGGAATTGCTTCTGGGTACCTGGTGGCATAATCCACTACCACAAGGATAAACCTGTGCCCAGATGCTGTTGGAGGGTCAAGGGGACCAACAATGTCAATCCCTACTCTTTCAAAGGGTACCCCACCCCAGGTAGTGGTATCAGGGGGGCCTTTCTTGTGCCACCTGACTTGCCACTGGCTTGGCAAGTGACACAGGAGCGACAAAACTCCTTTGTGTCCTCTGACATGTGTAGCCAATGAAAATGTGGAACAAGCCTGTCCCAGGTCTTGTTTTGGCCCAAGTGGCCTGCTAAAGAGACGTCATGTGCTAGGGTCAAGAGGAACCCCCTAAACTTCTGAGGTATTACCAACCTCCTGGTGGCTCCAGGGGTAGGATCTCTAGCATCAGAATATAGGAATCCCTCATCCCAATAAACGTTATGGGACCCACTAGCACTCCCAGCAGCCTCAGCAGCAGCCTGCTGTCTGAGGGATTCAAGAGAGGGGCAGCACTGTTGCTTCTGACTCAGATCTTCCCTGGAAGGTCCCCCTGCCCCCAAGAACTCAACCTGATCAGGCTCAAGTCCCTCTGGGGCAGTTCCTTCTTCAGGATCTGCTTCTCCTCCCTCAGGAGGGGAATCTGAGATCTGAGACAGAGGGGAAGGCACTGCCTTAACCCTACTGCTCCTCCTCTTGGGTAGCACCTGGTCCATACTTTCAGGATCCAGAGCTGGTTCAGTTTGATGCATTTTGGCTTGTGACCTGGTCACAGTAAATACCTCTGCAGGTATGCCCAACATCTCAGCATGAGTGCATAACTCTACTTCAGACCAGGCTGAAGCCTCTTGATCATTGCCCAATAGACATTCTACAGGGAGGTCTGCACTGACTACTACCTTCTTGAGGCCAGTTACCCCTCCCCAGGAGAAATTCACAACTGCCAGACTATGGTTGGTCCTGACATGCTTGCATTGGTAACCTGGTACATTTCACCCAGGATGATCTGCTAAGGGTCCACAAGATCCTCTGCCACCATGGTGACACTAGCACATGTGTCCCTGAATGCCAAAGCTTGTTTGCCATTTATTACAGGCTGCTGTTTGTATTTGCCCAGATTACTGGGGGTCACTAGGAAGGACATACCAATGTCTCCATCACAAATCAGCAATGCCTGAGTGGGTACTCTGACTAGGACAGAGTCCACTCCAGAACCCAGGGTCAACCCTACTACACCCTTATTCTGAGTACCACCTCCACCAGTAGCTGAACTAGGGAAATCAGATGCCTTAGGGGCAGGAGTGGTGGTAGTTTGGTCTTTGGACTTGTTACAATCAGAAGTCCAGTGCCCTTTCTGTTTACAGAATTTGCACCAGGGCTTCTTTTGGCCTTTTCCCTTTGTAGACTGTGAATCCCCACCAGATGCAGATTTTTGGGGCCCTTGTGAAGACTTCTGGTCTTTTGACTTATCCCCACCTTTCTCAGAGCCTTTAGGATCCTGCTTCTTAGTGTCACCCCCTTGGTTCTGGGTTTTCTGCCTCAACCTGGTTCTGACCCATTTGTCTGCCTTCTTTCCCAATTCTTGCGGAGAGGTCAGATCAGAGTCCACCAAGTACTGATGCAACAACTGGTTTTGGCAATTTTCTAAGAATCTGTTCTCTCATCATAAGATTATACAATCCCTTAAAATCAGTTACTCTACTACCAACCAGCCAACCCTCCAGAGCCTTGGTTGCACAATCTACAAAGTCTGTCCAGTCCTGATTCTGTGCTTTCTGGGTGTCTCTGAACTTCAACCTGTACTGTTCAGTGGTTAAGCCAAACCCATATATTAATGCACTTTTCAGGACTTCATAGTCATCAGCATCCTCTTCTCTAACAGTGAGGAGCTTGTCTCTACTTTTATCTGAAAAGGAGAGCCACAAGATTGCTCCCCACTGTTTCTGGGGGACCTGTTGTACTCTACAGGCCCTCTCCATAGCAGTTATCCATTTGTGGATATCATCCCCACTCTGGTAGGGAGGAACAACCTTGGACAGATTCATATGGTCTGGAATGTAATCTCTGACTCTAGGGACACTGTTGCTGCCACCAGGGGGTTCTAACCCCTCTTTTCTAGAAGCTCTCTGGAGCTCAAAGGCTTCTTTATCTAATGGCAACTGCTTGGCCTTAAGGGCAAACCTTGCTTCCTCATACTGCAGCAGTTTGTACATTCTTTCAGTCTTCTGTTAAAGTATGAGCACCTCTGATGGACAGATTCTCTGCCAGAGTGAGATGAGTGGTCAGAGTCCCTAGAAAGGGACCTAGGCCTCTCCTCCACTCTGTCAGTTCTCTTAGGGAGAATTCATCTGTCTTTTTCAGACCCATATGGGTCTGGGCCTTCAACCACAGAGTCCTGGTCATCTTGATTTTCATCATCTGACCCAGACACTGTAATTGACCCACTCCCTGATTCAGATCTGTTAGCTCCTAGAGCCAACCTCAGATGATCTGCTATCAGCAGATCTATCAGGCCTAGTGTGGAGGGACTCTGTCCTAGCTTCGGGTGTCTTGCAACACACATGGCCTTCAAGTCAAAGAGGGTCATGTCCTTATACTGAGGCTGGGTGGACACACTGGCTCCATCCCTTGGGGACATTCTAGTGTTGTGCAGTGTTGTACTACCTACACTAGTTTGTGGCCTACTGATCCTAGCTTGAGCTGTAGCAAGGGTGTGCTATCCCTTCACTCACAGCTCTAAGTTCAGTAGAACTTATTGATACTAAGCTTGACTTTTATATGTACCTTGAGTACCTTTAGTGGTTTTCAGTTAGTAATTCAAATAGATATTTTCTGGTAAAGCAATGGCAAGCTGGAATCCCACACGCTGCCCACCAATGTGAGAAGTTGGCCTGGCATATGCTGGTCACTAGTTAAAGCGGCCACCTTGCACCAGTCCAGTTCGACTCTTATGGTAGATAGGTTTAAGACAACCTTTTAAAGAAAGCTATCCTAGTGGTAGCTGTGGAGAGCAGCCTTCAGGCTAAGTCTCAGAGGAATGTAAAGCAGCTTGTTTTACCTTATAATCTCTTGAATTACCAAATGAAAGGACACCACACAGGTATATATATCAAATATATATGTATTTATTACTAGACACACTCTACTAATCTCTTCATGAGATTAGAAGTCTGGAACATATGCAAATATCAACGTTTCACAATAAGTTAAGCACAAATATGGCTGGGGCCCTAGGGGCGTACAAGACCATATACTAAAAAAGAGGTTTAGGAAAGTCGACTTGCAAGTGCACAAGGCCTAGGGCCTGTAGAATCGCTGGGGCTTCACTAATCCACCCAAGGCAGGTAAGTAAAGGACCCACGCGTGCAGTGTGAGAACACAGCTGCGGGTTCCCTTTTGATTTCAATGGAGCAAGTCGCGGTTGGATTTTTAAAGTTTAAGGGTACTTCTAGAGAGTCTACATGCAAGCCACTTACAAGGTAAGTAGTTTGAGGGCCAACACCCACGGGAGCACCGAAGTGCACGAGTTACCTCACCCAGGGAAGCCGGGTGCATAGGTGTCTTTTGGTGTCGGATCGCGTCGTCGTTTTCAATGGAAGCCGAAGAAGTTTTGCTGCTTGTGAAGACTGGAGAAGTGTCCGGTGGAATCCAAGGCTGGATTCAAGATGAAGAAGACCTGAAAGCAGAAGGGACAGTGTTCACAGTGACTTGCCAGTGACCCGGGGCCAGGAAGATGGATGCCCACGGAAGTCGGGTGATTTCAGGTGATCAAGGGTGTTGTGACTCTTCAGCCACGAGGTCCAGGAGGTGTGGATGACAACCAGAAGCTGGATTCGGAGTGTCCCATTAAGTCTGCAGCTTACTGATGTGTCGGCAACCGGATTGGAGCCAACAAGCCTTGGCAACAGCAAGTCTCATGGAAATTGAAAAAAGTCAGCGGTGCAGACCAGCAAGGTCTGAGGGACTCACCCAGCAAGGGTAAGTCAGGGCAAGCCTGGAGCAATCAGGGGAGCCCTTTGGTTTGATGAGAAAGTCTTCAGGGGACCCACAAGCCAGCCAGCAAGGGATCGCAAAGATGCCTCGTAAGGATTCGCTTCACAGGAGCCCACGGTCACTTGGGACAAGGTAGGCCTCTGATTTTCGAGGGAAATCCTGCTGGAGGCTTGGACCACACATGGTCTAATGCACAAGTTTGTAGTATATCGTGAAAGGGTTGCACTCGACAATAGTGCACGGTACCCATGTATTGCTGTTCCTCGTCACTCGTGGGGTCCACTCGCCTCAGCTCTGCTTGGGACTCACAATGGCTGTCGAGAAGTCAGGAAATCTACTTCCGGGGCTGCAGGGACTTTGGACTCCGGCGGGAGTGGGAATGTTTTCGACCGTTGATTCAAGTTTTTGGTGCCTGCCAAGCAGGGGAGTCACTCCTTGACTCCAAGGGAGATTCTTCAGTCTTCCAAAGGTAGTGGAACGTCTAAGGTCCAGGATTCTTCTTGTAGAGCGTCGTCCAGGGATATCTGATTTGCAATGGCAAGGTTTCCCTATCTTATACTAAAGGAAAGGGAGGGACTAGCACTATGACCACTCCTCTGGGAGGTCAGGGGAGTGGGTGGTTACACCCACTTCCCTTTGTCCAGTTTCGCGCCAGAGCAGGGACAGGTAGCCCCTGAACCGGTTTGAGCTGGCATATGCACAGAGGAGCCTACTGCTCCCCAGTTCAGGACTTCAAAGCACTCTAGGAGTGCACCCACCCAGCCCCAATACACTAAATCCTGTCTGGAAGGTGGGGACACCTCCCTGTGACAGGATGCCTATTGTTGGGCCTCCTCCACTGCGAGTTTCAGTCAGCAGCAGGAGGGCAGCCCAGTGTCTGTGCTGGTGGCATCCGTTTTGTGATGCCAGGGCTCTTTCAGATTTCTACCGTGTTTCCACAGTAGGTACATGTCGCCCCCTCTAGAAGGGTGGGATCATACTCCCACACCAGTTACCGGTGTGGGGGTATGATTCCAAGTTGTTTGAGACCAAACACGACATGTTTTGATGCAGTCATTCCAAAGTTAGCATTTACCGGTAGGTTATAATGCACTTAAGAGTATATGGTTTAACCGCATCCACAAACAGCCACAGAGAATAGACTCTGCCAGCTGCAGAGGGGCCTTGCTCATGCAGAGGCACCCCCTCACATTGTAAACCAAGCACCCTGCCCTCGGGATTGATAGGGCCTTCCTTAGGGGTGACTGATAGGTTTATATGTGTGTGTATGGTGAGATATAGGGAACCTATACCTCTGTGAGGAGTGCTAACACTACCTCACCCAGGCTGCAGTAGCAGGCCTGTGGTGTCAGATTTAGTCTGCTTCCCAGGGGTGGCATAATACATGCTTCAACCCCTGGTAGGCCTATGAAGTACATATGCCCTTGGTACCTAAGGTACCATATACTAGGGGCTAATAAGGTACCACAGTATCCAATCACTAGTGCATCTAATATGCACTCCAAGTTGTTTACAGAGAACAGAGAGACTGGGGCCCTGATTAGCAGGGACCCAGCCAGACTATAGCCAGAAACCAGTGTTAACATCAGAAAAAAAGTGGGGGCATAAGTGCAGATCCTACTCTCCTACAGCGCTGCCTACTGGAAAGACAGAATTCTTGTGTAAATGAACAAAGCTATCTCTTTGGTTTAGAGAAACAGGCAATGGAGATGTGTTTATGTTGTTGCTAACAGATTTTGATTAAAGAAAACTTAAGAAAAGTTTGCTGATACATTTTGTAAAGGGGTCAGCAAGAGCAGGAGTATTTGGAAAGGCTGACGACAGAAAGACCGCGTTGGGATTGGTCAGTCGTGGAAAGATGAAGCTTTCACTGATTGATGCATTAGTGTGAGACACGCTAGGATTGGAGAACTACAAGAATGACGTAAATGCTCTGGATTGGTGCCTTAGTGTGAGTCAGGCTAGGATTGGTCAGAAAACTGAGAAGCCGTGAAAAGGTGAATTGCGGAGCTCCATTGATTAAGTGTTTGAAAATTAAAACAAAATGTATTACGATCCACCTGAAAAGGAGAAAAAGTCATGGTTTGGAAAAATCAAAGACCTATTTAAGAAAGATAAGCCAATTGTAACTAGAGAAGGACAGATACTTCCTCCACCCAAAATGCCTGCATCCTTTATGGTGGCGAAATATGGTAATCATACATGCATTTGGTTGGAAAATTGGGTAGAATATACCAAAGATGATGGAGTACTAGCGTTTCCGGAAAATGGTTCATTTAGTCTAGCTGTACTAAGGAATTTGAGAGATAGAATGATGAGATTGGAACCGAAACCCAGACCTACCCAATTTGAGGCTTTGACGGAAGAAGAGATGTATGAAAGAGAAAGGCATCGGAGTGGAAGAAGGTATAATTATGTGTTTGGTAGACATTATGGTCAAGAAAGCCATGACAGAATGAGAAGATGGCGTAATGCGAGCATGACTGGAGGCATGTTTCCTCTGAGAAGTGTTGGAGATACAGGTGGTAGAAAATGTACAGAAAAAAGAAATTATACGGAGTCAGAAGGTTACAGATATGGAGTGAATGAATCTGAGGATGAAGTGCTAGAGGACATTTTCTATAAAAAAACACCTCCATATCAACAGGATTCTGCGATAGTGACACCAAGTGCACCACCAAAGGAAACTATAACATATAAAAGTTTTTAACAAATGCCGAATACATTTGGGAAAAATAATCCATTTAATGATTCAGAAATGTCACAGACGGTAAGAATTGATAATGAAAAATCTGTTGAACTAGTTAGAACAACCCAGGATATAACTAAAAAGATTAGAGAATTAACAAAGAATACGGAAGCAGTGACTGTGCCTGTAACTATAGGACCAGTGATACCAGTCTTTGATAAACAAAAAGATAATGAGCATTGTTTAACAGTCCCGTATAATGGCGGTATGCAAAAGGAGAAAGAAAGGAGTAGTTCAGGAGAAAATGAATGGAAGATTACTGCAGGAATATCAGGAATAAGTACACCTAAAAATTTGACTGTAAACCAGAGTTCAGCAAATAAGACACTTACGGCAACAGAATCAGCCACAGAAACCCCAGAGAAAATGGTAGATAAAATGAGAATAGCGACAACCCCTGTAGGACCAACATCTGAAGAATTAAGTGATTGGTTAAGAAGTTTGCAGAAAAAGGTTACAGAACCACAACCTTTAGATGTGGCGAAATTAAAAGTAACTTTAGAAGAATTAATTGGAGGAACTATTCCAACTGAAAAATTAAAAGCATACCAAGATGAAGAATTAATGTTTTTGTGTAAAATCATTACTTGGAGAGCAAGGACTTTGCATGAAAAGTTAGAAGAGAAAGCACGTGAAATGGGAATAGATTTTGAAAAAATAAGGTAATTGCAGAAGCCATACAGAGTAGATTTTACTGAGAAAGACATTGAAAATTTGAATACGGCAGGAAGGTTAACCCAAATTAAAGAGTTGATTGCATTATTAAGAAAATGGGGTGATGTGGATCGATGGAAAAGTAGATGGTTTAGAAGGAGAGAGGAAACCACAGACAAAGCCTCTCTAGCTTTCCCGATAAGAGAGAAAGAGCCAGTGGTAACAGAATGTCCCATGAGAGAAATTCCTGGAAGAGGATATGTACATGTTCCATGGACTAGACAGGATATTTTGTCATTTACAAATGATTTTCCAAGGTTGAGAGAAAAGCCAGTTGAATGGTATAGACAGGCAGATAGGTTTGTCAAACTTTCACAGGTATTATGGATAGATTTGAATGGTCTTTGTGACATAATTGTGCCTGCAGATTTATGGACAGAATGTAAAATTACTATAGATTAGCCAACTCAGGAGTACCCTAGGGATCCTAAGACAGGAGCCCCAGATCCAGAAGTAATGACAAAATATGATCAGGTAATTACGTTTCTGAAAAATAAAGTACCTCTGAAAGAAACTGATTGGTTAAAAATTGATAGAACTCACCAGGAGGTCAAAGAATCAGTGCATGTATATTACAAGAGGTTACTGTTGACTTTTAAGCAATACAGTGGAGATGAGAAACTAAGTGAAAAGGATTTGAGTCATTTTGTTTACAGATTTGTTGATGGTTTAAAGCCTGAAGTTCGGGAAATGATTAAACAACATATGGTAGATTGGCAAAATAAGAAAATAGATGAAGTGTTGGGACATGCAAAATATTTTAGTGATGAAATTGAAGCCAAACAACGCAAATTGAAGGAAAAGGCAATGTGGGCACAGGTTAAAGTAGCGGAGTGACGAAAAGCCCAGTTAATTGAACAAACCAGTGGAATAGGACAAGCAAGACAAAAACCTAATATTAGAAAGGGAAAAGGGCATATTAGCAGAGATTAAGCTAAAAAGAAGTGGCCATGTCATAATTGCGGAAAATTAGGGCATTGGAATTCCGAGTGTAAATTGCCACCGAAAGCTAATGGTGATAATTCATCATTGAATCCACAGGTGCAGAATGAGGTGAGTTGCCAACCGCTGCGACAGCAGCAGGTTGTTACCCAACAGTGTCAGGTGCCAAAGCCATCTTTTCCACAGAACCTAAATCCTCAAAGATACAGTAAATAGACAGGATTCTACAACAAAGAACAGGTAACAAAGCTACCGCGCGCTGGTGCCATTTCGCAGTATTGGCTGCAATGCAATGAAAGGGAGTCAGAGGAGAGTTATTGACGGTGCCTAGGAGAGGAAGAGGAGTGCGTACTTGGCACAACTCTAGAAGTAGACCAGACGGGACCCTTTGTGGATGGAAAGGTGAATGAAGTAAATGTTACTTTCCTAGTGGATACTGGTGCTACTCGTTCAACTGTTAGATCAGCTGAAGTAAAAAATCCTCCTCTCTCTGGTGAGACAATCCAAGTGGTTGGAGTTTCTAATAAACAGATAAAAGTGTCATGCCCCGAGGTTCGGATCGGTAGACGGTCCAGTATATAAGGTCCCTAAGCGCTCTCGAACGCGCTTAGCGTTCTAGCCTGGAGACCTGTTTCCGTCCCTGGTTCGTGTTGCCTGACTTCCGGTTTGTGGTTTCCTGCTTCCGGAGTCGCGTTCGTTGTGTTTGAGTGTTTTGCGGTTAATGCCCGCGTTCTTGGCGTTCTCGGTGAGACGCTATCTGATCCAAGTAGCGATCCTGCTAATTTAGTGCAGTTTTCGTGCCGCTTTGTTCTCGCTGTCATCGTCGTTACATTTCCATCCTTGGTGGCGGCGTGAAGCGTGAGTGTATTATATACCCTTTCCTCTTGCACCTCCTCTCGTAGTTGCATTCACTCCTTGGTGGCGGCGTATAGCGTGAGTGGTATTTGTTCCCTGTTTTGTTGCAGCCCATTTCCTTATGCCCCCACATCCCAAGATTTCCTAGTTCCCAGGACTTGGCCCCCACTAGCCGCGCCCTCAAAAAGGCGGTATTTAACAGTCCCGGATATTTCGAGCTTTACACACAACCCCTTGTTACTCCCTTCCTAACCTCAGCCTCTTGTTACGTGTGGACTGTCACGCCTCGCTGGCGCTTGGCCCACAGTTCGGGCAACACACCAAGCATATCCTCACTGCCTCTCCGCTGTAAGACAGACCTACTCGCCACGCAGTGCAGCGAGAATCGCCCCCCCCCCCCCCCGGGGCAGAAGAGCATCTTGAAGTCCGAAGGGGACGCCAGCGTGGATCACGGTACCGGTGGCCGTTGTACAACTGAAGCACGGTAACAGCGCTGTGCGCTGACCTTTATTTTACCTATAGCAAAAATACAGATCGGGTGGGGGTAACAGTTGTTGTTTTGTTCTATCTCTGCAGCTCTCTCCAGCTCTCTACCTACACCTGAATAGATTCTCGTTTTAACATGTCACATGGACCATAGCTGGAGAATCTGTGATTCTATTGTTGATTATTAGGGTGAGTTGGTTGTATGAGGAGAGCCATTTGTTACATTGGAGGGGACAGTCCCTGAATCATTTGCTTTGTGTGGTATAGGAAACCCTGGCCCGCTCTTCCCAGCCTGCACTTCCCAAGATTCACACCACTTCTGAGTGGAGGTGACAGACCCACCATAGAGAAGAGCATAACCACCATCGGTAGGTAGGATTCAAGAGTTAGTAATGTCTTAATAATTGTAGTGAACATTGTGATAATTGAAGTTAATCAGGCCTTTATATTACAGCAGAGAAGAGCCTCATCCTTGGTCCAGCCACAGCAACACCACTGACGTCACACCCACCTTCCCTTGTTTTGTTACCCTGTTTTCCCCTGGCGTGTCATCCGGTACTCTAGTGTTTGATAGAGACGGAAGGCCGTAGGGGAGGACTGAGACCTACTCTTCAGGTTCCTGACGCTCCTGCAGAAAACCCTGAGAACCCTTACAAAAAGCCCATCTTACCGATCCTGTAAAAGTAAGAATAGGGAAATTTGCTGATATGCATCGCTTTGTAGTATGTGACACTAGTCCTGTAAATCTGTTAGGTAGGGACTTACTTTGTAAAATGAATTGCACCATCTTTTATACACCTGATGGTATAGCTTTTGAAACTCCAGATGATGATGTTCTTTATAGAATGACAATGGCTAACCTAGAACCAGAAATTACTGATGCATTTGTTGTATTTGATCCAGAGGGAATACCTCAGGAATTAAAAGAGAAAGTGAAAACAGAAGCGTGGGATTTCACAGGAGAAGATGTCGGATTAATGAAAAGGGTAGATCCTGTGAAAATAACTGTAAAAGAAGGAGAAAATTACCCGAATACTCCTCAGTACAAGTTGATACCAGAGATTAGACAGAATGATTGAACAAGGAATTCTAAGAGAGATAATGAGCAGTCCATGTAATTCACCGATCATGGGTTTGAAAAAGCCGAATGGGACTTTTAGAATAGTGCAGGATTTGAGAAAGGTGAACAAGATTGTTGTTCTTTGCTGTCCCATTGTGCCAAACCCTTCAGTAATTCTATATCAGATTCCTCATGATGCAGAATGGTACACAGTCATTGATTTGTGTCATGGTTTCTTTTGTGTTCCATTGCACCCTGATAGCCAACAAATTTTTGCGTTCCGGTTTGGCGAGCGTATTTTGGCATGGTGCCGTATCCTCCAGGGGTATACAGAAAGTCCTTCAATATTTAATCAGATCTTAAAGAAATCACTGGAAGATTTGAAAATGTCAGAAAGTTCAGTGCTAGTCCAATATTTCGATGACGTATTAGTGGCATCGAAGACGCGAGAAGCCTATGTTGTTGACACAATTGCACTGTTAAATCATTTGGCAGATGGAGGACTTAAGGCATCACCATCAAAATTGCAGTTTTGTCAGAAACAAGTACAATACTTAGGTCATAAGATTGAAAAAGGCCTGAGAAAAGTAACATTGGAAAGGATTAAAATCATTAAAGGAATGAGAGCCCCAATGACACATAGAGAAGTCAGAATGTTTCTTGGAAAGGTGGGATACTGTCGCCAGTGGATTCGTTATTTTTCTTTGATTGCAAAACCATTGGTGCGTTTGACAAAGAGTGATGTGAGAGATCCAATTGAGCTGAATAAAGAAGAGATGAAATCTTTTAAACAATTGAGAGACAGCTTGTGTGAAGCACTGGCTCTTGGAATGCCTGATTATGAAAAAGAATTTGAGCTTTATTGCAGTGAGAGAGATGGGTGTGCTTTTTCTGTGTTAGTGCAGGGACATGGAAGATTGAGAAGACCAATTGCCTATTTTTCAGCTGTACTAGATCCAGTAGCTGTAGCATTGCCTGGATGTTTGAAAGCAGTAGCTGCCACATGTAAGAGCTTAGAACAAAGTGAAGGAATTGTAATGGGATATACTGTGAGAGTGTTTGCCCCACATGATGTGACAATCCTTTCGACAAGAAGTAAAACACAGATCATGACGCATAGTCGTCTAACTAAATATGAAAAGGTGATTTTGGGTGCTACAAATGTGAATCTTTTAAGATGCACTAATGTGAACCCATCACCGTTACTGCCTAATGCTGTGAATGCAGAAGTAAAGGATGATGTTGATCATGATTGCCTGGAAGTGCTTGATTTTTGCACCAAACCACGTCCTGATATAAAGGACATGCCTTTGAAAGAGTCTGACTATGTGGTGTTTGTAGACGGGTCATGCTGTGTGCACTGTTGCAACCGTCTTGGAAGCATCTTGTTTGAAAAGAGTACGATCTGCTCAAGTTGCCGAGTTGTTTGCACTGATTAGAGCATGCAAATTGGGAAAGAATTTGCGAGTCACTGTGATTACTGACAGCCAATATGGGTTTGGAGTGGTGCATGACTTTGGGCAGATTTGGTCCCAAAGAGTTTTCTTGACGTCGAGTGGAACTTCAATTAGAAATGCAGAAAAAGTTGGCAAGTTACTTGAGGCGATACAGCTGCCTAAACAGATAGCTGTCGTAAAATGTGCAGCACACAAGAAAGGAACATATTATGTGTCAGCTGGTAAATAATTTGCAAATGACATTGCCCAATACTGTGCTCGAAATCAGACCTCTTTGAATCGTAACAGGGAAAAGGAAGTTGATTTATGTCCCTTGCTTTTTACTAACACAGTAAGTACATGGGATGAGGTGAGACAATTACAGGAAGCAGCAGAGGAAGAGGAGAAAAAACAATGGCTAAAATCAGGATGTACACAACGGGAAGTAGACAGAGTTTGGGTTTACAGAGATGGAAGACCAGTAATGCCTGATAGCATGATCTCTACCATGGCACGGATGTACCATGGCCAAGCACACATTGGAAGAGATGCCATGATTAGACTTTTCAAACAAACTTGGTATAATGCAAAATTCTGGCTTATAGCTGAGAGCCTTTGCCAGAGATGTCTCATATGCCAGCAATTTAATCCAGGAAGGAAAACTGTGGTGAGCTTGGGAACCATAGGACAGGAGGGAGGTCCTTTCACTCGTATGCAGCTTGATTTCATTGAAATGCCCTCATGCAACAGGTTAAGATATGTACTAGTGATTGTTTGTCTCTTTTCTCGTTGGGTTGCGGCTTACCCGACCAGAAGGAATGATGGAGTTACTGTAGCGAAACTCCTACTGAGAGAGTTCATTCCTAGGCTTAGTTTCCCAGTAACGATTGAAACAGATAGAGGAAAACATTTTCAGAATGAAATTATAAAACTGATTTGTGAAGCATTAAAAGTACAACAAAAATTGCATTGTGCCTACCGACCAGAGGCTTCTGGAGTGGTGGAACAAATGAATGGCACCATAAAGAACAAATTGGGAAAGATATGTTTAGCCACAGGTCTCAAATGGCCAGATGTCTTGCCTCTTGTCTTAATGAGCATTAGATCAATTCCTGATAGGAAAATTGGTCTGAGCCCCCATGAAATCATAATGGGCAAAGCAATGAGACATGTTTTCATTCCTGTCAACAAATTGCTGCCTATATCTGATGACTTCATCTTGGACTATTGTAAAGGACTGGCTGGTATGGTACATTCTGTGTTTCATCAGGTTGGACCAGATGCGACCACTCTTGAAAAGAAGCCAGCTCACGATCTGAGTCCAGGAGATTGGGTCCGCACAAAAGTACACCAAAGATGAAATTGTCTGGTTCCACGCTGGGGAAGGCAACATCAAGTGATTCTGACAACGACAACTGCTGTGAAGTGTGCAGGGGTGAAGAACTGGATTCATGCCAGTCATACACTTCGAGTCCCAAATCCGGAAGACCAATCGGCAGAAGAACATCGAGAAGTATCAGATACCAGTTCAGAATCCGAATCAGAAGAAACGAAAACAAGACAAGAACCAGAAGCAGATGAACAAGGTCCAAGTCAAATTATTGGTCAAGAAAATGTACCATTAAGACGACGCCTTGAAATTTCAGATACTATTTCTGAATCTGAGACAGAACAAGCAGGAATACGAGAAAGAACTAATCATGAAACCGGAGAAACTGAACAAGTAATCTTTGACAAAGAAATCCCGAGTACAAGTACCAGAGAGATTCCTCCAGAAATTGTAGAGATAGAAGGAGAGGAATTAGATACAGAGTGTGAGGGTGAAGTAATTGCGGAAGAACCCCAAGGAGGTTTAGGGACACAACACAAAGAGGTAGAAAAAGGGTCAGATAGTCAGCAGGAAGATTGTGTGGAAGAAACACGAGGAGGGATAGAGTCTGACAGTGAACCTGAAATATTGAGAATAAAATTAAAAGAAAGTGATATCCAAACGGAAACAGATTCAGAAGAAAGTGAAGCAGAAGATAAAGGGGGAAGAAATTTGAGAAAAAGGGCTTGGAAAACCGAACGAGATTAGAAAAGAACTAAATTTAAAAAGGCCATTGAAGGAAGATACTTGGCCCAACAAAATCAAGAAATTGAGATACCGACTGACAAGAATAAAGCGTAATAATGCTGAACAAGTGAATGAAGTGTCCAGTCTGGAAAAACAAGAGGACACGGATCAGAAGCACTTGCAACATACAAAAAGGATAAAAAGGCCTAACCATAAGTACAAGTCACCGGAATGGACATATAGGGCACTGCCTGATATACAAGAGGAAGCTGATAGCCAAGAACGTCTGAGTGTGACTGTGCAGGAAGTGGACAAGGAAGAAGAAGGCTCGGAAATCCTGAGAGTAATATTGACTGACACCAGAGAAGAAACGGATGATCAAGAAATTTTGAATGGAGATTGTGAGCCTATGGATAAGAATGATTCACACATGAATTAGGAGACAGAAGAACTTTGAAAGGAATTGAAAGCCTGGATAAGACAAATGACCAAGAAGGCAACTAAAGCCTTAGGTTTAGACAAAGAACATTTTTGAAGAAAGAGGCTAAGTCAAAAGACACTGATTATTGACAACATCGCAAACACTGAAAATAGAAATCCAACATGTGGATTTTTCCGAAGATGGTGTAGAATGTGTTTTTGTTGTACAGGATTATTAATGCTTGTTTGGATTATATTGGCAATAACTGTTTCATTTAGAATAACATTCGAAAACGTAGACAGACAATAAATGAATGGAACCATTAGTCAAAACTCTGATGACAGTCATATCACAAAACCGGTAGATAGAACAGAACTTCACAGAGATAAGTCTATAAATGATTTTTCTAAGAATGTTTTCACAAAACTATTATATGAGTACGTGGAAACAATGGATGTTAGAGATTGTTATGTCTGTATGCAGTTGCCTGCATCTGTATCTGAAGGTGTCACTTATCATCACCTTCCTTTGGCAAATGGGATGACTTGTAGTGTCCTAGCAAGTTTGTTTTATAAAACAGGCAAATTAGAATATTATTACACTGACATAGATAATATTTTCTCACAAGTTCCTGTAGTTCCTGAATTAAACAAGGTGTAGCCTGGTAAAACTCTTGGCAAATTTTTCTTCGAAACAAGAAAACTAACTTTAGAAGATGTGTTTAAAAATAACCTTACTTGTAGTTTAAGAAAAGAAGAGAACACTTTCCTGAATATGGTGGAAAAGAGGAGAATTGAAATGCAAAAGAAGGTGACTGGGGAAGGAAGGGAAACACCATTTTGGGATGTTGGGAAGGAAAATCATTTAAAAGGAGAAACAAACCCGGCAAGATTGGCCTCAGAAAGGGAAATTATGCATAAGTAGAGATAATACTGCATATGACAATTACTTTGTGGGTGCAAGTGAGTGCCAGGATTTAAAGGAGGAAAAGGTCTGGTATTCCCTGGAATATATTACATTTGTGGGAACAGAGCTTATTATAGGTTACCGGACCATTGATACGGAACTTGCTACGTAGGCCTGGTCTTTCCAAAAATATTTCATATGGAAAGGGGAGAAAATGGATTGCATGAAATAGATAGACATTTAACACGTAGAAGGAGGGAAAGTTGGTCAGAAATGATTGGTGATATTTTTGGAGCACTGATACCAGCAGTTGGAATATCTCTGAATGCACATAAAATTTGAAAATTGTCTACAGTTGTGGATCGTTTATCAACAAACACAGCTGGAGGGTTCTTAATGGTAAATACTGAAATGGTTGCCATGAGAGCTATGGTAGTGCAAAATCGACTTGCCCTTGACATTATATTGGCAAAAGAGGGAGGAGTCTGCGGAATGCTGAAAGTACAACATTGCTGTACTTACATTCCTGACAAAAGTCAGAATATAAAGAAATATATTAAGAATATAACTGAATTGCATGACGAAAATGTTCCAATGGAGGTTGAAGATGTATGGGAGAAACTTGGTAAAAGTTTTTCTTCTATTAAGAATGTATTAACAAAGTTATGTAGCTCGTTTGTGGGCAAAATACTAATACCTGTGACTTTTGTGATTATTCTAGTGTTAATAATGAGAGTAGGATGTTTGTGCATAAAAAGAAGAAAACTACAAAATAAGATAAAAAGAGAAAATAAGAAAAATAAAGAGAAAGAAATAAGAGAAAGAGAAATAGAAGAAAGAGTTAGAAGAATGTAAAGAAAATGGGTACAAGAAAACAAAAAAGAACAGCGTTGAGAACACTATTGTTTAAACTAACAAATGCAAAGCGGATTTGAATAAAATAATTTCCTTAGTTAAATTTAGTGAAATTAGTGAGTAGTGGTGATATTTAAAATCACCAAAGGGGGATTGATGGAGCAGGTAAAACAAGATTTTGTATACCTGCTCTAAATTGCATGAAATTAATTATGTAATCATTCTAAAATTAATTTACATAACATGTTTGAAGAGGAAGTGGTACTAATCAACATTTACAACTTGGTAAACATAAATACACGTGGGACTAAATTGCTAATTGCATGGCAAAGTTAAATAATTAATAATGGTACGCAAACTAACCTTAGATTGTGTTAAAATAGTGAAATTGCGTGGTTTGTATTGCTTTGTGATTGTATTGTGGCTTAAAGTTATTGTATGGTAAGTATCACTTTAAATGTTGCTTCAGCTAGGAAAAAACTAATATGTAGTGGGATTATTGTGGGTTTAAACATTAGAACCTTCATTTCTAAATTTGAATTGCTGTTATGTCTATTTTCGCTTAGTTAACATTCGGACCTACTAGGCCGCAGTACTCAAGATGGGGTTCTCTGAAGCAGAGGCCACCATGTGCGCGCGATGATTTCTGCGCATGCCCAGATAGCTCTGGAGACCACGAGGTGAAATGAACTCCTGACATCGTGTTCCCTACCAAGGTCGATGTGTTGGGGACTTGACCGCAAGCCAGAAGATGAGCGTATGGGAACCAAGGAAGTGAAAAAGAATGAACCTGTAAATAGGACCCTTTTGCCTTGAAAAGATAAATTTGCCGGTCCCCGCATGAGAATCGGAGGGCACTATCCAGAACCAGTTTGCACTGGGAAGAGTGCAATGAACTATTGATAACCCCAAACTGTCCAATCAGAACATTTGGTCTGCCCCTAAAATTGTCATATTTTGTATGAAGTAATGCACAAAAAGGGTATAATAACCCCTCATCTGTTATTACGGGTGTGGGATTGAGGGTTGGTTCAGGAGGAGTTCGAGAGTCGCAGTTGGGGTCGTGATAGTCTTTGAGTTATTTCTTAAAAAGGAGTTCTTGTTGGGTGGTTGTTCCTTTAAATTTCCGACTTTCTGAAATTTCTTTAATTTCTATGCGGCCAGTCTGGGTGTGGAGTTGATCCATACTGCGGATTGATATACGGACTTTGCAGAGCTGTTACATTGTATCCTGTATTTTTGCCTGACGGTTTGATCCCTTGGTGTGGGTCAGACAGCCTGTCTAGGGGAGTTTTACCTGAGAATGCGGACAACTCATTGTTCGATCTGAAGCTATCGTCGCCTGTTCCTTGGTAAATGATTTACTCCATTTTCCTAAAATGTATGTTTAAATAAAATCTCTAAATGTTTGATACTCATTAATAAATCTGCATTTCAAATTATGAACTGTAGTAAATCAATGCATGTTTAAAGGGAATGATTAATAATTTAGATAAACAACATTGAAATAACAAGAAGAGAGTTTTGTGATTCTTTAAATTAACAACTGAAGAGATTGTTTCCTAGACTTTTATTGTGTGTTAGCTGGTTCTAATTCACCATCAGCCAGTCCAACTAGTTGGTCCATTGACCAAACAGTGGAGTGCCTTGATGATTAAGTCAGGATTCTGAAAAGTGTATATAGAATGTATATATAAAGTAGTAATAAAATTTATCCTGATCAATAATAAGGTACCCACATGTCCAGCAGCTCTTCTCCTGTGTACAGATTCGATTGAGTTTGTGTGGATGTGAAGTGTGTTGGTGTTATGGGCCCCACCAATGAATGTATGAATATACCTTTGTGAAGAAGAATCTGTGACATAAGGAGAATATGTAAATGTTGTCCCATGCGCTGGATCACAGGCATGTCTTCAGCTTCTTCTGGAATTCAAGAAAGGAGCAGGAGGAGGCTCTGATGTGGGGTGATGTAGGAGAAGGCTCGTCTTCTATATATGACTGTGTATGCGAGGGATGTGTGCGACTAGGAGTCCTGCAGAGCAGAAGTATCCGGTAGGTTGGTGAAAGGAAATGTGACTAATCAGATATGTGAGGTCTAAGTTGTGTAAAGCATTGAACGTGTGAGTGAGGAGTTTGAACTGAGCATGTTTGTGTATTGGGAGGCATTTGAGCTCATTGATATGTGGTAGAATGGAGCTTCTACGTGGGAGATTGGGGATGAGTCTGGCAGCTGAACTCTGGATGGGTCATAGTCTTCTGGTGAGTTCTTTGGTGATACTGATGTATCAGGTGCTCTTGTAGTCCAGCTTGCTGGCGACAAGGGTGTGAATGACATTTTTTTTGGTGTTGCTTAAGAGCCATGTGATGATCTTCGGCATCTTCAGGGTGTGTAAGCATGATGCAGTGATGGTGTTGACTTGTGCAGACAGCTCCAATTTGCTGTCAATGATCCCGCAGCTCCCGGCGTGGGTCAGTTTGGCTGGCCACAAGTTAGCACCCCATGTTTAGGTGTCCTTGCCAAAGATCACTAATACTGTCTCGTTGGTGTTGAGCTTGAGGTGGTTGGCTTTCATCCAACAGAAACAGTATATGCTGCAGGTTGTGGACGTAGGAGAGGATGTTGATGAGACGAGTGTAGATGACATTTGCCACAGGGATGATGTATGAGCTGAAGAGGATGGGGTGGAGGGACGAACCTTGAGGCACTCCACAGATGAGTTTGCGGGCTTTCAAAGAGTAAGGTTCCAGACTGACGGCTTGTATTCTATCCATTAGAAAAGAGCAGTTCCAGCAGAGAGCGGTTCCTAGGATGCCAATTGTTATGAATACAAGCCAAAAAAAATCAAAATGGGCCTGATCACAGTCCTGGCCGGTATTAAAAGACAGTTTTGGTTCATTTGGCTGCGTGAGCCCCTGGGCAATAGTGCATTTGGACCTTCAGCACTAATGCACTATTTATTGGCTCTTCTATCCTCTCAGACTCCATCCCTTGTCCCCCTCCCCTCCTTGTTCTCTTTGAGACTTGGTTCTCCCTACCTGCATCCACTTTCTCTCAACACCCCCCTCCTGTCAGTCGTTCTTATCTCATTCCTCCTTTCCTTATTCTCTCTTTGCTCCCCTTTACCTCCCTCTTTCCCTATTTCAATTTCATCTCACTTCTCCCTCATCTTCTCCTCTTTCTTCTACCACATACCTTTCTTTCCTCAACCTTCGTTTAGTCTTCCTGTTCTCTCTAACCTCTTACTCCCTTTCACATCCATATTTTGTCTTTACTTCCCACCTTCTTTTGATCATCATCTTCCTTCAGACTCTCTAACACTCTTATTTCAGCCCCTTTCTTTTGCTTGTTCTTAACTGTTTTCTCTCTTTCTCTTCCTAACCTTTTTCGATTTTCTCTCATATTTTACTGTCCTTTCTGGTTTTCACCCTCTCTTTTTACTGCCCTTTTGTCTCTGTCTTCAGTTTCTCCCATATCCTATTTTCATGTTTTCTTTCTCCTCTTTCTGTCGCTAAGAGGAGATATGCTCTTTAGCATTTGACATGGTTTGCACCCAATCTTCAGGTGCCTACACAAAATGACACCTTTGCTATGCCACTCACTCGGGAAATGTTAAATAAAAGTTGAGACAGGGCCCAGTGCTGTGGAACGTTCCAACATACCGACCTGGGGGTTGGTGGTTAAGGATGTGAAGGAGCCCGGGCTAACTGCTTGTGTTGAGTCAAGTCAATCAATCAGAACATTTGTAACGCGCACTACTCACCCGTGAGGGTCTCAAGGCGCTGGGGGGGGGTGCTGCTACTGCTCGACGAATAGCCAGGTCTTGAGTAGCCTCCTGAAGGTTAGTAGGTCCGGGGTCTGCCGTAGGAGGATGGGGAGGGTGTTCCAGGTCTTGGCGGCAAGGTGGGAGAACGATCTGCCGCCGGTTGTCACTCTTTGGGTACGGGGAACGGTGGCCAGGGTGAGGTTGTCGGAGCTGGCGGTTCAGGGTGTAGAAGGTGAGTCGTCTGTTGAGGTATGCCAGTCCGGTGTTGTGGATTGCCTTGTGAGCGTGGGTGAGGAGATTGAAGGTGATTCTTTTGTTGACGGGAAGCCAGTGTAGGTCTCTCAGGTGGGGTGTGATGTGGCTGTGGTGAGGGATGTCGAGGATCAGGCGTGCAGAGGCGTTCTGTATGCGTTGAAGTTGTTTCAGGAGTTTGGCCAAGGCTCCTGCATAGAGGGCGTTTCCGTAGTCCAGCCTGCTGCTGACGAGGGCCTGGGTGACCGTTCTTCTTGTTCCGGTGGGAATCCACCTATAGATCTTGCGGAGCATGCAGAGGGTGTTGAAGCAGGAGGACAAGACGGCGTTGACTTGCTTGGTCATGGAGAGTGTTGAGTGGAGGATGACCCCAGGTTGCATGCGTGGTCGGTGGGTGTCGGTGCTGCTCCCAGTGTGGTCGGCCACCAGGAGTCGTCCCAGGCTGAGGGGGTGGAGCCGAGGATGAGGACCTCCGTCTTGTCCGAGTTCAGCTTCAGACGGCTGTTCTTCATCCACTCGGTGACGGCCTTCATTCCTTCATGGAGGTTGGTTTTGGCGGTGAGGGGGTCCTTGGTGAGGGAGAGGATCAGCTGGGTGTCGTCGGCGTAAGAGATTATGTTGAGGTTGTGCAGTCGGGCGACGTGGGTGAGCAGTGCCATGTAGACGTTGAACAATGTCGGGCTGAGGGATGATCCTTGGGGTATGCCGCAGATGATCTCGGAGGCTATGGATCGGAAAGGGGGAGGCGGACGCTCTGGTTCTGCTGGAGAGGAGGGAGGTGGTCCATTCCAGAGCCTTGTCTCGGATCCCTGTGTTGTGGAGGCGTGTGCCTAGAGTGCGGTGACAGACAGTGTCGAAGGCGGCTGATAGGTCCAGGAGGATGAGGACCACTGTTTTGCCGTTGTCCAGCAGGGCCCTGATGTCATCGGTGGCGGCGTTGAGGGCAGTTTCGGTACTGTGGTTGCTGCTGAACCCGGACTGGGACGGGTCCAGGATGTTGTTCTCCTCGAGGTAGAGGGTCTGTTGACGGTCTTCTCGATGGCCTTCGCCGGGTCAAGTAAGGAAGATTGTTGTACCATAAGACAATGCAGTAATGTATGGAGTGCTCGGTAGACTCAATAACTTGTTATGAGCAAGCAAAACCCTGTTTTGCTGAGTGAGCTCACTTGTCAAAAGTAAATGTGTTACGGTAGCTATGTTTCCTTCGTGGTTACTACTTTATAGCCCGCACTGCTGTCCTGCATCGGTTGCTCAGTCTTCCTTGGGTGTCTGATGCATGAAGATAGGCTGTGTGTGGGCTCCTTATTTATTATCTTGTATTCAACTAAATAAACGCTGTACTTATCTCCACTTGGCTCCCGAAGTCTCTATGTAACAAAGATTAAATCCAATTTAGTGCAGTTGGGTGAGTGACATTCAGACAGGGGCACTGAAGTAACAGATGCTGGTCTACAGAATACTAGGTATAGGTCTAATAATATCAGAGCTCTGGATAGCCCTCCTCTGCCATCATAGGGTGGGTCACTCACTCTGCCTTCCTCGAGTGGAAGCCTATCTAAAGGTCTGGCTAGATTCTGTGCTTGATTGGAGTTGGACTGAAGCTGCTTGCTACTCGCTGACACTTCACTCAAAGGACTACTGTACTCACTCAAAGGTCTGCAGTTGTTCACTAAATGGCCGCAGCTACTTACCTGCTTCTCACTGAAAGGCTGCAGCTACTCCCTACCGGGCTGCAGCTATTCACTGAGTGACTACTTCTAAACAGTGAAAGAGATGCTATTACTCATGGAGAAGTCTCTCCTACGCACTGACGGGGGCCGCCTCTTAACGATGAAGTATGGTGTAAGTGAAGAGGAAGGGAGGTTCCTGCTGACGGGATATGAATCAGTCTTTCAAAAGCCTACTGGATTTAGAAATGCGTGTACTCTTGTAACCACCGCCGCGATGCACGGCGCGAGGCATTTGCGGATAAACAGACTACAAAAAATATATGTGCAGTAGTCCGATGAAACGCTTGAATCCTGGCGTGGACCGGCTCAGCCTTTTATTCTTCTGAGGTGGATGAATCGAGTACGCGTAAAAGTCCCACCTGTAAAGTTGCTGGGCACTAGGCCCACATACGTTGTGAAGGAGCACACGGACACCGGATGGATGGTAGATAACTGGCCCAGGGCACGTGCGCCCGGCCCCTTTTATTAACAGGGTCACCTGACTGGTGACGCCTGTGGTGGGTGGGTGTACAGTGTGTTACATCATGGGCTGACCACTAGAATGTATCCAGCCGGATACTACATCCCTCCCAATTTTTAATGAAGCAAAACAAACAAAAGTCCAACCTGCAAGAAAAACAACTAAGCATAAATCACCACCAAATGAGTCTCTTCAGGCTGTCTGCTGGGCAGTGTTCGAGTTCGGGACCGCATGGTCAGGATGCCTTCTTCGCCTAGGCAGGTAGACCGGCCTGGTCTCGCAGTGGTGAAGTTCATATGGACAAATTATGTGTCGATGCATCTGGAGCTGTTGTGGAAATCCACTTTGGTGTCGGAGACGGTCTCTGTGAGGGAGGCCTTCCTGCGGGGTGTCGTGCTTGGTGACTCTCCTATCTCTGACGGCTGAGCGACGTTCGACTGCATCTCTCGCCTGGACTCCTCTGCCACAGGAGTCTCTTGGAGGGCTTTTTCTGTTGGCTGCCATGGGACCGTGTGGACCGTGCGGGGCTTCACTGGGGAACTGCCAACGGACTCACAGCCAAGTCACTCATGTAGTCTCTGAGGGTGGTGTCATAGTCTGGACGTCCTCGCCGTATGGACTCGGGTGTTGCATCTTCCTCTGCCGATCTTGTGGGTGACAAGTCTTCAGCCTTAACCTTCGTGCTTCCTGCGCCTGACGTGGAGCGGCGGCCGACGCATCTCTCCTACTCGGACCCCATGTGCACGGGCACTCCGTCGAGGCCCTTGTCCCCTGGACTGCCACGTGACTGCGTGGGCTGTGTGGGACGTTGCGTAGGCCACGCTTGGGGTCACTGCGGAACTCCCAACAGTGCCACGGCCAAGTCTTGTGTAGTCCCCAAGGGCGGATCTTCCAATGGCCGGGTGTACTCGATTTCGGCAGGCTGTAGGTGGACTGGGGTGTGCAGACTGTTCCTGGGTGGTTCGCCTCTTTGAGCTCCGATTGTTCTGGGCGTGTGGATTCACCAGGGTGGTGTGATGCTCCTTGGTGGTGATGCACCTGGACGGTGGTAACAAGATGGTAGTTTTCTTCAGTGGGCAGGCAGGCGGTGATCTTCTGTTGGGGTGACTTGAGGGAGTGAGAAGGACTTGAGGGACTTTGTGGCGCTGCTCCGTGGCTGTAGGCAGGTGCACTGCGAGGTGTGATGTTATCGATAACAAGCAGCCGGTGACAGGTGAGAGGACGGTCGAACTGCGAAGTTTGGAGCTGGGATGCAGACTGCGCTGCTAGGGACTTACGGTAGGTCCTCCCGCGGAGCTGTCTCCAGTGACATCTCTGCCCCCCGGTGGCTGGCTTGTGTGGATGAATACCTTCCTACGTGCTGATGCGAGTCCTTGGTCCTGTTGCTCTTCTCTGTTCCATCGTGCACGCCTGTGTTGGTCATCTGCCCTGTGGCGTCATGCCACTGTTCTTTCCTCCTTTGCGGAATGGCACAGTGCCACGCTCTTCTCCTTCTTCCGACCAGGCTCTTCTTTGGATGTGGCGTCTTGCCACCTGTCTCATGTTGATCCACATGGACATTGCACTGGTCGCGTCTCTCTTGTGACGATCTTCCTTTCCTGTTGGTACGACTTGCGTGTACCTCTAGGGGACTTCCCATGTCACCATCCCCTCCTCGGGGATTTCGCAGGGTCCCTCTTCTCTTCCCTCGAGAAGCTTTGTACTTGCGCCGTCTTGGCGGCTGCTCCTTCCGGTATTCCACTGTGCTCGTCCGGACTGTTTACTCTGCGTGAAGGGCTCCTTGCTTGCTGTGCGCTGTGACATCCGGTCACGTGTCGCTGTGCTGTAGGAGTGTCCGTTGCTGTGGCGGCCTGCCACGTGTGGTGTGCGACTCCTCTCTTGCTGTCTTGGGTCTCTGCCGACTCCGTCTTGAGACACTGTGTTTCCTTCGGCCCATTGTGGGGCTTTGCTGAGGCAGTGGAGATGTAGGGGATCTCCTTTCAGCAGTGCTCCTTCGTGGAGATGCTTGCCCTCTTCCGAGGCACCTGCCTGTGCTGTCGGGTTCAAGTGACGCAGCTTTCTGTACGCACCTGACGTGGTGCGCTTCGTTTTCTTCTCGGGCGCTCTCTTGTGGCACTTGGGGTGCCTGTGGTGCAGCTTGCGGTGGTGCCTGTCCTCTGGCGGTGGTGTTAGGCAGCCGCTTGTGGTGCGCGCTCTGCACCAGTCTCTGCTTGCGCTGTCGGTGGGGATAGCTCCTTGGAGACGTTACTGTCTCTGAAGGGGTTGATGCTGCTCTCACTTGCCAGTTGCAGAGAGCCACTCTCTGAGCATTCCTCTCCACGGGCACATCTCGCTGTGCCTGGGGCAGTCTGTCTTCACGACCGGGTGTGAGCGGGCAGTCTTCTCTTGGGGTGGTGGTGCACACTCTGTGATCTGTTAGCTGCTGCCGCCGGGTGGTCAGCTGGACACTGTGCCGTTTGACTGCTGGTCGTGGCGGCCAGTTGGTGTGCTTGACCACCCTCTGGATGTGCCGGTGTTGAACCCCTTGCTTGGAACACCTTGCAGATCTCCTCACTGAGCCTATCACTCCCTGCAGGGTAGGGCGGTGCTGCGGCCTTTGCGGTGGCTTGCCCTGATTTCTGCGACCTTTGTGTCCTGGACGAGAAGGTGTACTGCTCCGTGTGGTGATTTCCTGTCAGTGGTCAGTATGAAGGAGCTGGGAGGACTGTGTGGGGTCCTGGGCATTGCTGTGCAGCTCAACCTTGATCAGCCTTGTGTGCTGGCTCTAGGAGGTGGCGAGTGAGACAGTGTGCACCTGTTGCATGCAGGCTTGGGATGATGGCAGCCTTTGTGGCCTCTGGTTGGATACTCAAGTGTGTGGTCACACTATGTCTTCTGCATTGCGGCCTCTTCCGCATGGGCATGTAGCGCTGCCAGGCACGTACTTTCAGCAGTGTCCGACTTGTTCGGGCTGGCGCATGCCCATGGCAGTCATGCCGCAGGGTGTGGTGCACAACACTGCAGCTGGGCGGTGCTGCTGGCTCTTTAACGTGAGCTGAGTCTTCCTCTGGGAACCTGACAGTTTTCGTGGGTACCGGCGGGGCAATGCTGGTGATGTCCCTCTTGGGTGTCTGCCCTGCGCGCTGCGGGTCCAGAGGATGTCGGCATGTGGTCGCACTCATCCACCACTTTCTTTCGAAGCTCGTGGTGCAGTTTTGCCGCCGACCGCAAGGTGGCGCAGGTGCGTCCCACGCGGCCGCGGCAGCCACTCTCTCACGCCGTGAGCTTCGATGTCTTGCGGGCGCTGTACAGACGGATGCTGGTGTGAGGTGGGGAGCGGCTTTGACAGTAGGTGTCCCTCTCTTTGTGTCCTTGGTGCTACTGTCTGAGGGGGCGCTGCGTCCTTACCAGCGGCTGGGAGACAGACAGGCTGGCGGACGTGATTGCTCGTTCACTGGGGTGGTGCGTGTGATCGCAGGCTTTGTGTGATACACCAGGACAGGGATGGCTCCGCTTTGTGCCGGTTGGTGCGCCGTTGTCCGCTTGATCCCGGTGGCTAAGGTGCAGGGGTGTGAGGACGGCGTAGAGGGGCAGTCATGCTGTGCAGTGCCTCCCCTCGACCTCAGGCTGCTGCTGTGGGCACTGGGGTTGGCTGCGTCCATTCTCCCTCTGTTATCGGCGCAGCAGACAGCCTGTGTGCGCCTCAGGGCATGAGTGTGTGTACTTGGAGGGTCCGAGCTTCCGGTTCCTCTCGCGCAGCACTAGCGGATGCCAGTCACATGGGGTCTGTCCGCTTGCGTGGCCACTGACCTTCCTCTGTCTGGCCGGGCGGCATCAGGGCTGCAACGGCGGCAGTGTGTGGGCGCCTGCACGTTTCTGCCGAGACCTTCTCCGTAGCACCGGCTCAGGCCCTGGGTGGCGATGTAGGCTCTGGGTGGCCTTTCTCCCCCTCGGCACGGCCACGGCTCTCGTGCCAGCAACAGGCATGTGTGAGGCACCATGCAGGCACCGCTTCTCCTCCCGGGCCTGGGAGCCGGTGGCCGGGCACCACGATGGGTTCAGTCCCCTCCGCAGACACGGGTAGTTGTAGAGGGCTCACCGGGGGTCCCGCTTGACAGGTTCATTTCCTACCCCACGAGGAATGACAGATCGGAAGGCACACGGGGTGAGATACCCGCCTCGTCGCCATTGTAAAGTTACTGGGCACTAGGCCCACATATGTTGTGAAGGAGCACACGGACACCGGATGGATGGTAGATAATTGGCCCAGGGCACGTGCGCCCGGCCTCTTTTATTAACAGGGTCACCTGACTGGTGACGCCTGTGGTGGGTGGGTGTACAGTGTGTTACATCACGGGCTGACCACTAGAATGTATCCAGCCGGATACTACACCACCTAGCATTTTATAGAGGCAATTCAGGATGCGAAGTCTGCAATTCAAACCGTCATGAATATTAAAATATTTTATCTTTCCTGCCGTGTCTGTTGCTCCTCCTCGTGCCAATCCTGCAGACGCCACAAAAAGGACATCTACATCTCTCATTAATGGTGACTACGACCACACACTTGCCCAGGTGAGTTCCACTGCTGCATGAACACCAGGAAGTGTGTGCCGAGCGCGGGGAGGGGCCGAGAGGGCTGGCTTCCGGAGAGGAGGAACCAGGTACCGTCCATCCCGGAAGAGTGTTTAAGACGAGTCTCCAGAGGAGTCTGAGCCATCTGTCCGCGCCGTGCCGGGAACACCTGCTGGGGGCTCGAGGTGGGACAGGTGGTTATTATTGAAGAGGCTCCTCTGCTTGCGCCCACTGAACATCAAGGTGAGGGGGGCAGATACTCCGATCGTACGCTGTAGAAGACCCCTCGCCGCATACGCCACACTTCTCAGAAGTTGAGGCCTCAGCGAACCCCCCCCACGCACACACACACTGATTGTAAATGCTCATGCGTAAGACAAGAGTCTGGGGAAAACACGTCTTACAATAAATAATACATTTCGTATACAGGCTGGAGCCCAACCGAGGGTCTGGCTCGGCTAAACAAGCCATAACACGAAGCGAGCCATGCATTTATTTGGTATGCAAGTCGTGCAACACGTAAAATACGATAAAGTCTCTTCAAAATTAAAAAATATGTATTTCTATAGCGAAAGCTTTTCAAATTAGTACTACATCCAGCGCTGCTCTAAAAAGCATGTGTTAAAAGTGATAGTCATTAAACTATAACTTAGAAACATTTCTTACCCCGCCTGGACAGCAATGCCATGAGTGAACTAAGAGGCATGTCACGCGTCATGTTTTACCTCTATATGGGGCCGAGACTCCTATTACAGATGGAGCAACAGTATAGTTATTAAATCCAACACAACAGGGCTCTTATGTGTGATAATGGTCAAATAAGATAATTGCCTAGGGTTGGCACAGTTTGGAATAGCAGAGAAGCAAGGCTTGATCCAGGTTTTCTAGGCTCAGGTTGTGCAATTCAGCATCTAGATTCCTATTATAGATAGAGCAACAGTATATTCTGTTAAATCAAACACAACAGTGCTCTCATATGTGATTATGGTCACATAAGATATTTGTAGAGGTCCACACAGTTTGGAATAGCAGAGAAGCCTTTTATTCTTATTGGGTCGTCAGCAATCATGTATGCCTGTCACAGTTAACACCTCGGCCATCTTGAAATGGTAACTTCCCACTGTACACGTAACAACTTGCCGTGGTATGTGCCCACGTGCACTGCACATTAAGACCAAGCACTTCCCACTTAGTGCGGCACGGCACAGCCACCGGACTTCAATGTAAGGGTGCATTAAAAGGGGGGGGGGGGCTCGCTTGGGAGCTTTGTAATACCTCTGAGCACCCCTAACTTCTTGTGAGCAAGAAGCCTTTAAACATCCAGTGTTTTGGAGCCCTTGCATTTACATCATATGTAGGACACAGGCTTGAAAACCAGCTTGCTTACTTAGCCTTTTATTCTTATTAGGTCAGCAGCAATCATGTACCCCTGTCACATTTAACACTTTGGCCATCTTGAAATGGTAACTTCCCACTGCATATGTAGACACTACCTCCCAGCTGGCCTTCGCGCACGGCCACATGCGCTGTATGCTGCATAGAGCTGTGCCTCTCCTCAGAGATGTGTTCCTTTTTAGTTAGAGTATGGGCAGCGCATGCGCAGCTCTGCGATGCATACTGTATTCAGGTTGGAACTTGAAGGTCTTTCCAAATACCGCCCATCTTTTCAATGTTACTGTCCTTTCTAAATCGTTGCTTTTCATTCATGAATTGGCTTAGTAGTCCCTCATTGATACCGCCTTGTCTGCATATCCTCCCATGAGGACTGGACATTTTACTTGTGTTGTTACACTGTCTGCTTTATCTAGGTTGTGAGCACTATTTTCTTCAATGATTTTCCCCTGTTCCACCCACTACGTGCTTTCCTACAAGCAGTACGCCGCCCGCTTTTATTTTAATTACTAAAGACGGTCCGCTTTAACAATAGCGGCTGCGTTTCTTTATTTACTTTAGCCGCACAGTCCACTTTAAGTAGAGAGGTCGCGCTTATTTATTTAATTCGGCAGCGTGGTCTACTTTAAATTCAGTGGCCGCGCTACAAAACTTTTTTTCTTTCTTTCAGTGAAAGCCCGTTGTGAGAAGTTGGCCTGGTATATGATGTTCACTAGTTAAAGTGACCACCTTGTACCATGCCAAGCAACCCTTATGGTGTGGTTGTAAGTCAACCTTTTCGGACTAGCTGCCCTAGTGGTAGCGTAGGCTAAGCAGTCTTTGAGGCTAAACTCGTTAAAGCGTGTTAAGCAGGCTGTTTTACCAATTGCAACCCCCCTTTATACCAATGAAAGGACACCACACAGATATATATTCAAAATATATATGTATTTATTTCTCAAAGTATCCCCTAGACTCTTTATGAGCACAGGAGCACAAATCGTTAAACAAGACAATGTTATAATATACAGAAGTTGCACTTTATATGGATGGGCCCTGGTGGCCACTCAAACCATATACTAAAATAGTGGTATAAGTACCACGAACAGGAAAGGGAAAAGGCCTAGGGCCTCTAGAATCGCTGGGCCTACAAGGAGCTAACTTTAGTTAGTGACCAGGAGGTCCACGGGTCGCGTGTGCAGTGAGGAAAGTTACACGCGGGCTCCCATAGGTTTTCAATGGGTGCGTAAAAGTTTAAAAGTTACTGCAGAAAGGGTCTTCTGGATGGACTACGATCTTAAGATTCAAAACACAGACACTAGAGATGTTTCTCTACACTTGGGCACCGGAGTGCCAGCTTTACCTCACCCACAGGAAGCGGGTGCATAGGTCTCGAAGTGCGTCGGGTTTCTTCTATCGATTCAATGGAGCCTGATGACAAAGATGCTGCAGGCGGTCGGTCCAGAAGAGATGCGGTGGATCCAAGAGTGGATCGGAGTTGTAGAAGACCTGAAAGCAGAGGGGACAGTGTTCACAGTCACTAGCCAGTGACCGGCGTGGCACCAGGTAGGTACCAGGCGATGTTGGGTGCAAACAGGTGATGAGGTGTAGCTTGTCTCCGCAGCCACGTGGTCCCTGAAGGTCGACGACGTCCAGGAGTCGGTTCACGAGCTGTCCCACAAAGGCTCTCGCTGTCGGCGACTCGAACGAAGCAAACAAGCCTTGGCAAAGGCAGGAGTCGTGGAAAGAGAGGAAAGCTGATTGTTCTGACCAGCAAGATCAGAGAGGCTGCTCTTTTGGAGAGCAGCTAGGGCCAGTCTGGAGCAACCAGACCAGCGTCGTTGATTTCAAAATAGGTCGCCAAAATGGCCACTAGCCAACGGGCCAGGGACCGGGCAGGCGCGTCGAGATGCAAAGTGCAGAGGGGCCCCACGCAGATCGTGGAGATGCTGGAGGGCTCACCTTTGGTGCAGATGCTGCTCGGTGGTTGGGCTTCTCAGGACCCAAAGCACAACTTGGAGGGAGCCTCTGTCGTTGCGCTTGCAGCTTGTCGTTGGTCTTCCAAGATGGCTGGCTCCACGTGTCTCGGTGCCTCCACGGGTCCCTTCTTTGCAGGGACTGTGGATCGGGCGGTGAGAGGTCTGGAGGTCCAGGTCTTGTCGGGCTCTGGGCTCGGGCTCCGGCAGGAGGCGGCGGCAAAGCAGACGTCGAATAGCTGGTTGGTGCTTGCGTTAGCAAGATGGTCACTCCCTGACCATAGGGGAGATTTCCTTCAGTCCTCTGTGCAGCAGAGCGTCGAAGTTCCCGTCTTCTTCTTGTAGTTAAGTTGATTCCAGGATGTCTGAAGTCTTAGGACACAGCTCCTACCTTTAAGCGGATTCTAGGGGCCGGACTACCTGCTAGGTCCCTCCCTAAGGGTGGGACCAGGAAGGGGGGTGGTTACACCCCCAATCCTTTGTCCAGCTCGCCCCAGGTCCGGGGCTGGTGTGCCCCAGGACCGGATTGAACTGGCATATGCACCGAGGCTCCTTGTGAGCCTCAGGCATGTCTGGTTTCTTTCAAGCCCTACCTGACCAATACACAAAATCCTGTCTGGGGTGGTGCTCGCACCTCCCCTGGCAGGAAACCCTTTGTCCACTTCTCTCAAGCTGGAAGGACTCCCAGCAGCAGGAGGGCAGACTTGTGTCTGTGGTGGCAGCATCCATTTTGTGGAGCTGAGGCTATGTCTGATTTTACCCGGGTTTCAGGTACTGTACATGTCGTGTCCCTCTAGAAGGGTGGAATGCTAACCCCGTCGCCAGAATTGGCGAGGGGTTAGTATTCCAATTCGTATGACACCTTACTCGACATGTTTTGATAAAGCCAAACCAAAGATAGCATTTAACCGCGAGGTTCATAATGCACTTAAGAGTATATGGTATGACGATATCTGGAAACGGTAGAAGGAAGTTGTTCCGACCACTGCAGACAGGCTCAGCTCATGCCAGAGCACCATCTCACATGGAACCAAGCACTCTGCCTTCAGGATTGTCAAGGCCTGCCATAGGAGTGACTTGTAGGTTACCATGTGTCCCATGTAAGGTTAGGTATAGGTATACTACACCTAAGTAAGAGGTGGGTACACCAGCTTACCCCAGCTGATTGATCAGCCAGTTGTGTCAAATTTGTTAGGCCAAGCCTGGGGTGGCATAATACATGCTTCAGCCCCTGGCAGGCCTCAGATACACCAATGCCCTGGGTACCTAGTGTACACTGGTACAGGGGCTCACGGGGTGATCCACTTCCAATTGGTTATGCACCTAGGGGGCATAGTGTCAATTTAGTTAGAGAGAACAGCAGGCTGGGGGTCTGATTAGCAGGCCCACAGCCTCAATATGTCAAAAACCAGTGAAGCAAAAATTTGGGGTGACCTTTAGGGCAACACAGGCGTGAAACATGTTGACCGTTTTACGTTATTTAGGCACATTGAGCCTTTTTGGGATTACACCTTAGTCTTGGTTTTTTTATTCTGTGAAGGTTGTTACCTCATTGAATTATCTTTTTGAGGTCACCCCTCACCAGTTATTAATATGCACACACTTGTTGACCCTCATTAGGACCTAACCCCCCCACACACCCGCATGCACCATCCGGCATACCTCAAAAGAACTCCGATAAAGTGACCCTTCGGGGGCCCCGTTGGGAATTGCAGCGCCGGCCCAACGAGGAGCAAAACGCCCGATGATGAAGCATGACACCCTCTGGGGTGTGTGAGGGCAACAGGAGGTAACATGTATCCCTCCCCCTGATTTATGTGTCCATCTCACCTAGGATCACCCTTTTTCTTTTTCTTTCTTCTTCTTGAAAGCGCAAGTGTGCACTCTGCCCTTGGAACAGTGTCTCGTTTTTGTCTTCATAGGATAGCAGACCCTACTCTCCTACACCCGTATACCATGCTTTCACTCATAGTGGCCACGCCCCTTTCTTTAGACGCGGCTGCCGTATTCAGGTTACAGTGAGCCACGTAAAAAAAAGGGGCATGCACACCATTAAAGTGAAAGCACGGATGGGGTGCTTTTACCCAAAAAAAGATTTGTTTGTGAAAGCCTTTTTAGGTCTCGCCTGAGCCAGCGCTTTAGCGCTTCTCTCGCGAGAGCTTTTGTAAATGGGGGATCTGGAAGTGCAAACGAGTGCTTTCAGGCCTCCAAATACAGTGCATGTGCACCGGGCGCGCGCACCATTTGGCAGCCTGCACACCATTTGCTTTCACTTTCGCGGCCGTAATCCCCCGTCCCCAACAAAATGAATGTGTCCGTCTGTAAGGCAACTGGTGCTCATGTAAAGCGTTCCGATACCTTCGGGTCGAGTTCGCGCTATATCAAACTCCTGAAAAAATAGGCATCCCATACTCTCTAAACCTTTAGCTTCGATGCCTCCTCCTTAGTTCATTACATAACATATTTATTTATGTATATATATTGTGGGAGCTGTGTATGGCACAGGCCAGAACCAGGGGTGACACCACTTTATATAAGAGTGAATCCGCAGGGAAATCATATCGGAGATATACTCCGGGGCCCTTCGTATTAAATATGATAATGTCAAACGCTGCATGGTATTAGTACATAAGGAGCTCTCGATGTCGATAGCCCATTAATGCGTGCTCATGATGTCGGGCCAGCAGCCAGGGTGAGTCCAGTCAACAAGTGTGTCTGTCACGCAAGTGTGTCACGCTCTACTAGAATCCTTCGCTGGCCCTGCACAGGAAGTGTACAGAAGGGGTTCTGTCCGCTCGCAAGGGTTGTGTGACAGACAGCAGGTTATCTTCTGGCTGCGCCTGCTCTGCTGTCCAGCCCCTTCCATTTCCTGCTCGCTAAGAAGTCGAAAGGAGTCATTACCAGCTTCTATTGGAAGAAATTACCTCCCCCTCCGTGTTCATGCATAAAACATTGACGGTGATGCGAGAATGGGAAACCCGGCCTCTCGTTGTCACGGCGCGATAGCCGGAGCACTGTCGTGAAACGGCATACTTGACTCGCAAGGCTAACCGGACCTTCTGTGTCAGAAGCGAGGCAGGAATTTTTTGTTTTGTGGGTATGCCACGGTTTCTGGTGATGATGGATTTTGTTTCGGTGCTCTGAGATGTTACTGGCCACCCTGTTGCCGGCAGGCAATGGATCTGTCGTCGCGTTTGAGGTGGATTCGAAAACGTCCTTGGAGAAACAGGATAATTCGGCGACAATGTTGCAGTAAGTACTAGTTTTCTTTCTAACTGCATTATCCACGCCTTACGCTGAAGTCTACATGGATTGTTGGCCAGTGGTGGTAAGGCGCATCAGGAATAGGCTTGAGCATAAGACAATATATGAAATTATGTCATGCGTCAATGGTACAATTCAAAGTACTGTCAAGACCTGCTCAAATACAAACCTGGAAGAGGGGTGTTTGGCAAGCGCCATGTTGGTCTCTGTAGAAAATATTCAGAATGGTATTTTTGTCTTGGCGTGACGTTGCCTCTTTTAACCGGTATCAGTTCCCCAGGTACTTCCTACACTGCTGCCTTTGTAGAAGTTAAAAGGCCTCTCTGTGCAGGATAAGGGGTTCTATTTCACGTTTCCTTACACACGGGGGCATTGACTTCAGTCCTGGGACCAGTTCGCCAGGCCAGGCAGGGGGAGGAGGGGCTTTGCTTTTTGCAACTGAAGTTTTGTCAAAGTGAAAACTATTTAAAGGCCAAACAGGGAACGAGATTCATTGACACTGCTCAGCGCCATGAGGCCTCTGGACATATTTGTGCTCACAAGTTCCTTAACATAACTGTGACTGAACACTTAATATCTGTGTTTTACATCTGTTTTGCACAGTTTTGGGTGGTCATGAATCCAGCAATGCTATCACGTAAAGATGCGGAACCCCATTCCATACACTCGAAGAAAGATAAATCACCGTGACCCCTATTCGTAAATTCTGCTTCATGAGTCAAAAGAGATGCGCTTTGGGCCCATATGGGCACCCAGTCAACGTCAACTCAGCTGCCATTGACTGAGTGCCCATACGGAGCTGGCAATGCATGTTCATGCATGGCTGGTCTCATGGACTGACAGTAGGATGTTTTGCGTTGACAAGGTGTCAATTAAGCGTGTTCTATGAGGTGGGAAAAGAACAAAAAATTATAAAAGGAAGATGTAAGGCTACAAAAATATGGGGAAAGTTACAAAATAAATAAGGATAACGATGTATTTGGCCTCTGGTGAAACGCTGCCCTCTACTGCAGTATCTGGTTATGGGGCACTTTTTAGGTCTCGCCTGAGCCAGCGCTTTAGCGCTGCTCTCGCGAGAGCTTTTGTAAATGGGGGATCTGGAAGTGCAAGCAAGTGCTTTCAGGCCTCCAAATACAGTGCATGTGCGCCGGGCGCGCACACCATTTGGCAGCCTGCACACCATTTGCTTTCACTTTCGCATCCGCTTTGATGTTTGCCGCTTGTTTTGTCTTCCTTACTTATTTTCCTTCCTCCAAGCCTTTACCCATGTCTTGCTTACTTTCCACCCTCATTCCCTCTATCTCACCTGCATTTCATTTACTTCCTCTATGTCTCTGACCCCCCCTTGCTTTCCTTCCTCACCCATGAATGTCTCTCTTCTTTACTTTATCTCCTTCTCCATGGCTCTTTGTCTTTCCTTTGCTTCCTTTCCTCCCTCATGACTCTATCCCTCCCTTGCTTCCCTTCCTCCCTCCATGAATGCCTCTCCTTTACTTTCTTTCCTTCTTCCATGCCTCTATCCTGTCCTATCATGTCCTAATCTGCTGCCCAGTAATGTCCTGCCTACGCTTCCCTTACCCCCACCCTTTCCAGCAGCCCGGGTTCTGCTCCCGGGGGGGGGGTGGCTTCCACTAAGGCCCCCGGTCCAGCCACAATCCCCTCCCTTTGGGGTGAGGGGGCCAAACCAAGGGGCAAAGCACTTATATTCATTCTGCCTGTCTTCGCCATCCCGGCGTCACCTCCTGCCAGAGTGGGTCAGGCTGTTGCCTGTCCCCTGCCCTTATTTGCAGTGATATTGCAAGCACCCATTACTCTACTCCTCTGCATCTTCTCTAAAATAGACGCACTGAGTATTATTATTATTTCAGGGAAACTTGTATTACACATTGCTTTCCTTGATGCAGCTACAGACGTTAGGTCTGGATGGGCTTTAGAGTCAGAAGCGCCTGGTGCGACAATTTTTTTTCTCGCTTTCTTTAAGGATGTTGTTGTTATGGTCATATCCCAAATCACATGTGCCGATAACTCCTTCAGTGCTATTTGTAGATATTTCTAAAATTGTGAACTTTGATTCAACTGTATTTCTCGCCAGTGTAAGCAACTCATTGGATAAGAAGTATTAGTTTTTGTTTCCATATCTCTATATATTGACCCATCCTCTGCAAACCAGTGACCTTTAGAACTAGCGATTAGAGCGGGGAATTTGATGCAGGGTCGTTCATAGAACTCAAAGATAACACTTAGAAATATAGTGCATATATTATTTAACGAAAAGTTAAGCAAGTGAAGGCATACAGTAAACACCCCCTAGGCTTGCAGAAGTGCCGATCACAAAAACAGGAAAGACTGCACTGTACGCAGCACAAGGCACACAGGCTGCACCCTTTGCTTGTCCTGTAATGTTGCCCCGTCTCTGCATGGGCGCTGCGTCCAATGGGTACACGGGTCTGGAGAATTCATTCAAATGAGAAGGAGCCATTTATGTAGTTGGTGGTTCTAAAAATGTGGCATCGATCGAGTCTTCTTAGGCAAATGCGGCACACCCCTGCTCTAGGTCACACCTCAGACCTCTGTGTTCTTGTCCAGCTGAATCGGGTCTTTAAACAAACACGCTGCGTGATAACCTCACCACATGGCTGCTTTGATGCACTCGAGGGAGATGAATCAAATTCAACCACTCATCTAACCAATCAGAACACCCAGTCACTAATCCACCCGCTCATCTATCAACACATGCACCTACCAATCTCTCATTCATCCACCCATCTGCCCACTCGACCATTCCTCCACCCGCTCTTCCAGCCACCCACTCATCTATCAAAGCAGGTGCCCGCTGATCTCGTCATCCATCTGCTCCCTTGTCCCTCCCTCTAGCCGCCCACCTACTCATCCACCCACTCATCCATCGTCTCATCCTTCCCGCCACTCATCCATCCACTTATCCTTCCTGCCACTCATCTATCAAAGCATGCACCTGCCGTTCATCCATCCATTCATTCATCAGCTCACGTGTCCATCCCTCCGCCCGCCCATGTTGCGTGCCTGTGGGAAGAGTCCAAGAACGCGCATGTTCCCCGTTCCTCGTGCGCAGCTCCCCCTCTGTTTTTGCTCTTCACGCGCGGTGGGTGGCTCCAGGCCCTCTCACTAATTTGCTGTTTGGGCTGAGAGCGCCAGGAGTAATGAGGGGGCGTGAAAGGCAGCGGCGGCATGGCACCTTCATTACTGGGAGTCCCTTGTGTACTACAGCAGTGCCCTGGGGGCACGCACGTAAACCCCCACCCAGCACTGTGTGCAAGACGGCCCCTGGTGTGAGCAGCATCTAGGCACAGTCCTAAAACTCAGAGCCTCAGAATGGAAAGTGTTGGGGCAGGACATTCAGAACTGCTCGAAGTTCACACATGTGATAGATATGGTGAGTGGAAAGGTATGTGGGAAGCATGGGTGAAGTAATCACAGACATGTCAAACTGTGGGAGATCATGTGCTTTATCTGCCTATAAATACAGTTCTCATATTTCCATGGAATTAGCCATTTATTAGAGTTTTTTTGCTCAAACAACATGTCCGAGACGTTTCGCACAGACCATCAGTATTTCTTTAAGGTTGTAACTTTTGAAAGTTTACTGTGCATACGGAAACCTCCCTGAGCTCCCTGACCTCGGCAGGGTGGTGGATTTCCCCTCCTGGACAGTTGCGTTACTGTGTGGCCTTCTGGCACGCATCTGTAAAATGGCTGGACCCCCAATGTACAGGGTTTGAAGATGACCACTGTCTGTGTGTGTAGACATCGACTGTATTAAATACCCCTCTCAATAGCCCCCGTGTAACTCTAGATTGGGTCTGGCTGTTGGGGGCCATTGGTGAACGAACCCCTCTCACCAACAGCTTCAGAAGCATAAACAAGCATTTGCAATGCAATAGGTTTCGCATTTGCGAGAGTTTAAGCTACTAGCATTGCAAATAACAATGCCTTTTATTTGTTTTAAAAACCAAAACATAAATAAAAAACATTGTAATTTACAATGCGAATAGCTCAAACTCCTGTAAATGCGAGACCTATTGCATTGCAAATGCTTGTTGTTGTTCCGAGTAAAAGCGCCCCATGACGTGCTTTTACTTTAATGGTGTCTGCGCCCCTTTTTTTAGATGCAGTTCGCTGTAACTTGAATACGGTGAGCAGTGTCTAAAGAAAGGGGCGCGGCCACTATGAAAGTGGTCTTGCATTGTGAGAGCTTGACCTATTGGCATTATAAATGACAATGCCTTTTTTATATGTGTTGGTTTTTAAAACACATAAATAAAAGGCATTGTCATTTACAATGCCAATAGCTTAAACTCTCAAAAATGCAAGATCTATTGCATTGCAAATGCTTATTAGGACTTCCTGTAGCACATTACACAGCATTTCACTCCTTCACAGCACTATACATTCTGTGCAGGACAGCGAGTGGCCCCGACCAGAACACATTGAACAATGTCTGGTGTGGGCAGTGGGTAGTCTTAACAATGCTCTCTACCTTATGCCTGCCTGGTCCGAAGCAAGTAGTGTCCCTTCGCGAAACCGTTTTGGTCATCCGTTCAGTTTCCCAGGGTTGAATACAGGGTTTGAAAGAGTCGAGTGCCTGAACACCGCTGTCTTAGTTCCAAGCTTGAGCTGGGCAGTTATCTCCTAGGTTGAACCAACTTTTCAAGTTAACGCTCTGCACAGCATAACTGTCCTTAGTTATGTGCTCAGGCCAAGCAAATCTTACAGGATTGAGCCTCGGGCTGCAGAGGGGTTCCTCCAGTGACAGACCGGTTTACAGAGTGAGACATCACAGCTATCCCTCGTGCTTGGGCAATCATAGCCTTAATCAGCACATAGCTGCCAAGGTTTCATATTGCTTATGAGTGAAATTTATATAATTTCACTATAATTATGAGTGACATTCAATGACTACGAGTGACATTTATTTTCTCACGAGCAAAATCAAGAAATGAAGACACAAAAACATATAAATATCAGAAATCACAATCACAAAAATTCTAACAAGATCTTAACTGCTTTATAGCACCAGAAATGGATGGGCACTAACCTAGTAAAAAGCAGTAACTCACTGCCAATCCTCATTAAATACAGTTTTGAAAATCTGTGTGGTTCATGTTCTTTCGTGAAAACTGTCACTAAACAAAACGCTAATCTTGCTCCAGCACTCCAATATTTACTAGAGTGATCTTGACATTTTTATTGGCGCATGAAAACTCTTGGACACACAAATAGTTCAGCCCCAGAATTGTCACACTTGTATGAGTGTGATGGTCAGTGTTAGATCTGGGGGTCTCTAGCTGGCAGAGGTAGGTACCACTGTCCAAATAGGGACCCTTACTTCTAGTCAGGGTAAGGGGGATACACTCTTTAGATAACCCCTGCTCACCCCCTTGGTGGCTTGGCACGAGCAGACAGGCTTATCAAAGGCAATGTGTAAAGTATTTGTACCAACCCTCACAGTAACACAGTGAAAACACCACAAATGGACTCCACACCAGTGTAGATAAATAAAGTACTTTTATATAAACTACACAAGACCAAAACGACAAAAATCCAACATACACAGTTCAAGAATATGGTTTCAAAAAGAGTTCTTAGCTTAGCGACAAAATCATTCACCTTAGCGTAAATTTTAGCCAACAGTACCTGGTGATGCAATAAAAGTTCTTAGCGGCGCTCAGGCGTCGAAAAACAAGCAACAGCATCAGTCCTGAGACCCTGGGGAGGCGATGCGACAACCCCGCTGCATGCAGCGGGCGTGGGCGATGAATCCGGTCTGTATGGGAAGTGAGGCGATACTTGTATGGATTCCAAGGCAAGCATTTCCAGTAGAAATTTACTCGCTAAGGCACGATGCGACAAAATTCGGCCCGCTAACGAGCGGGGCGACAATTTCCCCAGCGATGATCTGGGTTGGCTCTGCGACGATATTCGCAGCGATAAAATTCTGACCGCTGATGAGCGGTGCGATGATTATGGCTGGCTCTGCGACGATGTTCGCAGCGATAAAATTCGGCACGCTAACGAGCGGAGCTTGGATCTGGGCTGGCTCTGCGACGATGTTCACAGCGACAAATTCGGCCCACTAACGAGTGGTGCGACGATTTCACCAGCGATGATCCGGCTCAGCGGCAGCAGGCTCTCCGACGATGTTCGCAGCGATAAAATTCTGCCCGCTAACAAGCGAAGTGACGGAAATTTTCTCGCTAAGCGTAGATCCTTTGCTTCTTTCTTCTTGGTCAGCTTCCCAACAGCAGGCACAACTTCCAGAGGCCCCACAATTGGATCAAGCACTCTAGGAAGGGCAGAACTCACTCAGCAGAGTTCAGGGGGAAGCTGGGGGTGAAGTCCTTTTGTTCCTGGAACTTCTTAACAGGAGGCCAGCTCTTCTCAGGCCCTTGGAGATCTCTTCAAGCAAGGGGACACAGCAACAGCAAAGTCCTTCCCCTCTCCTTGGCAGCAAAGCAACTGCAGGTCAGCCCACAAACACACAGCAGGACAGTCCTTACTCTTCAGTCTTCCAGCTTTCTCCATGGCAGAGGTTCCTTCTTGATTCCAGGATGATCTAATTTTCTGTAGTCTGGGTCCCAATACTTCTACCCCAACATCCTTTGTCCTCTGTAGGCAGAGGGGCCTTGGCCTAGTCAGAACCAGTTCTGGCCAGTCCTGGAGCACTCTGTTTACTTGGTTTCTTCTTTCCTTTGAGAGATAGGGGCAGGGTCATCAGCCGCCCAGCAGGGGGTGGAGCCAGCATTGTGGAAGGCAGGCACAGCCCTCTTCAGGCCCAGGTGCTGCTACTCCCACCCATCTACAGGGGAATTTCCCTATTCAGCCCAGGGCTGACTCATCCAGCCTCTGGGAGCCACCACTGTCCCTGTCACTCACAAACCAGACAGTCAATTCACAAACAGGCCAAGGCACACAGAAAGGGCAGAAAAGGAAAACGGCCACCTTCTAAAGGTGCTGTTTTCACACACAGGATTTAAAAACCATCCTTCTTAAAAGATGTGTTATTAAATTCTGAATTCAGGGATACCAGAGTTTAGCTTTCTATCTTGCTCCTATGGGAATATATGCAGGTAAACATTATACTCAGCATTCCCCATTATAGCCTATGGGCAAGATAGCCTTTCAATAGTGAAAAACGAAAATGGCTGTAATTCACTACCAGAGCATGTCACCTACACCAGTACATGCTCTACCTTTCACATACACTGCACCCTGCCCAGGGGGGTGCCTAGGGCCTTTCATAGGGGTGTCCAATGTGTACAGAAAGGGAAGGGTTTGGCCTGGCCAGTGTGGACACTGGTCAGGTCAGCATGGCAGTTAGCAACTGCACCCAGGCACTGCGGTGGCAGGCCTGTGACACCATTTTAGGGCTACTCCGGTGGGTGGCACAATCAGTGCTGCAGCCCACTAGTAGCATTTGAATCACCAGCCCTGGCACACTCAGTGCACTTTACTAGGGGCTGACAGGTGAAACAAATATGCCAATCAGGGATAACCAATCAATATAACAATTTACCTAGGGAGCACTTGCACTTTGACACTGATCAGCAGTGGCAAAGTGCCCAAAGCATCTAAACCAGCAAAAACGAAATCCAGCATAGCGTCAAAAATACAGGAGGTAGAGGCAAAAAGTATGGGGAAACCACGCCAAAGATGCCAGGTCTAACACGTGTCCCCTCCAGCTGAAAGTGGGGAGAACTACCCACCCTCTTGGGAGTTCTTATCGCTAAGGCGGAAAAACCTGGACAGGCCGTCAGCGTTGGCGTGTTCTGTACCAGGATGGTGTTCCACCGTAAAGTCCATTCCCTGTAGGGAGATGGACCACCTCAACAGTTTTGGGTTCTCACCACTCATCTGCATTAACCATCTGAGGGGCCTGTGGTCTGTCTGAACCCGGAAGTGAGTCCCACACAAGTAGGGCCTCAGCTTCTTCAGAGCCCAGACCACAGCAAAAGCTTCCCTTTCAATCGCACTCCACCTCTGTTCCCTGGGAAGTAGCCGCCTACTAATGAAAGCTACAGGTTGGTCCAAGCCCTCGTCGTTGATCTGTGAGAGTACCGCTCCCACACCATGCTCTGAAGCGTCTGTCTGCACTACAAACTCACTGGAGAAATCAGGCGCCTTGAGCTCCGGTGCCGTGCACAGGGCAGTTTTCAGGGCATCAAAAGCAGTTTGACAGGCATCGGTCCAATTCACTCTCCTGGGCTGCTTCCTTGAAGTCAGCTCTGTCAAAGGGGCAACAATGGTGCCATATCCCTTGACAAATTGTCGATAATACCTGGTGAGTCCTATGAAGGCTCTCACCTCTGTCTGGGTCTTGAGGGGCTCCCAAGCCAGGATGGTATCAATCTTTGCTTGGAGGGGCGCCACCTGGCCGCTCCCTACCTGGTGTCCCAAGTACACCACAGAACCCTGCCCTATCTGGCACTTACTGGCCTTGATAGTGAGGCCTGCACTGTGCAGAGCCTTCAACACTTCACAGAGGTGCTGCAAGTGTTCCTCCCACGTGGAGCTGAACACAGCAATGTCATCCAGGTATGCGGCGCTGAATTCCTCCACCCGGACAGTACCTGGTTGACCAGTCTCTGGAATGTGGCAGGGGCGTTCTTCAACCCAAAGGGCATAACACGGAACTGGAAGTGCCCCTCTGGTGTTGAAAACGCAGACCTCTCTTTGGCCCCCTCAGTTAAGGCAATCTGCCAGTACCCAGATGTTAAATCAAACGTACTGAGGTACTGGGCAGCTCCCAACCGATCCCCAAGCTCATCAGATCTGGGGATGGGGTGTGCGTCAGTCTTGGTGACCGCATTGAGCCCACGTTAGTCCACACAAAACCGGAGTTCTGGGGTGGCACTGGGCACAGCAGCTTTTGGACCTAAGACCACTGGGCTGGCCCAGGAGCTGCTAGAGGGCTCAATTACCCCTAGCGCCAACATCTTGGAAACCTCTTCCTTGATGCTGGCCCTGACCTTGTCAGCTACCCTGTAGAATTTCTGCTTTACAGGTGGACTATCTCCAGTGTCCACATCATGGACGCACCAGTTGGTGACGCCTGGGGTCAGGGAGAACAGGGAGGAAAACTGACCCAACACCTGGTGACAGTCCCTCTGCTGTTCTAGGGTCAGGGTGGGCGAGAGGACCACACCATCCACTGACCCGTCTTGCTCCTTGGCTGCCAGGAGATCAGGAAGAGGGTCACTGTCCTCTTCCATTCCAGCATCTGTAGCCAGGAGCATGGTTACATCAGACCTCTCGAAGTGGGGTTTGAGGCGGTTCACATGTAAGATCCTCAGGGGCTGCCTTGGAGTCTGAAAGTTAACCAGGTAGGTTACTTCGCTCTTGCGCTCCACCACCTCATATGGCCCAGTCCACTTGTCTTGGAGCGCACAAGGCTCCACTGGCGCCATCACCCACACTTTCTGCCCAGGTTGAAATTCGACCAGAGTGGTATTCTGGTCGTACCATCTTTTCATTTCTTCCAGGCTGGCTTCTATGTTCTCTTGGGCGAGCTTCCTGAAGCGCAGTATCTAGTTGCGGAAGGCCAACATATAGCTGAACACATCCTGGGGGGGGTTTTCACGGGGGATTTCTCCCACCCCTCCTTCACCAGAGTGAGAGGTCCTCTAACAGGGTGGCCATACAGAAGCTCAAAGGGACTGAACCCTAAGGACTTCTGAGGCACCTCCCTGTAGGCAAACAGGCATGGTAAAAAGACGTCCCACTTCCGTCTCAGGGGCTCCGCTAGGCCCATAATCATACCTTTCAGAGTTCGGTTGAACCTTTCAACCAACCCGTTTCCTTGAGGGTGGTAAGGAGAGGTGAACTTATAAGTTACACCACACTCCTTCCACAGAGACTTCATGTACCTAGAGATGAAGTTGGTACCCCGGTCGGAGACCACCTCTCTGGGGAACCCCACACGGGAAAAGATCCCCATCAATGCAGGGCCCGCCACGGGTGCTGTGATTGTCCTGAGAGGGACAGCTTCCGGGTACCGGGTGGCATGGTCCACCAAGACCAGGATGAACCTGTTGCCTAAGGCTGTCTTGGGGTCCAGTGGCCCCACAATGTCGATGCCCACCCGCTCGAAAGGGGTGCTCACCACAGGAAAGGGTTGGAGGGGTGCCTTGCACTTTCCTCCGCTCTTACCACTTGCCTGACAAGTCTGGCAAGTCCTACAGAATGTACCAAAGTGCTTCATCTGGGGCCAGAAGAAGTGGGTGACAAGCCTTTGGAAGGTCTTGTCTTGCCCCAGATGTCCTGCGAGAGGCACGTCATGAGCCAGACCCATTAGGAAGGTCCTGAAGCGGTCTGGTACCACCAGCACACGGGCTGCACCGGGCTCAGCGACCTTAGGCTCACTATAAAGTAACCCATCTTCCCAGTAAATGAGATGATCCTTGGACTCTCCACCTGCTGCCTGGTCTGCAGCCTGCTGCCGCACACCAATGAGAGAAGGGCATTCCTTCTGCTCCTTGCAGAACTCCTCCCTGGAGGGACCACCCTCTTGCTGCCAATGGGTCAGCTCAGGTAGCTCCCCCAGTTCGGCCACCTGTTCCCCTGTAGGTTCCAGGGCATCCCCCTCAGGTTCTGCTCCTTCCTGGATTGTGGGAATGGTGGGGGCTGGTTTCCCACGCCCTCTGCTCCTTCATCTCTGGGCAGGTTCCTGGGCCACTGTTTCAGGCTCCAGGTCTGCGGAATCACCCCTACTGGCTGCCATAGACCGAGTGGTCACACAGATCCACTCAGGAAAACCCAACATCTCCATGTGAGCCTGGCGTTCTACCTCCTTCCATGGGGAACTCTCCAGGCCATTACCTAGCAGACAGTCTACAGGCATGGATGGACTCACAACAACCTTCAAGAGACCTGAGACCTCCCTCCACTCAAAGGGAACTTGCGCCACCTTACAGTGGCGCACCGAGTTGTCCGCTGCAACTACTGGGTGAAGCACATTGGGAATGACCTGCTCTTCAGACACCCACTGACACCTCACAGATGTCACGCTGGCTCCTGTGTCTCTCAGAGCCTCCACCCTCCTCCCATTGATGGTCACCCACTGCCCGTATTTCTTAGTGTTTTCGGGCAGGTAGGTGTCATGACCCAACAGAGGGGGCGCCAAAGAGCAGGAGCATAGTGGTTGGGTGTGATTGCGGGCTTAATACACTACATCTCCCATAAGGCAGTGGGGAGGAAACACACAAGGTATATAAGCCCCGCCCCCCTGGTAAACAGTGCTTGTCACTCGAGTTCACCTGGCGTGGCCATGGATGCGAGCCGTTCCTGAGAAGTTTCTATTGAATCACGAACAATCCGTTACCTGGGTTGGGACCCTCGGAGGAGCCCTGCTGATTGACCACCTTTGTTGTCTGTTCCCCGTTTCGAGCGAGTTCACGAGCTTTATCCCGCCTTCAAGAGCAGCGCGGGTTTTTGCCCTTGCTCCGCTGCACGCAAACGGAAGCAAACGGAAGCGAGAGGAAGTATTTCCCCGGTTCCCGAGCGCGTCTCGTCTTGCGAGTCGGCTCGGTGGAACCAATCTTTGCAGAGGTGCTTCCCGCCTACAACCACAGTCCGGAGTAGCCGTGAGAGAGACATTAACAATCCGGGAATGCTAGCAACACTCCGTTGGAAGCCGCGACTTCTACGCTAATATCCTAGGTGGGGAATGTGAGCGTTTCCTGGGTTCAGCGTGGGTTGAACCTGCTCCTTCGTTTTGCCTGCTGGAAGGATTGCGAGTTTATGTCCGCGCGTGGAACTATCCATATTCCCTTGGTTCTCATTACTCCGAGCTGCTCCTCATTTCTCCGCAGCGACCGAAGCGTGGGAGTGCTGGGTGAGCGCTTCCATGGTGGTTTTCCTTTCATTTTCCTACAGAATCAGAGGGACTCGAGGAATATACATCAAAATGATAAATATCATTTATTAGTTATATTCAAGACTGAATGTCCCTGATGGTTATTTTCGCCTCCTTTCTGAGTTTATGAACTGCCTCTTTTCTACACTCTCGATCTGCACCCATGCATGTAAGTGTACCTAGACTTCCCAAATAATAAGAGGGCGGGGAGGTGTATTCACTACTATTTTGATGTGTATTTGTTGTGTCTCCTTTACAGGGTATTGTGGGCATAGAGCAGGAGAGACGAGTCGTTACCACACGCTTCTTTCCTTTCCAACGTCTGGAGGCAATACTATTTTTTGTTTCCTTTGTCCCTTTTTTCCCTTTCCCCGGTAGAGGTGACAACTATGACGTGTGATATACCTACGTACAGGGGTTACTTCTTAGGGGTAGGGATAAACTAGCATCATTCCCGCTGTACCCGGCTTCCAGGTTAGTGGCACTCTTTAGATATCACAGAACCCGACAGTAGGTTTCCTGGACCATCCCTTGGTCTCCTAAAGAGACAAGGGTCATAACCGCTGGTCCCGCCCCTTCACTAGAAATTAAATCCTCCCCCAAAGCTACACTCACTAAACCCGGTTTAGGAGCACCAGTGGGTGCTGGAGGTTTCTTGGGGTACTTAGGGGCAATGTGTCCCACCTCATTGCAGTGATAGCAGGTAGGTGGGCCCCTGGGGTCCCGCCTGCCCCTAGGGGGCCAGGTCGGTTTGGGCTTGGGGGGTTGGGACTCTTCCCCTGGGAACTGTTTTGGGGCCCTTGAGAGAACTCCTTTTGGTTACCCTTGTCCCCCTCACTCTTTTGCTGGGGACCCTGCCCACCTTTGGCTGTGGTACCCACAATTCCTCTGTGGATCCTGGTACTGGTCCAGCGGTCCGCCTCCTTAGCAAGCTCAATGGGATCCGTCAGCTTGCTGTCTAAAAGATGCACGCGCAGCTCTGGAACACATAGACTACTCAAGTGCTCCCAACTAATTAAATGCAACAACCCCCTATAATCATTTACTTTGCTGCCCTTCATCCAACCTTCTTGTGCACGCGAGTACAGATTCACACACTCCATCCAAGTCTCAGACTCTTTCTTCTTGGAGTTCCTAAACTGCAGTCTATACTGTTCTGGAGTAAGTCCATGCCTGAGACATAGGGCCTCCTTCATATTGGGATAGGTCATGGTACCTGCTAATTCTAAGGGCTCTAGAGCACTCCTCCCAGAAGCCTCAAAATGTTTCCACAGGCCCGCCCCCCAATGCTGTTCAGGCACACCATTCATTCTCAAAGCAATCTCATACGAGGTAAACCAGGCATAGATATCCTCACTCCTATTATAATTCTGTACCAAATCCTTGGGGATATATACTTTACCCCCCTGCACTGGCTGTGCGCTGCCACCATTGGAACCGGACTCCCCCTGCTTGGCCTCGATATCCAGTTTTCTCATGCTCAACTCATGAGCCTGAAGCAATTTCTTCTCCTCCAAGGCACGGGCATTCTTGCTCTCCTCCGCCGCCTTTTCTTTCTCTACTTCTAATTGCTTCATTTTCATTCTCATTATTTCCAATTCATGGTTTCTCACTCTTTGATTCTCCTCTAACTCCTCTGGATTGAGACCCCTACTGGAATGGGTGCTGCCAGGCCTTGAGCCTGGGTTGCTCACAGGCAAATCGTGGGGCTCAAAACCATCCCCCCTATTTGCATCATTTCCATCTTGGGCCTCCCACCAGGCCTTCAAGGCTTTATGTAGCACATCCTTCCTAGATCCGCTTTTCACAGGGCAACCAAGGTCTTTGCAGAATTGCTTGAGCTCTTCAGCTTTGTATGAATACAGATCCTCAATGGAAAACTCCAATTCTGCCCTCTCACTAGTTGCCTTCTGAGACATGATGCTCCTGAAGAGTTATTCAAAAATAGAACCAAAAATACAGTATGTGGTTGCGTAGTGGTCTGCACTTAAACTAGTGATGTACACCAATTACTGTGGGTCAAGTACAAATAAAAGTTCAAATCCTCACCGCTGACCACCAATGTTAGATCTGGGGGTCTCTAGTTGGCAGAGGTAGGTACCACTGTCCAAATAGGGACCCTTACTTCTAGTCAGGGTAAGGGGGATACACTCTTTAGATAACCCCTGCTTACCCCCTTGGTAGCTTGGCACGAGCAGACAGGCTTATCAAAGGCAATGTGTAAAGTATTTGTACCAACCCTCACAGTAACACAGTGAAAACACCACAAATGGACTCCACACCAGTGTAGATAAATAAAGTACTTTTATATAAACTACACCAGACCAAAATGACAAAAATCCAACATACACAGTTCAAGAATATGGTTTCAAAAAGAGTTCTTAGTTTAGCGACAAAATCATTCACCTTAGCGTCAATTTTAGCCAACAGTACATGGTGATGCGATAAAAGTTCTTAGCGGCGCTCAGGTGTCGAAAAACAAGCAACAGCGTCAGTCCTGAGACCCTGGGGAGGCGATGCGACAACCCCGCTGCACGCAGCGGGCGTGGGCGACGAATCCGGTCTGTATTGGGAGTGAGGCGATACTTGTATGGATTCCAAGGCGTAACTTTTCCGGTAGAAATTTACTCGCTAAGGCACGATGCGACAAAATTCGGCCCGCCAACGCGTGGGGCGACAATTTCACCAGTGATGATCTGGGTTGGCTCTGCGACGGTATTCGCAGCGATAAAATTCTGCCCGCTGATGAGCGGTGCGATGATTTTGGCTGGCTCTGCGATGATGTTCACAGCGATAAAATTCGGCACGCTAATGAGCGGTGCGATGATCTTGGTTGGCTCTGCGACGATCTCACCCAGCGGCGGCAGGCTCTGCGACGAAGTTCGCAGCGATAAAATTCGGCCCGCTAACGAGCGGGGCGACGATTTCACCAGCGATGATCTGGCTCAGCGGCAGCAGGCTCTGCGACGATGTTCGCAGCGATAAAATTCTACCCGCTAACAAGCGGAGCGACGGAAATTTTCTCGCTAAGCCGGCTGTGCGTGAAAAAGTGTAGATCCTTTGCTTCTTTCTTCTTGGTCAGCTTCCCAACAGCAGGCACAACTTCCAGAGGCCCCACAATTGGATCAAGCACTCTAGGAAGGGCAGAACTCACTCAGCAGAGTTCAGGGGGAAGCTGGGGGTGAAGTCCTTTTGTTCCTGTGACTTCTTAACAGGAGGCCAGCTCTTCTCAGGCCCTTGAAGATCTCTTCAAGCAAGGGGACACAGCAACAGCAAAGTCCTTCCCCTCTCCTTGGCAGCAAAGCAACTGCAGGTCATCCCACAAACACACAGCAGGACAGTCCTTACTCTTCAGTCTTCCAGCTTTCTCCATGGCAGAGGTTCCTTTTTGATTCCAGGTTGATCTAATTTTCTGTAGTCTGGGTCCCAATACTTCTACCCCAACATCCTTTGTCCTCTGTTGGCAGAGGGGCCTTGGCCTAGTCAGAACCAGTTCTGGCCAGTCCTGGAGCACTCTGTTTACTTGGTTTCTTCTTTCCTTTGAGAGAGAGGGGCAGGGTCATCAGCCGCCCAGCAGGGGGTGGAGCCAGCATTGTGGAAGGCAGGCACAGCCCTCTTCAGGCCCAGGTGCTACTCCTCCCACCCATCTACAGGGGAATTTCCCTATTCAGCCCTGGGCTGACTCATCCAGCCTCTGGGAGCCACCACTGTCCCTGTCACTCACAAACCAGACAGTCAATTCACAAACAGGCCAAGGCACACAGAAAGGGCAGAAAAGGAAAACAGCCACCTTCTAAAGGTGCTGTTTTCACACACAGGATTTAAAAACCATCCTTCCTAAAAGATGTGTTATTAAATTCTGAATTCAGGGATACCAGACTTTAGCTTTCTATCTTGCTCCTATGGGAATATATGCAGGTAAACATTATACTCTGCATTCCCCATTATAGCCTATGGGCAAGATATCCTTTCAATAGTGAAAAACGAAAATGGCTGTAATTCACTACCAGAGCATGTCACCTACACCAGTACATGCTCTACCTTTCACATACACTGCACCCTGCCCAGGGGGGGGGTGCCTAGGGCCTTCCATAGGGGTGTACAGAAAGGGAAGGGTTAGGCCTGGCCAGTGTGGACACTGGTCAGGTCAGCATGGCAGTTAGCAACTGCACCCAGGCACTGCGGTGGCAGGCCCGTGACACCATTTTAGGGCTACTCCTGTGGGTGGCACAATCGGTGCTGCAGGCCCACTAGTAGCTTTTGAATCACCAGCCCTGGCACACTCAGTGCACTTTACTAGGGGCTGACAGGTGAAACAAATATGCCAATCAGGGATAACCAATCAATATAACTATTTACCTAGGGAGCACTTGCACTTTGACACTGATCAGCAGTGGCAAAGTGCCCGAAGCATCTAAACCAGCAAAAACGAAATCCAGCATAGCGTCAAAAATACAGGAGGTAGAGGCAAAAAGTATGGGGAAATCACGCCAAAGATGCCAGCTCTAACAGTCAGTAGTTGCGTTGCTACTATCATTTGCAGCAATGCAGGGGCAATGTATAGTGCAAGCTGCTGTGGCCTCCTGACGAGAGCCCTGACACTTTTTTTTTTTTTTTTTTTACAACAACAAAAAGTCACTATTACTGAATACAGGGTTTCTGTGGGAAGTTCCTCGCTGCCTGCCTGTTGTTTTTGCCACTATTACTGGACTCGATACATCTGTTAAGATGATTCCTGTTGGGGGGGGGGTTGAGATGATTGGTGGGGAGATGAGAAGACGGATTCACACGATGCTGGGTGAACGGTCACTTATGCAGAGCCCCGTCACACCAACTAATCATGACTCACTTAGACCGGCCTAGTTTTTCCTAGAAGGTAAGACACACTCAATCACTGCTGTTCTCCAAGCTGCTGAATCCTTGTAAAACACAGGTAGTCGGATAAGCACCACTGCATGCGCTAGACCTATTAATACAGTTTAAAAGCACATGATTTTGAAGAGAGATACCTTAAGAGGCACTACTTACTTACTTAGCGATGCAGCTCTTCATAAAGGCCGCACCTGGCCGCAAGGACTTCGGCCGCAACAAAAACAGGCCCGGGCATGATTGTGTGGCTCAGTAGCAGCTACACAGGAGGGGCTGGTGTGCTGAGGAACAATTCCCGCGGCCACCACGGTCCATGCAGGGGTCAGCTTATCCGCCAGACGGGTCCATCGTGTCTTTGATTAAATTACTGGGGCACAACTTGGTAATGAGTGTGAGCAGAGCCGCCATTGCCACTGCCTGCAGCCTGCCTCTAGTTTATTCCAACTACAGCCACGAGCCACCTGCTCACGACTCGCGCAGCAGTGTCATAACGTATAGCCATAAATCGCGCTACCACGCATGTTGGTAAATTCTGTTAAGACTGTAGCAGTTTATAGCTGAAGGCTCACCCCCAAGCCTGCTGAAGCAGCGCACATGCGCGCTGTCACTCCAGACGAGCTTGGAAGACCAGCTTTAGTTTTTAGGTCTTGCTTAGTGAACGTAGCGCATGCGCTGCTTCGCCTTGGTGAGACTATTGTTGTCGGTTTGGTGAGCGAAGGGAGACAAACCATGTGCGTGCATGGACAGGCGATGTGCACGCGCTTGGCGTCTCCTCTCTGGCTCAAACGCTTCCACCGCGCGCTCACACGCTCCCACCGCACGCTTGTTTTTAGATGGTTTAACATAGTCTCCGAAATTAGTCACATAACGCATTATTTTTTTTAATTTTTATTTTTTTATTTAAACTGAGGTGACCGCTCTGCATGCAAGTCAAACAAAATACACAGATGAGATTTATGATAAACCATTCCACTTGGAGTATTTCTGAAATACGTTTGTAAACGATGTAAAAATTATCCCTCGTGTACCTTTGGCCTCATGGTGACCTTTTTTCCCATTGACCATGTGGAAATTAATGGATTGCTGCCTGTGCCGCTCTGTTTTAGTAAAGCAGAGATACTGGATTCCAAACAGGGGATCGACATTCTGTTCGGATACATCCGCTCTTCTGCTTTTAGAGTAAGGAAATGGGACGTGGAATCTGGGAGAGTATTGCAGCCCTGTGTCGATTCCGAGCCTCTTCAGACACTAGCAGGTTGGAGATCACAGAATCATTGCCGAGGATGCCCCATTATTAATTCTAGATTTGGCCCCCTTTTCTTGACCGTGCCTGGATTTGCCTCTTGCGCTATAATCTATTCACGTACTTGAGCACCTGCGAGAGCGCACTTGTCTCCAGGGCCAGTGGAGCTCTTTGATTCCTTGTAGGGAGTGATGTGAACAGACTTGCTGCTGGGGACCAAGTGCATTGAAGCCTCGAATAGGCTTGGTGTCTGTGTTACCATTGCCCCGCTAGTGATGGGTTTTGCGTGCTCATTGTAAGACTGACAGAAGAGCTCATAGAGGTTACCTCTACTGCTTTCCCTGAAACACAAAAGGACTTCGAATTTGGCACAAACGATGTCGCCAGCAGGACACAAACAGCGTATGGCTTTGTTACTTGGTAGCATTTTATAAAATGAAACCAGAAGTAGGTGAGCCTATTTCATCTCTACAAGGCCTGAAGAGAGAACCTTCTTTAGTGAGGCTAGACCCAGACCTGTTGGCCTGCTGGCCCGCTTATTGTTGAATGAGAACCTCATCGCAGGGACCTCTAGTGTAGCACAATTTTACTTTCCGCAGCATTGAGGCACAGCTAGTGGTTGGCATGGTCTTATTCCTGTCGGCCTGGGTAAGTGCTTTGACCCGCTGGAGGTCTCGAGGAAATATGCTGTTTTAGATCTGTCAGTTACAGTTCCTTCTCAGGTATGTGCGAGTATCCCTCTGCTTGGTTACTAAAACCATTTCACCAGCTTGTTGAATGTGATTTGCACTAGTTTCTTAAATGTGATGTGACCTTTCTGTGCAGGCTACCGTGAGCAAATTTAAATGATTTCTAATTCAATTATTTTATAGCTAGAAAGTAAATGTGCCTGTGAGAAAGTGCCATCTTTCTTGCATGGTATGCCCCCACTTTTTGCTGAATGTACTTTGACTGAGAGTGCCCTGGACTCCTGCCAATCAGGTGCCCAGGGCCTATGTTCCTTCCCTAAAACCCAAAACCCAAATTGGCAAACCCTGGCCACATGTCAGCCCCTGGTAAATGGTACCCTAAGTACCCAGGGCCTTGTGACCAGGGAAGGCCTCTAAGGGCTGCAGCACTCATTGTGCCACCTTTAGAGGCCCTGTACCCTTACACACACACACACACTACCCTTGCAGGCTGGGTGTCTGGGTACAAGACAAAACAAAGAGTTGACATGGCACACATCCCTGTGTGCCATTCCGACCACCTACACTGCCTTGGCATACATCAGCCACCCCTCTAGCTGGGTGCCCTATGCCAGTGGGGTGGGCACAGGAGCAGGAGCCCTGTGCCCCTACAGTACCCAGGTCCATTCCTGGGCACTGTAAGTGCAGTGCTGCCATTTAAGAGCACATGGTGCTGAGAGCTCGTAAAACACGAACTCCACAGCACCATAATGGCAACACTGAAGACTGAGAAGTTTGGTGACAAGGACAGCCACTGGGGGTGACCAGAAGAAAGTGTTCACAAAACCTCCCCAGGGGAAAGGTGGTGAGAATCCCCAAGATAAAAAGTCTGAGTCTTCCAAAGGGCCCCAAAAACCTGTCCAGGGGGGTGGGACCCAAACTACTCCCTATGTGCCTCAACCCTATAGGGGGAAGAACTCTTATCCCTTAAAGGCCTGGTGTAATAACTGTAAGAGGTCAGGACACCTAACTAGATAAATCTTGCCCCCATAACAAAGCCCCTAAGGCTCCCAGTACAGCTACTCCTGGGGCAGCAAGTATACAGATGGGATCAGAAGTGTACCCTGAGCAAATCTGGGAACACACTGAAGCAAGTCTAGTCTCCCTGGGAGAAGTGGAGTTTGCCACTGTAGCTGTGTGGCCACCTAACTTGAAGAAATATTTATAGTACCCCTGGGTGAATGGAACTAGGGTAGACGTTCTGAGGGATACAGGTGCCAGTGTCACTATGGTGAAAGACACAATGGTTTCCCCTGAGCAATACTTGATTGGGCAGTCTTACCCAGTCACCAACGCTGACAGTGTCACCACTAGTCATCCCATGGCCATGGTGACATTAGGCTGGGGGGGGGGGGGCTGGTTACTGGCCTAAAACAGGTAATGGTCTCACCAAAGTTGCCAGCTGCATATCTGCTTGGAAATGATCTGGAAACCTCAGCCTGGGCTGAGGTTGAGCTAAAGGCCCCTGCAGCCATGCTGGGCATCCCTGAATTGGTGTGTGTGCAAACCAGAGCAAAGAGCAAGAGAAAGGGTGAAAAAGTAGGTCTGGAGCCTGAAATAATGGCCCAACCAACCGAGAGAAAAGGTAAGAAGACTGGGGAACCAGCTTCTGTACAGCAAAACATTCAGGAATCATCTCCACAGGGAGAGGATTTGGATACCCCTGAGGTAACTGAGCCCATGGAACTTGACCCTTACCAGGTTGAACTCTTGAGCCCAGGGGGACCCTCTAGGGAAGAGCTGTGCCAGGGTCAGCGAGACTGTCCCACTCTTGAAAGCCTGAGGCAGCAAGCTGTTTCAGAAGCACAGGAAGATGTCAGTGGTACCCACAGAGCTTATTGGGAAGAGGGATTACTGTATGCTGAGGCAAGAAACCCCACTCCTGGAGCCACCAGGAGGGTGGTAGTGCCACAGAAGTACAGGGAGTTCCTCCTAACTTTGGCTCATGACATCCCCCTAGCTGGACATCTGGGGCAATCCAAAACTTGGGAACGGCTAGTGAGTCACTTTTACTGGCCCCAGATGCACCAAAAGGTGAAGGAGCTGGTCAGCTCCTGTGTTACCTGTCAAGCCAGTGGCAAGACAGGTGGCCACCCAAAGGCCCCCCTCATCCCACTACCAGTGGTGGGGGTACCCTTTGAAAGGGTAGGAGTGGACATTGTGGGTCCACTTGAACCTCCCACAGCCTCAGGGAACAAATGTATTCTAGTGGTAGTGGATCATGCTACTAGGTACCCTGAAGCAATTCCACTTAGGACTACTACAGCTCCTGCAGTAGCCAAGGCCCTCCTGGGTGTCTTCACCAGGGTAGGGTTTCCTAAGGAGGTGGTTTCAGACAGAGGTTCCAACTTCATGTCTGCTTACCTAACACACATGTGGAAATAGTGTGGAGTGCAGTATAAGTTTACTACACCCTACCACCCACAAACCAATGGCCTTGTTGGGAGATTCAACAAGACATTGAAAGATATGATCATGGGTCTCCCTGAAAAACTCAAAAGGAGATGGGATGTCCTGTTACCATGCCTCCTTTTCGCTTACAGGGAAGTACCACAGAAGGGAGTCGGTGTTTTCACCCTTTGAACTTCTGTTTGGTCATCCTGTAAGGGGACCACTTTGTCTTGTAAAAGAGGGCAGGGAGAGGACTCGTCAAGAGCCCAAACAAGACATAATGGACTATGTGCTTGGCCTAAGGTCCAGAATGGCTGAGTACATGGAGAAAGCAACCAAGAACCTTGAGGCCAGCCAGGAGCTCCAGAAGCACTGGTATGACCAAAAAGCTGCACTAGTTGAATTTCAACCTGGGCAACAGGTGTGGGTTTTGGAGCCAGTGGCACCAAGGGCCCTCCAAGATAAATGGAGTGGCCCTTACCCTATCCTAGAAAGAGTAAGGTCACCTACTTAGTTGACCTGGGCACTAGCAGGACACCCAAAAGGGTTATCCATGTGAACCGTCTTAAGCTCTACAATGACAGGGCTGACATCACCATGCTGATGGTGACTGATGAGGAACAGGAAGCAGAGAGTGAACCTCTCCCTGACCTCCTCTCCTACAGCCCACAAGATAGGTCAGTAGATGGTGTGATCTTTTCAGACACCCTCTCTGCCCAACAGTAGACTGACTGCAAGGAAGTCTTGCAACAGTATGCTAGGCTCTTTTCCCTTACCCCGGGTCTGACAAACTGGTGTACCCATGATGTGGACACTGGTGACAGTGCATCTGTCAAGAACAAAATCTATCGACAGTCAGACCAAGTCAAGGAAAGCATCAAAGCTGAGGTCAGCAAGATGCTGGAGTTACTGGTCATTGAACCTTCTGAGAGCCCCTGGGCTAGCCCAGTGGTTCTGGTCCCCAAACCTCATCAACAGGGTGAAAAGAGAGAGATGAGGTTCTGTGTGGACTATAGAGGGCTAAACTCTGTCACCAAGACAGATGCTCACCCTATTCCAAGAGCAGATGAGCTGATAGATAAGTTAGGGGCAGCCCAATTCCTAAGTACCTTTGACTTAACTGCAGGGTACTGGCAGATTGGCATGGCCCCAGGAGCAAAAGAAAAGACAGCATTCTCCACCCCTGATGGGCATTATCAGTTTACTGTAATGCCCTTTGGGCTTAAGAATGCCCCTGCCACCTTTCAGAGGTTGGTGAACCATGTCCTGGCTGGGCTGGAATCCTTTAGTGCAGCTTATCTTGATGATATTGCTGTCTTTAGCTCCACCTGGCAGGATCACCTGATCCACCTTGGGAAGGTTTTAGAGGCTCTGCAAAATGCAGGTCTCACTATCAAGGCATCCAAATGGCAGATAGGGCAGGGCACTTTGGTGTACTTGGGCCACCTTGTAGGTGGAGGCCAAGTACAACCCTTACAACCCAAGATCCAGGCCATCATGGACTGGATAGCTCCAACAACCCAGACCCAAGTCAGGGCATTCCTTGGCTTGACTGGGTACTACAGGAGGTTTGTGAAGGGATATGGGTCCATTGTGACCCCCCCCCCCTCACAGAACTCACCTCCAAGAAGATGCCCAAGATGGTTAACTGGACAGTTAGTTGCCAAAAGGCTTTTGACACCCTGAAAGAAGCAATGAGCTCAGCACCAGTTCTAAAAGCTCCAGATTATGCCAAGCAGTTCATAGTGCAGACTGATGCCTCTGAGCTAGGGATAGGAGCGGTCCTATCTCAGACCAATGATGAAGGCCAAGACCAACCTGTTGCTTTTATAAGCAGGAGGCTACTCCCCAGAGAGCAGCGTTGGAGTGCCATTGAGAGGGTGGCCTTTGCTGTGGTTTGGTCCCTGAAGAAGTTGAGGCCATACTTGTTTGGTACTCACTTTCTGGTTCAAACTGACCACATACCTCTCAAATGGCTAATGCAGATGAAAGGGGAAAATCCAAAACGACTAAGGTGGTCCATCTCCCTACAGGGAATGGACTTTGAAGTGGAACACAGACCAGGGACTGCCCATGCCAATGCAGATGGACTTTCCAGGTTCTTCCACTTAGACAATGAAGACTCCATAGGGCAAGGTTAGTCTCATCACCTTTCGTTTGTGGGGGGGTTGTGTGAGAAAGTGCCATCTTTCTTTCAAGGTATGCCCCCACTTTTTGCTGAATTGCTGAATGTTCTTTGACTTAGTGTGCCCTGGACTCCTGCCAATCAGGTGCCCAGGGCCTATGTTCCTTCCCAAAAACACAAAACACAAATTGGCAAACCCTGGCCACATGTCAGCTCCTGGTAAATGGTACCCTAGGTACCCAGGGCCTTGTGACCAGGGAAGGCCTCTAAGGGCTGCAGCACTCGTGCCACCTTTAGAGGCCCTGTACCCTTACACACACACACTGCCCTTGCAGGCTGGGTGTCTGGGTACAAGACAAAACAAAGAGTTGACATGGCACACATCCCTGTGTGCCATACCCACCACCTACACTGCCATGGCATACATCAGCCACCCCTCTAGCTGGGTGCCTTATGCCAATGGTGTGGGCACAGGAGCAGGAGCCCTGTGCCCCTACAGTACCCAGGTCCATTCCTGGGTAGTGTAAGTGCAGTGCTGCCATTTAAGAGCACATGTTGCTGAGAGCTCGTCAAACACGAACTCCACAGCACCATAATGGCAACACTGAAGACTGAGAAGTTTGGTATCAAACTTCTCAGCACATTAAACCCGCACTGATGCCAGTGTGGGATTTAATGTACCAAGCACCCCAGAGGGCATCTTAGAGATGCCCCCTTAAACCTAACCTACAATCCACGTCTGCTCTGAGGCTGCCTAGGCTGCCACACAGCAGACATGTTGCTGGACCCCTGGGTAGGAGAGCCCCAGCTCTCCTTGGCCTGCAACAATGCACATCCTGGGCGAGGTGCTAAATCTCCTCACCCAGGATGGGCAGGGGGAAACTTCAACGGCATGCCGCCTCTGTGAGCTTCCCCAGGCCACTGCAACCCCCCTCTCTGGCGGGAAGCTTGGCCGGAAACCCCAAATAAGGACATGGGATGTGCTAGCCTGCCAACCCCACCCCTCAGGTGGGGGAGGCGAGGTGAAGCACATCTCTGGCCTCTCGCCGTGTTGAAGATGGGAAGCCCTGGCCAATCAGGATTAGGCTACTGCCCCCCTCCCACAGGAGAGAGGCAGGATAGGGGGTGTACCCACCCCAGGGCAGGGACCAACCATTGGTCCCTGCCCTTCACCTTCCTGTAATGCCCCTAAATCTAGTATTTAGGGGCACCCTGAACCTTCCTTCCCCAGATTCCAAAATCCGAAGAAGAGCTAGAAGAAAGAAGACCTGCAGTGCAGCTGCTAAGAAGAGGAAGACACCAAGTGCTTTGGCCCCAGCCCTACCGGCCTGTCGACCCTCGAACCTTCTCCTGCCCCAACCCGGCATCTCTTGTGGCCAGCAACCTCACAAACCCCGGAGGACCTGGCTACCTTTTGACTCTAAGCTCCTGGGACTCCCATGAGTAGAGGCTCAGCTAAAAATCTACTTCTAATCCCTGGCATCAGCCCGGAACTGCGAACCCTTCACACTCTGCACCCGCCAGAGTAATTAAGTCGACTTTTATCACTTGTTTCTAAGTACTGTCCCAGGACTGAATCTAGGATCCAGTCCTGGAATTCCAAAAGTAATCTAAAAGTAATCTGTTGCAATTAACTTGAAACTTCCATTGAACTCAATGCATTATTGTGTTTAGAATTGTGTTGCCTATTGAAACAACTTGTAATTATTTACAAAATTCAATTGCCCATTGCAAAAGTATTTGCCTACAGCATCTCATTCTGAGAAAGTATATTTTAATACATATTGTTGGTTCTAAAATAAAACAAGCATATATTTTTTATATATAAACCATTGGCCTAGAGTTCAGTTATTGAGTGTGTGTAACCATTTGCTGACTGAGTGTGTACATCAAAATGCTTTACACTGTCCTCTGATGCTGCCTTACTGCTCGACCAAGCTACCACTTTAGAGTGTAAGGTTATATCTAACTTTAGCCTCTGCCAAACCTCTGGGGACTGTGGACTCTGTACACCCTGTACCTATTTGGGAACAGTATATACAGAGCCACTTTCTCACAGTGCCCTAAACAGTTCCTTGTCTACCATGCTTAAAAACTCAAGAACATGACAACAGCAATCCTTCAGCGATTGATTGTAAAACTGTACAGAGGGGCAGTATTATAGCAATACAGACATAACTGTCCCTCCTGATTGGCGGCTTTGCAGTACTCTGTCCTTGCATGGGTTAATATCTGGGAAGGAATGAGTTACAGAAATAATGAGCATGTGGGTAAAAGTCGTAAGAACACCAAAGAGTCTGTTTCGTCATCGAAATGTAAAAGAGCTCTAGGCTCTGACCATAATGTTCCCTTGTGATTATTCAATGGGGGATATTCATTTATATAGAATGCTCAACATTGTAAAGTGTGAACTCTCATGGCATCCAGCAGCCTGTTTATTTTCCGACATTTAACAGGTTTAGTTCGCTGGACATGGTGGATTGACAAAGCAAGGAGAGTGGGGGGTTGGTCACCAGCTCACCTAAGGGTTCTAAGAGGAGAAAGGGTACCCCAGTTGGTCAAACGTCAAATTCCCCCAAGGTAGTTCAGTCCGAGGTGCTCAGTGTTGTTAAGGACCTCGAGTCACGGCCAATAGGCCCCCCACCTTGTATAAAGATACCTATGGCTGGTAGTGAGGAACCCCGACAAAACATTAGATCCATGGCCACCTTGGGTGAAAATTCCCCCACAGTTCCCAATGAAATAAGCAGTCCTTTGCATCTAAAGATACTGTCCTGGAACGTGGCCGGTCTCTGGAACAAGCTGGATTCCCCAAAATGGGTCTCCTTTGTGGAAGATAATGATATCTGTATGTTCCAAGAAACCTGGGCGAGAGAGGAGTACTCCCGCCCGGGTTTTGCAGCATTCTCAGTGGCAGCCAGGTGGGGGGGTCGTGGTCGTCCATCAGGAGGCCTTATCATCTGGGTGGCAACGGATCTGGGGTGCTCTGCTACACGAATCATCACCCATTCTGAGGACAGCCTCGGCGTGATACTGGAATGGTCAAATTCTTCCAGGCTCGCCTTGGTTAATGTCTATTCAAGGCCGGTTAATATCACTCAAGAATCGAGGACGATGGATGAACTTTCAGCCTTCCTCGATAACATTTCCCCGGATATACCCTTCGTGGTGGGGGGGAGACCTGAACTCTCAATTTGAGCCTCTACCGGGCTTAGTGGATGGACCCTCTTTAGACGAGGATGCCGTTTGGTTGGTTCATCCCATACATCCTACCCCGAGCTGAGATCAAGGCTAGGAGAAGGGAGTATAAGCGTTTGATCTTTAATGCTAAGATCGAGTGGGATCAGGAGAAGTGGGAGGACCTTACTAAATCACTAGCCAATAGGGACTCTCGCAAATTCTGGAGAATTGTAAACACTGGTTCAGAAGATCTTCCATCGGCCATAGAACCTAACATCTCAGCTGAAGCTTGGAAGGAGCATTTCTGGTCCCTTTATAGGGTAGAGGCTGGGGCCCCCGGCGAATTACTACCCGCTGTAACATCATGTCATTCTGGAGACCATTTTACGGTGACTGAAATTAGAGCAGCGATTTCTGCCCTACCCCTTGGCAAGGCTCCGGGTTTGGACGGCCTCCCCGGGGATCTCTTTAAACAGGAACCAGATGTTTGGGCACCATATCTAGTGTCCATGTTTAATGCTATTCTGGGGGGCATGGAGGTGCCTAGTACTTGGCTGGGCGCAGCGATTGTGCCGGTCTTTAAAAAGGGGTCACCTCTGCTCCCAGCCAACTACAGGCCCATTAGCCTTATAGATGTCTCCCAAAAGCTCTTTTGTAGGCTGATTCTTGATCGCCTCCAAATTTGGATTGATGATTTCTCCATCCTTAGCCCCTACCAGGCAGGTTTTAGGAAGGGGGTTTCGACTACGGACCAGGTGTTCCGCTTGAACCTTATTTACTGGAAGACCGCAATAATCGAGGGTGGCAGCCTGAACACGGTTTTCGTGGACTTGCGTGCTGCCCTCGACTTAGTTCCAAGAGTAAGACTCTGGTCCGTCTTGGCGGACCTGGCCATACCGCAAGACATCCTTTCAATTTTGATAAGATTGCATTCGGGAAATTTCGCACGTGTGAGGTGCGGTAGGAATGGGGTACTCACGGATAGATTCCCGGTTGACAGGGGGGTAAGACAGGGTTGTGTCCTCGCTCCGGCCCTGTTTTGCCTCTTTGCCAACGGGGTTATCGACCACCTGTTGAGGGTGGCCGATACTGATGCACCAAAACTCAATGGCAGCAGGGTGCCCGCTATCATGTTTGCGGATGACACCCTGCTGCTGTCCAAGTCCCCCATGGGAATCCAACGAATTTTAGATGGATTTTCGACCTTCTGCACTGAGAGGGGTCTAGAGATTAATGCATCGAAGACGAAATATATGATTTTCAATCCCCCAAATTCCACCCGGCCCAACCCCACCATAGGTACTCAGAAGTTGGAGAGGGTATCTACATTTGAGTATTTGGGGGTCACCATTAATCAAACAATGTCCTGGGACACCCACCGCAACAAGGCCAATATGAGACTGGTTCAATTAACTGGAGGTATCTGTAGGTTGAGGAATACTTCGTCCTTCAAACCCTTGACACCAGCCCTACAAATGTATAAAATGCAAGCGCGTGGGGCAGTAGTATACAGCGGGGAACTGTGGGGCCACACCTCCACCCAGAACTTACTAGTTACTGAAAATAATTTTATTAGGCAGCTTGCAGCCCTTCCAACAAGTACACCCCTTTTGCCATTGAGGTTGGACCTGGGACTGAGACCCATTAGTGAAGAGCTGGCACTTAAACCGCTGACCTTCTGGCGTCGTTTGTGGGCTAGGCCAGAACTTGCAACATACAGGTCTGAACTACAAGAGATTCTAACTCTGCCAAAAGCTGCTATTATCCCATGGCTAACCTATGGGAAAAAAACATGTGAGAATCTGGGACGGCCGGACGTTTGGCTAGATCCAGAGAGTGCGTGCTGTAGGATCCCTAGGAAACTCCTGGTAAAAGAATTTTATGAATTTAAATTATCAAAACTTATAGGGGCTATAAAGGAGGGGTCTCTTACTAATTCATTTGTTAAAACGAAAGATGTGTACCACCAAGAGAGAGTTCTTGACAATATTAGTCCGGTCTTGACCAGAAAAGTGTTCCTTCAGTGGAGACACAGCTCACTCCCACTTAGATCATACACAAAGCAGTGGTCCAATCCCCCCTCATCAGAGCAATGCTCTCTATGCACCCAATCCCGGGAGGATGACCTACATATGATCTTTTTCTGTAAAGCATACCGTAGACCCAGAAATTACTGGCTTGTTCCCCTTCTTAAGAACCTGGGTCTTAGGCATTATCTACATGCATACAGAGTGCTAAAAACAGATCTTTCGCCCCCGGTTGTGTTTGCGGTAGCTACATTTTTAAGTGCAATGTGGCACATTCGAGCAAGTCATATAAAGCAGATTGAGGCTGGGGATAACAGAACTATTGAATGAATTGTATTTTGTTACTCGTTGTTATTTATACTTCTGCTCAAAATGTTGTGTTATTTTTTATCTGAATGTTAATTCTTTTTTTAATGTTTTTATTGTTGTATATCTTTTATGATCTAAATGGTCGAAATAAAGATTATAAAAGAAAAAAAGTTTACACAAGAACCAACCCTTTTGCTGCTTCAATTATGCTTTTTTAGACCGAGATTGATAATTGTGTTTTTCTCCCTTTCTATGAACAAAATAGGATAAATGGTGGTGGAATTCTATAACAGATTTTGTTGCTAGCGGGTCATGGCTTTGTATGTGAATTACGAGTTCTTAATAAATAGATGAAATGCTATGTTGTAATGTTTTTTCTTCGTTTTTGGGCACCAGGCATGATAAAGAAGATTGTAGAATTGGAAAATATCAAAGAAGAATCGCCAAATTAAATATTGAGAGACTTGGATGATGGCAAGATTTACTGATAAAGACTGTCTCCCTCCTGGAATATAGGAATTACAGAGAGGGGTGTAACTAGTGAAACTGCATACTTAAATACACTTCTGTCTTAATGCTATGAATTAATAAAATAATGGCTGTGGGTTTTTCGAAGGAGAGAGAGAGCTTGTTCCTTCTGTTGCTGCCTGGCCTGCACGTTATTTTGCTCTGTCACAGGATTTTCCGTCGGTTCTGAAACGTTTTAGTTAGTAAGTTGGTCCATGCCGGCAGAAGTTTCTTTTCAAACGAAATTCCAGTAAACCCTTAGAGGAGACATGATAGATCCTTAATACGTCGTGTATGGAAAGGAAACTTTTAACAAGAGTATGGAAAGGAAACCCTTCAATGTGGATTCCTGCCTCACAGACGGAGAGCTCTGTTTACTGTAGTGTGAGCTCGGCTGTCCTCTCCTGGCGTCTGTCAGTTTACAGACATGAAGAAAAACTTAGGGAGGCTTAGAGTGCACAGTGGATTCCTAGCTTTTAATATCCATTCCCAGAAATTAAGCAGAAAAAGAAGAAAATATCTTCAAGCGGTCTTGACATTTTTGTACACTGTGTGCTGTGCAGTGGTAACACAAATACCACGAAGGTAAAGTTGCATCACAAATGTCAGAACTATTTTGCGTTGAAATCATGATAATTTTTAGGTCGCGCATTCAAGACCTCTTGTATATACTTTAGTATATACTTGCCCTAGGACTTGTCTGCTTCTGCTTAGGGACTTTTTTTCTGTTCAACTGCCTCTATTTAACTTTCTTTATAGAAAACGACCAGCAGAGGTCAGTAAAAATACCAGAATCACTTCAGCATTCTCTAGATTCCAGTCCATAGAAATTGTCTTCCACGAGCACCTGTAGACAATAATATTTTTTACAAATCTTGTATTTTCAGTGATCTGACCACTGAAGGCCCTGATTTTATATTAAAAACAGAGCTTTGGACTGTACCATTTTCAGCTGAAAGGGAATATTTCTCTCCATGTGTTCCCATACCTGGCGTGTCACGCAGTTTGGTGCTTATTTTCCCTCCATTTTAAAGAACAGTAGATGTTTCAGCACCCAGGCTAATGTGCTGCATAGCTAAATACATATAAGGTCCCAAAGGCGAGACCGATTGCATTGCAAATCCTTGTTCAGGATTGGTGCATGTTTTAGATAGGGCTGAGGAGACCTATTATGTGTGACTTTGCATTTCAGTGCGGTGATGCGGACCACGACACTGAAATGCGTTAGTCTAAAGCCTGATGCGTGGCCCTTGGCAAGGGAATCAGCAGGGCTGTAACTCCAGTTACGTGGATCATGCAGGTCACCCAGCTCAAGCAGGCTCGTGCCTCGGCAGAGCTAGCTTTCAGTGCATGAGTTTTTGTAGTGTTTTCATCTAACTTTAGAATACTTGAGCCATGATGTTCTGGCCTCAAAATTCCACTTAGAATGTCGGTATTCAAAATGAACTGGAACAAGGTTGATGAAGCCGAGGGAGCTGCCTGCTGCGCGGCACCTGTAAACTAATAAATCATCTTTAACCACATTGTTCACGAAGTCGAGAGTCATCACTACAGAAATATTTGGCGACGATCTGGACTCAGACTCGGGTGCTGCAGAACCCATGCGCATGAAGACACAATTGAATATGCTCGTCGAAGCAAGTTAAAGTTTTCGAGGTATCTTTGAAGAAAAGTACTCACCGACAGTAGCAGGAAAGACTCCTCACGTCTCACAAGGTACTGTGTAATTGTTGTAAGGAATTTGGCATCAGACTAAATCGTCTCGTCACAGGGGTCGACCCGTCACAACGTTGGTGAGTGTCGGCATTCTAGTGTTCATCACGCGCCTTACGCCATCTTGGTAGAACACGAGAGAGGAACATTTTGAAGCGTAATCTCTTAGTAGTTCTAATTGGTTGTATTTGACGATTTACGTCGGCGCCATCTTGTGTTTGGATGCGGATTCGTTGAAGGTTAGCAGTATGCGTTAAAAGTAACGAAGCCACAATATACAACAGCGTGACGATAAACGGTGACACGCACACCTTAATGATATGTTGAGCATTTCACTCGCGCGTTAAAGAACGGTGACGCGCACACCTTTTTGTTGTGATCCATTGATACAACATTTGTGGGTCATTCGTCTATTTCAAAACGTGTGTTATCGATGACACACACATCTATTCTTGAATTCGAATCCAGTGTGTGTTTCAACGGTGACCCGCACACCTATCTTTGAAGGTACTTTCTTTTCAAATTTGAGGAAATATCCATCGTAAGGAATTAGTTACAAAATAAAAAAAAAAAAAAGGAATGTTCAGGAAATATTAATTGTAAGGTATTACGGTGGTGTACACATCTAGCACATTTTCAATCTAATTTATAAAAAAATATATATTGGGCAGTATAAAAACATACTTTGTTAGTCTCAAATTCAAGAAGTATACATCCATGTTAGTGTTATATAATTCATTAAAAAAATAGTTGACTTTATTTTAGTTAGGTTTCAGAGACGTCAGGTTTGGTTAAGGATGCAATCGGTTTCTCCTCCTCCACCTTTTCTAGAAACACCGGGGGATCCACCAATCTCTTGGAAAAAATGGTATGACGCATTCATAACCTACATTGGTGCTATAGGTGGTTCACGATACAGAGCTGAAAGGAAGAAGTGTCTCCTGTTAAATGTCTTGGGGTTTGAAGGGAGAGACCTTTTTAAACATCTGCCTCCTTTAATACATGCTGCTGATGAGGAAGAAATTGATGAGTTTCAAGAAACAGTTACAAAATTGGAATTACGTTTCGATGTACAATCCAGTCTTGCGTTGAGAGACACAAATTTTTCAAGAGATAGCAAAAAAATGGTGAGAAAGTTGAAGATTTCATTTCTGCTTTGCGAATTCTTAGTGCAGACTGTCAGTTTGAGGGGTTCCGAGATCAATTGATAAGAGACCAATATATTTGCAAGTGTACTGACAAAAGCATCCAACAGAAACTACTTTCTTTAGGTAACCCCATGTTGGAAGAAACCATTCGTATTGCAAAAAGTATAGAACTTTCTAAATTCTCTGTTAAAGAGCTTGATGAAAAAGCTTAATTTTCCACCACCAAAGAGGAAGAACCAATCAATGCAGTAAGATCAAAGGAGATTAAGAACAATGCTCTTACTCGAAATGACAATAAGTTTTTTAAACAAACTAACATATGTTTTAAATGTGGAAATTTTCCTCATTATAAGTCTGGACGTGTGTGTCCTGCTAGAAATGTTATTTGTAGAGCGTGTGGTAAGTTAGTTCATTTTGCTAAAGTGTACCAAAATGTTAAAAGGAGTTTTTCGTCCTTTCAAGATGGAAAACTGAACAGCGGACTTTCTTCTTCTTCTACTCCTTCTGTTGCTAATGTCTCTTCGTGTGAATCTAAGTCTGATGATTTCAAGAAGATTCAAGATGATTTGAGAGACATGGTTGTTGTGGTGGAGGATGTGGTTCAAGATTCCAACCCACATTCTGAATGTGTGGATCCTTATGTGGATGTAGAGATTGGTGGGAAGAATGTTTGTTTTTTGGTTGATTCAGGAGCAAGGATAACAATGTTGACGCAGGAAAAGTTTAAAGACGTATGGGGATCTCGTTTACTACTACCGCCAGACAGATCCCCTGTTTCTTATGAAGGGAGAACCATTGAATTAGCGGGTTATTTTGAAGACTCCTTAGTTTTTAGGGGAAGGAAGATTTTTGGCAAGGTTTATGTAGCCATTAAAGGATTAAACATTCTCGGATGGTTTCATCAGGGTTTGTTTAAAATGGTGCTAAGACCTGGTACTAAGGTTCAAGTCTCCATTCTTCGCTCTGACAATTTCATTGACATGTTATCATAGCGGTTTCCCGATGTTTTTGGTGACGGTCTTGGTCGAGTTAAAGGGTTCACTCATACTATCAAGGTGAAAGACGATGCTATACCGGTTAAACATCGACTCAGAAATGTACCGTTCAGCGTAAGGAATCCGCTAGAACAAGAGCTCTATGGTCTTTTCAAAAAAGGGATTATAGAACCAATAGAATCTTCCCTTTGGCTTTCTCCATTGGTCCTAGCAAAAAAAAAAAATGGCGAGATTCACGTTTGCATAGATTTGCGCAGTCTTAATAAAAACATCTGGCTAGATTCCCATCCTCTCCCAAAAATTCCCGAAATGTTATCACTTATCAATGGGTCCAAATGGTTTAGTAAGCTACATTTGGCATCAGCTTATCACCAAGTTGTTCTTGATCCTTCTTCCAGGCATTTTCAAGATGACGTTTTAGTACATGGTGTAACATGTGAATCACATGACGAGACTGTTTTGTGTTCTAGAAGCCTTGCGTGATGGTGGTGTTGTTTTAAAAAAAGAGAAATGTGTTTTCAGGGTGCAAAAAATTGAATATCTGGGACATCTGCTTTCTGAACATGGAGTAGAGCCTAGACCAGGCCTTGTAAAACCGTTAGTTGATTCTCCTCCTCCGGGAGATAAGGTGGGGCTTAAGTCATTCATTGGTTTGTGTGAGTTTTACTCACGATTTGTGCCCGGCTATGCTACTAAACTTCAACCCCTTTCCAACATGCTCAAGAGAAGTGTTCCTTTTAAGTGGGACCGTCAGTGCGATCAAGTTTTTGAATGGATCAAAGGTGAGCTAATTAGTCCAAAGATACTCAAACCTTTTGATCCTAATGTTCCATGCAGCATCACTGTAGATGCGAGCGGCTTGGGTTTAGGAGCTGTTCTTAGGCAAATTTTCAATGGTAATGAGCATAACATTGGTTATGCTTCAAGAGTTATGCGTGGGTCTGATTTTTAATTTCTCCGTCATTGAGAGAAAACTACTAGCGTGCTGGTGGGCAATAAGAAAATTTAATCCATACATTTGGGGTAGACATTTCAAATTAAGGACAGATCATAGTCCTCTTGTATCAATTCTCTCTGGAGACAAAATCAAAGAACATACCCCTAGAATTGCACGATTGTCAACCAAACTGTTGCAATATGATTTTGAAGTTAGTCATATTCCTGGGAATAGAAATATAAGAGCTGATTATTTTTCAAGACATCCTATTTCTGAACATGAAAATGTGGATGATGATGACGAAGAATGTTTTGTAGCCTGCCTGGAGTTAGATGAAATGTGTGCTGTAAGTGAGGTTGAATGGAGAGATCTTCTCTCAAAGGATGTTTTATTGTGCAATGTCATCAAATATGTAAAAGAAGGCTGGCCAAGGGAGAAGAATGTACACTTTTTTCTTCAGACGTACGTCAAGGTTTCCCCTGAACTTTCTGTTGAAGACGATTTGCTTGTACGTGGTGACAGGTTGGTTCCTCCTGACAAGTTGAGAGCTAGATTAATGTTAGGGGCGCACGAAGGTCACTTAGGTAAGACTCTCACGAAGAGAAGGCTTTGTGAACACTTTTGGTGGCCACAGATGGACAAAGATGTAGAATTATTTGTGGGGGATTGTGTCATTTGTTCAAGTTCCGATAAGAGTTTAAAAGTTCATACACCCCCTCTTCAGCCAATTGTGTTACCCAACAAGCCTTGGGAAAAATAGGTATAGATCTGGTTGGACCTTTTAACATGCTTCCGACTAATTCTAGGTTTGCCATTGTGGCAATTGACTATTACTCCAAATGGCCGGAAATACGTTTTATTAATCAACCCAATTCGAAAAATGTCATTGATTTCCTAAAGGACATCTTTCTGCGTGAAGGTTTTCCTTCCACTATTGTTAGTGACAATGGAGTGCAATTCACCAGTCATAATTTTGACTCCTTTTTACGTCAGGGAGGTATAACGCATGCCAGGAGCGCACTCTATCATCTACAGACCAATGGTTTGGTGGAACGAATGAATAGGGTGTTCAACAATTGTATTCAATGGGCTTTGGCTGGTAAGTGTAATGTACAAAATGCAGTGAGATCCATGTTATGTTTCTATCACACGACTCCACATTCATCGACAAGAGTTTCCCCTTATGAACTGCTTAGAGGAAGGAAACCTTGTTCTAAGGTTTGTCCAGGGTGGATGTCAAAGTGGGTTAAAATGGATTCTTTGAGTGATGTAGATGATTTTGTGAGAGAAAATGTAATGCAAGCTCAATTACGTCAGAAAGCATACTTTGATTCAAGGAAAAGGTCTTTTTCTCAACCAATTGTGGTTGGAGATATTGTGCGTATAAAAATCCCTGTCCATAACAAGAAAGGGAGTTCAAAATTCTCTGAACCGTTCACTGTTGACAAAGTTTTCAGAAATGCTGTAAGAGTAAATTCTAAGTACTGGTGGAATGTTTCAAAAGTGGTCAAAGTCAACAGAAATGTCGATCAAAATTTCTTGCGTGACCAAAATATTGATTCTACTCCTTCTTCAGTTACACAAAGTTTACGCAGGAGTTCTCGACAACGTTTTGTGCCTGCTAGGTATCGCTGATGTTTTCTTTCTTGTTTTTCTTTTCTTTTTTTTTTTTCCTGTTCCTGCTTATTGTTCATTTTACATCATTGTTCTCTTTCCTTCTCTGTTTCATGTTTCTTTTATTTTTGAGGAAAAGGATAATGTAGTGTTTTCATCTAATTTTACAATACTTGAGCAATGATGTTCTGGCCTCAAGATTCCACTTAGAATGTTGGTACTCAAAATGTACTGGAACAAGGTTGATGAAGCCGAGGGAGCTGCCTGCTGCGCGGCACCTGTAAACTAATAAATCATCTTTAACCACATTGTTCACGAAGTCAAGAGTCATCACTACAGTTTTACTGGCTAGAATCTCACTGCAGGGTTATTCCCAAGATTCCACAGAGTTTGCAGCCCCAGACAGTAAAGTTTTGTGCCATTTTTCTGTAACCTCGAGATCTTCTCACTCCTAGTTGTATCTCTCTTTCAGGAGGATGTTGCCTCCACTGAGGGTCCAGGAGCTCATTCGGTTGATACGCAGTAGCAAGACGCAGGCACAGGAGCGAGAAATCATCCAGAAGGAGTGTGCGGATATCCGGGCCGCCTTCCGCGAAGAAGACCCCATGTACCGCTACCGCAATGTGGCCAAGCTCCTCTACATGCACATGCTGGGATACCCGGCCCACTTTGGACAGGTATGATACCATTTGTGTATAGCTTATCTGAGCTCAAGGTACCGGATTATGCATCAGTTAGCGGATATAGTCCGCAGGCTGCAGAATCACCTCTGGGGTTACACAGGTCTCACAGACTTGTGGCTAAGCCAGCAGAGCTGTCTGACAGGTCTCATACATCAGTGCTCAGAGAGTCAGTCATACAGATTACCCATGCCAGGCCACTGATGGTGGAGCTGTTTTACAAGTTTCACAGATAATACAACAGAGCCACCCCTCAGAGCACTCCGATTTGAAGGCTCGGTCCTCTATTACTATTGCTTAGGGTTCATTGATTTGTATGCGTAAGCCTTAGACTGTAGTCCTATCCTGTGGTATGCAGAAACATTATAGTAATAATAATAATACAATTTGATATAGAGCGTGAATCACCCCTGCCGGGGTATCTCTGCGCTTGGTCAACTCAAGCGGAGAATGAGGTCTAGAACAGTTTTATATTTAGGGCTTTCCTAAAGTTGCTGTAGTCAGGACAAGTTCGAAGAGAGAAAGGCAAACTGTTCCAGATGGTGGGAGCCATTAAAGGCTACAGATTTGTGAAGCAGGTGTATGCTTTAGGTTACACAGATCTTAGTCTCAGCCACAGGCAACAAATTACCCATCAGTTTACGCAGATCATATAGGATTAAGCTAGACGTGCCGTATCAACTTCTGAAGTAACTCTTAAGTTACAAGTTAGGCATTGCACACATGTGCAAACCATCCGTTTTCACACATCTTAATGTTTCAAGTGGCAGACAGCAGAGCTGATGTTTGGGTCTAACATGCTGATACCTCAGACAGTAGATGTATTCTTTAGGCTAAACCGATTTTTTACAGGTCTTACAGGCTCAAGTCTTAGACAGCAAACCCCATCCCTCAGTTTACCTGAATCTTATATGCTTCTCAAATCACAGCTATTCTTTAGTTTACACATATTACTCAGGCTCCGGACTCCGAAAGGAAAGCAACCTTTCAGGGTACACTGATGTTCCGGTCTCTGACAACAAACTTCATAGTTCTTGAAAGTTACACAGACCTACAAGCTCATACACCATAGACCAAACAGCTATACTTTCAGATAAATAAACCTTACTGATTTAACTCTCAGTAGCAGTGCTATCTCTTAAATTACATATGTTTTGTAGGCTTATTAAAGACTGAAGCCATAGACAAAAGAGCTGCTCCTTTAATTGTAAAGTCAAGCTCATAACTCATATAGCAGAGCTAGTGCAGCAGAGCCAGAGTGGCTATTTAGGTTACAGAAAACCTATAGGTCTTGTACAGCAGAACTCGTTTTCAGAGTGCATGGATCTTAGATGCTTTATACAGTAGGTCAGCCCTTCAGATTATATCACACCAAAAGTGCTTGGATCCAGATATGAGGCTCAATGGTTTCTAAGTCCTACGGCAAACGAAAAAGCAGGTGTTCACCACAGATTTTGGAAAGCGCACCCCAACCATAGGTTTTTGTGCCATGTTTCATCATTGTGAGAAGATACTACCTTGGTGGACACAACTTCCAGTTGGGAGTTCCTAATTTTTATCATCTGGATACAAACAGGAATCCAGGCTATCCTAGGGTATACCCTCTGAGGTTTCTCTTTTTAATAATGGGGTACCTTAGGTATGATTAAAATATGTTTCCTGTGTGGATGTGTGATGAAACAGGACTCCTCTATCCAGTCACATTTCCAACAGTTTTGGCCTTGTAAATGCCCACTATGGATAAGTGGCCTTCATTGGGGCTATTCAGATCCCTGCCTGCCCTACATGCCAATCATGCGAAGTGATGAGGCATAAGTCTCTCATGCCTGTACTAATTTTTTAGTGTTTTTTTAACCTTAAAATAAAAATAAAGAAAAATATTTTATAATTAGAACAGTTGAAAAGAATGGCAACCCATACTGAGTGGACACTGCAAACAACTCACATTTAACAAAGTGTACCAAGTGAAATGTGATTTCTGTAGCACAAGCAACATGGCCATGCAGATGTTCTATTCACATACTCACTGATTTGCCTTAAACCTAATTCAGGTTAATTTTGTGATCAGATCATGACGAGAAGACAACGTCTTGTATTCACACAGTATTGTATATGAAGAAAGTTATAAGGACATTGCGTTATGCATTATTCATTTACTGGATTACGTACTAATATCATTATTATCCCCTTTTCTTATGGCATGAGTCATTTTCTTGCCTATTCCAAGCCCATGAGCATGAAACCCTGAGAGTCAAAACAAGTAATGGGTAATTTTTTTGAATTTGTCCAAATGCTATTGTTTGTGGTCTTTTTGCTCTTGATAAAACCTTGATATGTACTGATCCGTATTTTTTTTATACATTACGGTACCTATCCTGCTATCTTAGGCAGCAATGTACAGACAAGTCAGTCCTTCACTTCGAAGTCCCGTATCTAGTGCCCAAGGCCGGCTGTTTTTGTTGTTTGAAATGGGGGCATAGTTGATGATAACTCAGTAATTCACTGCCATTAAATGTTTAACCAGGACGACTGTTTCCTATCTTCTGACTAGGTAAAACCAAATTAATTCATATTATCAAATCGTATACCTCAAAATGAATTGGGGGATGGTAAAATCTGCTCAAAATATTTATCAGTCCCTCCATATTCTCTGGTATCCTTTAAACAACTTAATGGGAAAAAACACTTTGGCTTATGTGAGCGGTCCCATTTATTCGCTATATGTGGCCAATGGTCAAACTGCTACACTCACTATACTTGCATCGTTAGCAATATTTTCAAATCTAACATGGATTCCTAGCCCCCACTGGAGATCTTACCTCGTCATGGGTTTAGGCATTGCCCGTAGCCTACTGGTTCCTTGTCTGACAGGCCAATAGAGAATCCAAGCAGAGGGCACAATGTTTTAAGTCAGCCCGACATACTTGCACAAAGTATCTGAGCACCACTGAGGTGATGTATTCCATGTGCCTGGGCATTATGGGGCATCTACTTCCAATCTCGCAATTTCCTCTAATGGGGGTATCCAATGCAATCAAAAACAATATACTTATTCTCAAAGTGAAAAAAGTGTTTGAGTGGTGTAAGTTGTGTATTTTTTTGATATTTTAAAGTAAATTATATAAAGGAGACAAGCAGTTTTTACTTATTGTTGAGGTGAAAGAATGTCTATGAATGGTATGATTTATGTATGTCTTTTTTGATATTTTAAAGGAAATTGTATAAAGGAGCTCTTAGTACTTCAGGATTAACTGTAAAGCTGGCAATTAGGCAGAATTATGATATAAAATAGATTTTTCGGATATAGCATTTCAGTCCATCCAATCCTCTGTGTTCATTTAGAACATAGGCTGTTCCTAGTAACTGACGTGCGGATTGTCTGGCTCAAGATATAGCATGTTTTGCCCAGTTCTCATCTTTCGTTTGGTAGGTTCCAGGCTACTTCATTGTTAAATCCATATATGGATGTTATCAAATGATGAATCCAACATTGTTTGAACAGGAGCAGTTTTCACTTCACGTTGTAGTTTCCCAGAGACATTTTTTCAATGATTGACCACTCAAAGTCATTATCATTGTCCTTTTTCAAGAAAGGGTTGCATTAATTTTGTTGGTATTTACACCTAAAGGTGCTTCTATGTTCAGTTATCCATGTTTTTGCTTTCCTCATAGTCATACTGATATATTTTAAATTGCATGTGCCTTTATTGATGTAGATCACATTCTGTGTTTCCCAGATTGTGAAGTTCTTTAAAACACAGGGTGATTTAAGACCTAACTCTAATTCTTTTTTCTTTCTCGTAAATGGCAGATACTGCAATGCCCACAAGGGAAGCGTCCTATTGCAGGTGGTTTAGTACTCAACATTCTTGTTTGCTGAGTTAGAGTGCCGATCTTTGGTCTTTTGTATACAATAGTCTTTCAATGATTTTCCCCGTTTTAAAGCAAACTTGGGTTTCTCCTGTTCATGTTGTCCTGAGACGCGGATTTTTCATTAATTGTTTGAATTTGATTCGAGTGGCTGCAGAATTAACACATATAAGGCATTCTGTCTCTCGTTTTGTGTAGGTCGGTGACAGTTGTTCCTGGGGATTGTTTGTGCCCTTTTCACCCATTTTTTAATGATTTTCTTCTGGTATGTTTTTTTCTTGTGGCTTCTCGGTTAGAAGCTCTGCATATTTTTTTTATCGATTTATGGTGCAGTTTCTACGGAGTCCCAAACATTGGCCCACTGGCAGGTTTTTCCTGAGTGCCTTCAGATGGAAACTATTGCATCTTAAAAGGTTGTTCCTGTCAGTGGGTTTATAACAGACTTAACATTGTAGAGTGTTCTCATGTGCATTTGTTCGGAAGCCAAAAAAGGATATTTATGTACTGCTTATTGTGGTCGTGTATGCCAAAAAGGGATTGAAATTAATAATCCAGGTGGTGAATTTTACTATTTGTCCCCTAGTGCCTTTCCGGATGATGAATATATCATCTATATACCACTTCCAAATGGTTATATGGGTATGGAAGGAATTGGTGTGATTTAGAATATGCTCTGACTTGAAGTGATGCACATAAAGGAAGGCTAAGCTTGGGGCAAAAGTGATGTCCTTGCATTTGTAAAAAGTAGTCCACCTCAAATTGAAAGTAGTTGCGTGTTAGTGCAATATGTGCGCAATCAAGTGCGAAATCCACAGGTGTGATGGACACCCAGTTGGTCATATTGAGCAAAGATTCAATTACTCTTAGAGATTCTTTCCGGGGTATACTGGTGTATAATGCTTCCACGTCCGTAGTAACCATTATTTCTAAGGGTGGATCAAATCTTATCCCTTCCAGGATATTTAGCATGTCTTTTCTGTCCTTCACATACAATGTCATCTCACAGACCAAGGGTCTTAAAGAAATGATCCACAAACTTCAATAGTGATTCCAGGGCGGAGCTAATTGATGAGACAATTGATTTGCCTGGTAGTGGAAATCTGTCTTTATGAACTTATAGGCAGAAGGTAAAAGTAAGGCACACATGGTTGTTTTTCATACAGGAATTCCACCTCCTCCATAGTTATCCAATTATTTTCTTCTGCGTTCTTTACAATATAAGCAATATCTTCGATGGTGTCTCTGGTTGGGTCTTTGTCTAATTTCTTATAATTTCTTGTATCGCCTAGAAGTTTGAGATACTTCTCTCTGTACATCAGTTTGGGCATCACAACAGTTGCACCTCCTTTATCTTTGGGTTTCATTACCACAGAATCTTGGTCGGACACTGACTTCAACACTTTTCTTTTTGGCCCGCGTCAAATTGTGAAATACTTTTTGGCATTTCCTTCTGCATGTCAATGTCCCAATTCACTGCTTGCTCAAAGACCCATAGTCATGTGGGATACATGCAGTTGGAGGATTAAGTTACGACTTTTCCAGTAGAACAGTGTTAATTTGGATTGCCCCCTCATCTGCTTCGCTGTTGGCAAAGAAGGTTTTTAGACTGATTTTTCTGGAGAATTCTGAAACATTTCTGCAGATGTTCAGTTTGTCTTCACTGTTAGCACAAAATGCAAACCCCTACTGAGAAGCTATAGATGTGTGCTGGTAAAGACGTAATTGCTTAGGTATATCACTGCTTTCATTATCTGTTTGGTCCAAGTTGGAGGTGGGTTTAAATCTGTTCCTGGTTGACTGTCATCCCTTGTAGTCTCTGCTCTTTTCTCCTGCTTTTCTCTCTGCCTAAAAACAGGCATGTTGGTTTGAGGAAACCACAGAAGTTAGTTGGGGATGGTTGTGGCTGGTTCATATAAGGGTTCATCCATAAAATGATTGAAGAAACTGGTTGACCATAAGGTTGTGGAAATTAGTGTTGCTGGCTGCTTCTTTGCCCTCTTCCACTGGTCTTTCTGGTCTTTGTTTTTGGTGATTCATAGTCGCTTCAAACTAATTCAGCTGAATAACTGTCAACTGAGTAGTGTCACATTTTTCATTGCCTTTAGGTTAATAATCAGGCTTGGAATATGGGAAGATATCGTCTATCGAAACGTTTTTAAAGTACCTCTGGAATTTGGATATTTTTGACTGTGCCAAGAACTCTTTCAATTAAGTTATGGTTTTATTTGCATCTTCTAATTTTTTCTTCAGCATTGTGGCTGTGACCTATGTTTTCAAAGTCACTCTGCTGATCTTGATCTTCACCAGGTGTGCATTAGAGTTGTTTTGCAGTCTGGATGGTGAGCTCCGTGAGGTTATACAGATGATCTTACAGGCCCTTGGTGCACAGCTGCCTCTGATTTATCAAACCTTAAAGGTCCAGGTCCAAAGCAGAACACTCTTTCGGTTGCTGTCTCTGGGGTCACAAAAACCCAAAACACCGTGGTCTTCAGATCGCTATATAATGACAGGCAACATCAGGACAATGTTCTAAGGCCTTTGCCATTCCAAGGCAGTTAGCAATACTATCGTGGTCCTTCTGGCAAAGGGCACAATGGCCTTACTGACACCACTTTCTTTAACTCATCAGTTCCTAAATTCATGTATATTAAAAACACTTGATTCTAACTCACATCTTTAAGAAATCCTCCTTGGTACCCAAGCCAATTGCTACCACGTAGCAGGCAACTTACAATGATCATTTAGGGTTGTGTTGGAGACCTCCAGACCAAGATCAAACTTGACACCTTCCTATGTGAGCGCAGGCAAATCTCCATTGTTCCTTTTGAGAAAAAACGAGCTTAACTCTTGTCTAAACAGTAGTAAGTTCATGAGGACTTCTTTCTCTAAAGAAGAATGGTTGCATCTTCACTCTTTTCTCCAAGGAGCAGTAGTTTTAGCTGCATTTCTTCATCTATAGAGCAATTTTTTTCTGCTTGACTCCTTCCTCTAAAGATTCTTTCTCTCAAGTGCAATAAGTTAAACTTAACTTGCGCCGTCTCCACGTGGCCTTGGCCCACCGCCATCGTCTGACCCCGTACCTCGCTCTACTCCTCGTCGACTTCGAAAAGGCTTTCGATTCGGTGGGGTGGGCCTACCTCTTCGACGTCCTGTCCCGCATGGGCTTTGGCCCTCGGTTCGTGGGGATGGTGCGAGTCCTCTATGCCCGGCCCCGTGCCAGAGTATTGGTTAATGGGGCGTTGTCGCGGCCCTTTCGGATCGGCCGGGGAACGAGGCAGGGTTGCCCACTGTCGCCCCTTCTCTTCGCTCTGGCGATGGAACCTTTGGCCGCCCTGATTAGATCTGACCCCCTCCTTCGGGGGTGGGAATGGCCTGGCCTGGAACCCGACAAAATCGCCCTCTATGCGGATGATGTCCTATTGTACCTTGGGGACCCAGCGCGCTCCGGACCGCGCGCACTATCCATTCTGAGCCGTTTCGGCCGGGCATCGGGTCTCTCCCTCAACCCGCGAAAGTCGATCCTGGTTCCGCTGCACCCCTCCAGGGAATGCTTTGACTGGCAGGAGACCATCCCTCTGCGCCGCCTATCATTTCAGTACCTGGGCATCTGGGTCTCCCTCCTCCCGGAGCTGAGCTGGGCGCTCAATGTCGCCCCCCTGGTCAAGAGGGCCAGGGTCGACCTGGAGCGATGGAAACAGCTGCCCCTTAACCCGCTAGGGAGGATCGCCCTCTACAAAATGATGATCCTTCCCCGGTTTCTGTACGTATTGCAAAACACCCCCCACTCCTTTCCGCGACCGTGGTTCCGTGAACTGGACGGGATGGCGACGAGATTTCTCTGGGGCGAGGGGCGGCGGCGGCTGGCTCTGTCGACGTGCCGCATACCCACCTTTGACGGGGGCCTGGGCATGTCCGATATTTACCTCTACTACATGGCCACCCGCCTCCTGGTCATTCACGACTGGTTCGGAGGGGGTTGGTCCGACCCGGCCTACAGGGTTGAACTTAACGGCTTGGGTTTTGCCGACATCCAAGATCGCCTGTACGGCGCCCCCATCCCTGCTTCTTGCCCGGACATCACCAGGGCTGTATTCCTGTCCTGGCGTGCGGCGCTCCGCCTCACCCGATGGACGGGACGGTTGACCCGGGTCACCCCCCTGTGGCACGGGACGTGGTTGCGGGACGTCACGAAGCTGGAAGGCTTCAAATCATGGGACCTCATCGGCATTTCCCAACTGGGGGACGTCTGGCGGGGAGGGCGGATGTGTTCCTTTTCAGAGCTGCAGGCGCGTTTTTCCCTTCACTCCTCTCAATTTTATAGGTACCTCCAGCTGCGCCACGCCATACGCACCTACACCCCACTGGACGTCAGGCTGCCAGACCACAGCCCCCCGGAGGCTCAGGTCCTGCTGGGCAACCTGGGGAGGGGGGGCATTTCCAGGATTTACCGTTCCCTTGTCAATTGCACCCCTACATCCCTTGCGGGTCTTAGGGAGCGCTGGGAGGGGTGGGTGGGTCCCCTGGATGAGGCCGACTGGCGGGACGCCCTTATGGCCCCCCGCTTGGTGACGGCCTCCGCTAAACTACGACTCATCCAAATTTATTATCTCCATGCGGCATACCTCACACCGGCTCGCCTTCACCGGGCGGGCCTCTCCGGGGACGCGGCCTGCCCCCGCTGTGGTTCCGAGCCGGCAGACTTCCTGCACATGGTGTGGTCCTGCCCGGCCCTGGAGGGGTTCTGGAGAGGCATTGAAACCGAGCTCACGGAGGTCCTGGGGTGGGAGGTGCCACATGACCCCCGACACTCGCTGCTGGGCATCACGGATGGCTTAGATGGCACACGTTCAGAACAGCTGTTTCTCATGACGGCCTTGATGGTGGCCAAGCGCGACATTGCAGCGGCATGGAAGCAGCCGTTGCCGCCAAGTGTGGCTAAATGGGGAGCTGGGGTGGACTGGTGCGCGGCGCAGGAGCGGACTCTCTATCGGGCACGCGGATGCCCCAAGAAATACCGGAGAGTTTGGGGGAAATGGCTAGGCAATATACTTTAGTAGGGTGGTTCGGGGGGTGGGGGGGGGCTTCTGGGGGCAGGGTGGAGCGGGGGGTGTTTCCTAATGTATTGCTGTGTGGAACTGCTTCGGAATACCAGACTGTTTCTGTTGTTGTACCGTGTAAAACAATAAAAACTTGTTTATCAAAAAAGTTAAACTTAACTTCTCTCTTGAACATTGAGTGGGAAGTCTAGTTTTTTTTTTTCTTTTATTTTAACAAGAAAGAACTACTAAATAAGCTGAAATTCTGTCTCGGGTGAAGAAATGAAGTTTAACTCCTTTCTATCGAACACAGTTCTCTTAAATGTGTAATCCTCACTATGTTAATGTAATATATTTGTACGATAATAGGAAAGGGTCTATGAGCAAAATAATTCCTCTGCGGTTTTTCATTCAGACCATTTTGCTTGTGTTGATTCTTCAGTGGATAAGAAAATTGCTGCGGTTCAGTCTTTACATGTCACCAGAAGATAACTCCCACCAAGAAGCGCTTGAATTCTCAACAGATATATGCGTGTTTGTCTTGGGTTGTTGACGAATCTGGTTCTTCCAGCTTCTATTTACCCATGCTTTGAACACCTTCTTTTGTCTACTGAGTCAGTTTATTATTTCATCTTTAATGTCACAAACAATGCTGTCACATCCACTAATGCACTGGATAGACTTGGATTATGTAAGTACCCGGAGGTGTGCAAAGCTAAGATGACCACGTCTAATATGAGCAAAGCAGATAGCACAGACACTTACAATACGATAAAACAAACAGTGACCGAAATATTATCAACTTCACAAGACGCGCACACTCAACTACTCTGGGCAAAATCTAACACCCAACTCAGCCCTGTCACTCCACACCTTGAGGGTATTTTAGAACAACCACCAATATCTCAGGAAATTGAACTAGAAACATCTTATCTTACACCTGAAGAATGGGAGGGATTAGTCGCGTCCTATTCTGCTGCCAACATAGGCGAATCAGAAAGAAGTAATAACAATTCTCCAAAATTCCACATCGGGAAAGATACATCATTGGATAAGAACGACATCTGGCCCTCACTACTGCACACAATGCAAATGTCTGTGAATGCACTGCAGTACCATTCAGACAAGATGGACCTCCAGCTGTCAGTCCTCAACTCACTCTCCATCTTTGTCGCTGGTATTGATGACAAGCTGGCCGACCTCATCAATTTGATCAGGAGGGCACAGTCAGAGACAAAATTCACCCAGGCCAGCTGCTCCTGTATAACAATTGTAGACAAGCTAGCAACATTACCATCGGCACTGGATAATCTCCTTGCTGATATAAGGAAAGCAGTACCTGCCCAACCATTGCAAGGAGAGATCCCCTCCAGCGTTATTGGCCAAGAAACGACCAAGTTAAGCAAATCCCAAAGACGCAAGGCACAGGTTAAGCAAACCGTAAGTGCGGCATCAACATCAGATGGCAACCAGCCTTGCAAGGATGGGGACTCATCCACACTAGTGCCAAATGCCAGTGCATTATCTGAAGGAACAACAGCAGCCCTGATGAGTAATACTGCTCAATCCAGCAACTCTCTGGAAAAACAGGCACCAATAGAGGGGGCACAACTATCCGCTAAACAGCGGAGAAAACAAAGAAGGAAGGGGAGAAACCAAAATCCAATGCAGGCATCGCCTCACAACAAGGACAGAACCGATAGGACCCGGGTCGAACTAAGGGAAGACCAACCAGTGCACATGTGCAGCGAGGGAGGAGACACGGCCCTGGGGCGGGAGAAAAAAGAGAGCCTAAGACAGGAAAATGGACTAGAAACTATTTTACAAACTATTGCCATTGAATTGATTAGTGATGGACTGGGGCAGAAACCAGGAAACAGCGGGAGCTCTATAGGGGAACCTCCGATACTAAAAATAACGGACTGTACTCTCAATAAGGTAATGCAAGGCTCAGCTTCACCATCAACTAATGGCTCGAGGGAATTAGCAGGAGAAAAAACAGTCCCACAAAGCAGCATTGGCATGGAGGAGGCGATAATTAATACATCAGTACTGAATATGGAGAAAGCTTCAGTAAACGATAGCCAGTCACTAGGTTTGACTATGACATCACGGGGACTATCACTGGCAACAGAGACCTCAACAGCGGCAGAACCCATCATGGCTCAACAAACAGGGAGCTCAGACGCTATGACAGCAATCATGTTTCACCCTGAGTATACATCAAGGGGCCGGGTCGACATACTAAACAGGGGTAACATCTTGCGTTTACTGAGGTCCATTAACACTCTTGAGAACATAAGAACCACTGATCTGGAGTCAGTTGAATTTATAGAGTCGCCTGACTGTCCAGGATCAGAGCTAACAAAAACAGTATTGGCCTCACAAGACTTAGCCGAGAGAGTCCTAAAGGAACAAAACGGGTTCAATGAATGGGGCATCAAACTTCAACCATTACCAAAACCAAGGTATCCCGACCCCCTATTGGCCAATTTAAAGTACCAAGAAGAAAACCTCGGTCACGATCTTCTGAGCCCACGAATTTTCTCAGTTCTGCGAGGGGCACGCAGTAAAAGCATAGAGCACAGGGCAAACGGAGAACACAATGTATTGAGGGCACCTGTGGACAGAAGCAGGTCCACATTGGAATGGAGCAGGGTCTCCAGGACAATAAACACCAAAACTGGAAGACCATGACACATTAAGCACAATGAACCCCCACATAAGAACTCATTGAAAATCTGTTCCTGGAACATCAACGGGCTGAGAGACAAGACCTCTGACCCAGAACTGCTAGCCTATCTACAGAAATTTGATATAATTACGCTTCAGGAATCATGGAGCGAACTACCTACGGCTCTGCATGGCTATAATATGCTCCATTTACCGGCAACTAGAAATGCAAAATTTGGTCATAACAAGGGAGGTCTTGTTACATACACTTCCATAAACAGCATTTACGCAATAGAACCCCTACCATACAATCTAGCGCCACCAAATGAAATGCAAGTAAACCGAATCACCCTACAGGGGAAGACATGCAAAGAACATATAATACTTGTAAATCTCTACCTACACCCACGTGACACAAATAAAGGGAGCCAACAACTAAAGGAGGAGGTGGTGAAAATTATAACAGGAGAGAAGACAAACAATTGGATAATCACCGGAGACTTCAATTTAAACATGCTGAGGAGACGAGCTAACAACATCTATCCAGAGGAGGACCCATTTGCGTGGGAGGAAATGCCCCAAGACGTAAGCACAGTTGGAAGAACCACTAACACCTCGAAAAATCTACTATCGTTTCTAGAGCAACTGGGTGTACGTGCATTAAATGGCAGATCGCCCGCAAACAGCAACGTTCAATAACACTGCAACAAGGTCAACAATTGACTACACATTCTGCTCTTGCAGCATGTTCACTAAAATAAAAAACTTTTGCATTGGGAGTGAAGATTTTAGCGACCATCTACCCCAGGAAATCACGGTAGAAGAGCCATCACTATGTAAACTGCCCTTAGCAAAAACACTCTGCTCAGAATTTACCAACAATGAGAGAAGAGTAAAATGTAGTACTAAAGACCCTGAAGGTCTACTCTCTCGAGCGAAACAACTCTGGGAAGAAGGGAAGGCAGCCACCCCCGATATAATTGGATGCTGGGAGGCATTCACAAACGCCCTACATAATAGCTATGGCGCTATAAAGGGTAACCCTCCTAACGGGAGTAATAAACAACAGCAAAATCCCCGCCCAGGCCCTACTATACGGAATAACATCAAATTAAAAAAGCTAAAAAACACGGATAAACTTCACACTGCGGAGACTGAAGAAAGATCCTTCGGCACTGCAAGAGCTGAGGCAGTTGAAAGAGACTCGGAAAAAAATCATCTGGCAAAATAAAAAGGAAGAAGAAGAAACCCTTTGGGCCAAGCTTCTGTATGACATTAAGAACAACAACAGCGCCCAATTCTGGAAGAAAATTAATGCCCTATCTAATCCTCAAGGACAGTGTATCAGTTCTAACGTCACAGAAGAAGCTTGGACTACTTTCCTTGAACCACATTTTAATAAAAATCAGATCCCCCAAACTGGCTCAAATACTCCTGTGTCCAGCATGGAAACCCAACCGTCCCAGCTGAATCTGATTACAGAAAATGTGCATAACTGTACAATTACAATAACAATCATACAAATTCACAAAAGAATCTTGAAGGGTAGACTTGAAGGAGCTCCTGGTCCTAATGGGATTCCGCCGATATTATTCAAACAAGACCCTGAATTTTGGGCTACTGCCCTAAAACCGGTTTTTGAATTCTGCAGACGTCGATAATACCAACATCATGGAGAGGTTCAATCTATAAAAAAGGCAACAGGAATGATCCAAGGAGCTACCGATTGGTAGCTCTTTTGGACAATGACGCAAAATATTATGCCGGGGTGCTCCTCCAAGAATTAACAACATGGTCTACAGAAATTAAAGCAATTCCTTACAACCAAACCGGCTTCTGTGGAGACATGGGTACTGTTACCAACATCTCTGCCCTCTCACTAATGATGGACGCTGCACTTCTAATCAAACAACCTTTATACATCTGTTTTATCGACTACAGCTCCGCATTCGACCATATTAACAGAAACATTCTGTGGCAAAAATTAAAAAAGCTAGGTATTCCACCATTGCTATTAACACAATTAATCCTTCTGCACAGTAACACCTGGGTACAAGTAAAGCTGGGGGCAGGAGACCATCTATCAAAAAAGATGAATACAAGCTCTGGATTAAAACAAGGGTGTGTATTAGCCCCAACACTATTCAACTTATTTATGGCCGAGCTCTCAATCAAACTCAATGGAAGCAATGCGCATGCCCCGAAGTTGGGAGGTTGCCAGTTATCTAACCTCCTATATGCAGATGATTTAGTTCTCATCAGCCGGACACCCATAGGATTACAACGCCTGCTGGACATCACATCCCAATACTCAGAAAACAACAAATTAAGTATCAACCAAGACAAGACAAAAGTCATGTGTGTAAATTACCGAAAAATAAAAACAAAATACAACTGGCATCTGGCAAAAAACAAGCTTGAAGTCGTCCATGATTATAAATATCTGGGGGTTATGATAGACAGCAGAGGCAACTACAAAGCTCAGCTCGATGCAATAAAAAAGAGGGGGTTAATAACAGCAGTAGCTTTAAGAAACTTGAAGAATATAACCGCTGGACCAAGTTACCTCCCACTGACCAAGGTGATTCAGGCAAAATTGATACCATCAATCACCTATGGAAGTGAAGCCATGAGAGGGAGGGATGCGGAAATATTAAATGGCACCATCACAAGAGCACTGAGAATAATTTTTGGATTGCCTGGATTTACCTCTCCGGCACAAATGAGGTTGGAATTTGGGATACAAGGGCAGGAGTTAGCCAGAAAAGGAGCCTTTGTTAAAACCTGGTTCAAGATAAAAAAAGGGCGCCCAGGAACGCTGAATTTTTACTTGTGGAGAGAAGTGGAAACAACAGGATCTTGCCCAGCCAGACATTACTTGAACACTGCACTGGACCAGCTGGGGCTACGGCAACTCTGGGCATTGCCCGGGACCATGGCTAGCTTCAAGAAAATTGTAAACAAGATAGTCAAAAAAGAGTCCATTTTACAAGATAAAGCGACCTTGATAAAACGCTCACACGGCTGGTTTACGATACAAACCTATAGGAAAGCGACTCCTCAAGCCTACCTCCTTTCTAACTTCTCTAGAACTATTAAAGAAAAATTTTTGAAATTTCGGCTAGGTCTATTACCGACGGCATACCATCTGCCTCCTTGGCTGCCCCCTCCTAAACCGGCAATGTGTCGTCTTTGTGGTAAAGGAGAGGAGGACATAGTTCACATCCTAACGATTTGCCGTGAGCTGATGCGAGAACGCCGGTTACTACTTAGGCCTATTTTTAATAAAAACCAATTACGGTCGCGCAGACAAGCGGTGCTTGCAAGCTTCTCTGGTGAAGACATTCAGCTAAGCTGTCGCCTAGTAAAGTTCTTATCTGTAGCTGACCTTCGTTTTAAAAATAAGTGTACTGCAACAGTGTTTTAAGTTTATTACCTCAAGCTTTTTAGCACAAGTAAATGCCCTAAGTAAATCATCAAAAGGTCATCTAAATGGCCACCTCTCATCCTTGTGGCGGCACTATGCACTTTAAACATGTATTTTAATCCTGCACACCATGGCCTGATATCATTCTGCAGTTAAGACTCTGATTAAGGGGGTAATTTTACCCAACAAATTGCTGCTAATATCTCCAATAGAAATGAAGAAATAAGATTATGGGCTACCAATGCAGGGGGAGTGGATATTCTGTGCAATTTTAAAATGTGTGTGTTTTTTATTAACTAATTATCTTTCCATTTTTTTTTTCATGTTAATAAGAGATGGTTAATTTTTTTTTTTTTTTTGTAATGGTTTTAATTAACTGTACCATAAACATATTACTTACTTACTTACATCCACTAATGAGTTTGGAGCTAATCTTGTGTAAAAATTTGAACATATATACCACAGTGTATGCGAAGCTGACTTTAATGTTTCTTTGAATAACCCGAACATACTCTTTCTTGCTGTTTTTATGTGTAAATAGGTCTGTTGTAGTAGATACATGAATTATAGTTTCTAGTCCTTCAATAAATGAATGTGGATATGTTGTTTCTAATAACTGTCAGTCTACATGCACTTTATGCGACCCAAGCTTCATAACAATTGCTTACTGATTCCATCACTAATTCTTGTTTTGGAAAAAAATATGATTTTATTTGGCAATTTACTGTGATCTACATACAATAGTTTGTTAATATTTGGCCAACCGAGTGTAGTTTTCACTTCTTGGCAGGTGTGGTATATAACCCTGACATTCAACGATCTCATTCACAGCCACTAAGTATGTAAATCATCTGAGAAACCAAAAATCTTCTTTAAATCTCTCAATGTAAGATTTTTTTTTGTTTGTTATTAAAACTTCTGTTTTTGGTGGTACCTTAAATGTTCAATTATTTTGCAGCTATAGTTGTAGTGCATTCATTATAGCAACAATTGCTTACATATGTGAGTTAAATTATGAAATCACGTGAACATTCTTTTGCATTTGAAAATATAGATTGTTCTTCAAGTAAACAGTGGATTTTGTCATATGTATTTTAAAATAAGTTCATTAGGCAAATCATGGCGCTTCCAGTAAGTACCCCGCTAGTTCCTTTGAGAATGGACTTGGGTATCCACCCAGTGGTAGATCTGATTTCGAGTCGCCCATTGCTTTACTGGCATCGACTATGGAGCACGCCTGAGTTGAGACACTACAGGGAGGAACTCAAAGTGGTAATGCTTATACCAGGCGCTGTTAGAGGTATACCCTGGTTGTCTTTTGTGAGGGACTCTTTGCGCCACATGGGAAGGGGGCATCTATGGGATGCACCGGAAGAATCGTGTCTAACTACTTCCAAAAACTGTTTGGCAAGATCATTGAAAGAGTACCAGCTGAATAAACTAATTGGGGCCACCAGAGCAAATAGTCTAACCTATGCCTTCCTGGATTTGAAGTTAGATTACCAGTTTGAGCAGGTGTTAGACATAATACAGCCAGTGCTAGCCAAGAAGTTGTTCCTCCAATTTAGGTATGGAACCCTTCCACTTCTGGTAAAAACAAATAAGTGGGTAGGGGACCTGCCTAGCCTTTGACCTGGATGTCGCAGGGAGGAGGAATCAGAGATTCATGTATTATTTTTTTGTCCGGCATATAAACAGTCTAGGTCTAAATGGATCCTACAACTCTGCAAAAATTTGGGAATAAGGGAATTTCGCCAATTTTATAGAATTCTCAAATCTGATATGAATCCACTTCTTGTTGTTGCAATTTCGAAATTCCTTTTGGCCATGTGGATTAAAAGAAAGTATCTGTTAAAAGTACAAAATAGTTAACATCGATATTCTATTTTGCCGCAATTATAGAGCGCAATGCTACTGTTGTAACTATTACATGTGAAATAGATCAAGCTCTTCCCACTGGCCACACTGGCAATCGAAGATACTTCCAACGAGGAATGGCTTAATGATATTTTAAAGTTTTTATATTAATTTATTGTATTAAATTCCTATTTGTAACTATTAGTAACAACGATAAAGTATCTTTTATTCTGCCCTCCTGAAGCCCTGGCATCTATAACTATGTATATAACACCCTGTTGATACTATCCCTTTTTTACTTGCTCGAAGTATGTTTTTTAATGCTGTAAAAAAAAATTCTGTACTTTTATGGCTGGAATAGCCGCAATAAAGTAATATTGAAAACTCCTGTACTGAAAAAAAATAATATGTTGATTCATGCTTGCTTAGCATTTTCTGATGATCACTTAAATTATATACACAAAATATTTCAACTTTGTTAATCAGGTTCCATGCACCTTTGAACCGTTAAGAAAAATATAAACATTCACATTTTCATACAATTGTGTTGTTTTAAAACTTTTAGTGAGAGAGAGAAGTCATTCACCTACTAGACAAAATGTACCTGTACTATCAGTGTCAATATGTACTTTGTTATACCTCAGGTCTGGGTTATTGGCCGATGGTCCTATTGCTCCTGAAATAAATTGTTCATAGCATTAATTTGTTTGGGAATTCCACACACACATTTTTACAGATTCAGGAGATAGATTTTCTTAGCCAATGCTTGTATTTCATTCTCATTCAATGCTCTTCTTGCCATCTAAGAAGCAAACACTGTTGTCTCTGGGCATTAAAGGTGTTAGTGATTCATTAACACCTGTGAAACCAGCACACATTATTTATTGAATTATATAATTCAAAAATATAAAATATTCTTGAAAATAACATGCTTGTAATAAAGTAAGTGCCCCTTGAATCTGCCAACTTTCTGTTCTCCATACCGATTTTACTGGTATGGTTATATTCCAAGTCTAATATCCTTTGTCAATATACTCATCTGGGAATTCAAATTAATGTATTACTTTGTTCCTAAATATAAACACACAAGGTTTGTTGCATTTTGGTTATGGAAGTATGTTTCAGCATCACTTTTGTACATCACTGGAGAGTTAAATGAAGGACAGTTTTTTTCAAACTTTGGTTTATTCTTGATTACCAGAACTGGGTACTGTTTCCAAGTTTGTGTAATGTTCTTGTTGCATTTTATATATGTAAATACCAGTCATCATACATTGTGTAGCAGGACATCTGCTTCTGATTCTCTACAGTGAGATGAGGATCAGCATTGTACATCCAAGCATGCATTTGGGCTTCCCTAAGCACATTTTTCGCAGTGTGTCTGTACAATTCACTTGTAAGATGCTTGGAGCTAAAATGTCATCTGACTCAAGACACAAAGGGTGTGGAACGTGAACTGTTCGTGCTTGTGCTTTCATTTGGTGAGCTAACTCCTCCCTTTAGACACCATTTTATATCAGGTTGACTACCATTATTTTCTGAGATACTTCCCTAGTCACTCTATTTATTTCACTTTGATTATTTAGCTTTTTATGCTTTTCAGTTAGGTTCTCTGAGTGGGATGACTTCTCAACATCAAACCATTTAAAGGAATACCTTCACATTCTGATAATTCTGTCCTCGAATCTTGAGAGTTATGGTCACAACAGCTTTCAAAATGTTCATCTGGTTCATTTTCCAATAGAAGAGGGAGTCCAGTCAGAAATGTCTCATTGTCAGAACTTCTCACAGTGATTACCACTTGCCGATCTGTGCGTAGGACTGGTTGCTCTTCATTTCTATGAGATGTATCTGACTGGGACACTGCAATAAAGGCACCAGTTTTAGTCAGCAGTGGTTTTAGAAGTTGCACTGGTCTGCAGTAAAGGATGGGCCACATGATAACAATTTTACTGTGTCCACTGACGCCAGTCTTGTTCTCTTTCTCTTAGGCAGCGGTGCTAATATTACAATTCGCACACTCTGGTACAGGAGCTCGATATGTCAGACCAAACTCTTCCTTCAGTCTCATCCCCCTGCCACAAGGTCACAAACTTCTGGTAACTAGCCAGCCTTGGATACAACGCTGGTTTTGAAGTCTGACGTTGACTATCCCATGTATAGCTGACAGTCCTGCAACAGAGTAAGGCAGATTTATTAGCATGATCCTCCCTTCATGAAAGGTCCGGTACATGCATTTTATTTCTGAAGAGCATCGCATACTGATGGACAGTGCACATCTTGCAATATTAGTTATTGCTCTCTGTTCTCCTAACAGATGTTGGACCCATGGCCCACCATTGTCAATACATTTTTAGTTAAGCTTTTCTTAGGGTACAATTAGCTTCCTCTATGACCCTGTTTGAGCTGAGTATAAGAGAGTATGAGAACTGGAGATGTACTCCTGTCTTAGCAGATGCCTCTGCTAACGCCTTAAAGGCAAAAGCTGGCCCTTGATCAAAATGAAATGTATGAACTCTACCCATTGCCACTAAGTCAATCAAGTCTTTTATGACTGCAAACTGTTACCTGCCATTGGGGACCATACCTACATAAATCGGGTGCCTGAGTCTACAGCTGCTTGATTAATTTATACCTGTCAGTTGTTTGTAATGGACCAATATGATCCAGGTAAACAATTTGGAAGGCATTTTCTACTTTCTCCAGCAGAACCGGTGGAGGTCCAACAATCCTAGAATGCTTTTTTTTGTTTTTACAAATTTCACAATGTAATATATAATGTTTAGTTTGTTTTTGCAGTAGTTGCCACCAGTAACTCTCCTGTTGGATGTGTAACTTTGCAGACACCCCAGCATGAATATAACATTCCTTTCTGAGCAGCTTTCATTAAATTCATTATGGTAGATTGCACATCCATTTTCAAGAGAATAACTGTTCTTGAAGAGTGCATGAGGAAGGGATGCCTCTGATCAAAGAGATTATGGCTTATGTCATACCTCCAAGTTCTGCAGAATTAGCTGATGTCCTAGTGACTTCAGTCCCTTCCTGCTGAGAGACAGCCAATGTCTTTCCATCTAATGTTCCCCCTAGTGATAGAATTAGATCATTTGTTGTTTGCACTAGGCATGCTCAGTTTGAGCTGGAGTTCTGGCTGAGCTCTATCACAACACTAAGAGGCGGCCGATAGCTAGACAGATGGACCAGAACGCACGGCAACCGCTTGGTAAGCCGTTAACCCATTTTACTTCTTGCACACGTCTGATGGGTAGCAGCTGCTAGTTGCCCAGCAGTTGGCTGCGTGTTCTGTTTCTTTCGCTGCATTGCTCCGCTTTAAAGGCATTAACAGGGAACGAAATGCCATTAAACCGCTGCCTTTAACATTGCGTCTTTTGCGTTTATTTCTTCTTTGTAATTCTCAGAGTACAGTAACAACCTTCACAGCTCAGGCAGTTTACGCAAAGGTTTGTGTAATGAACAGCGGTAACGCTGAGAGGAATAGGGCAGCCTTGTCTAAGGGACTCCTATTATTCACATAAACCAGTATAGCAAGTGCCTGTGCATATAAAGAGAGTTTGGTGCAAGCTTCAATACCTGCCAGATTTCTCTATGCATTTTTGGCACCAGTACCTTCCCTCCTCTCCAGCACCTATGCTCTCGCACAAGTTTATTGAGCTGCAGAGCCCTATGATTTGACGGTCCTCCTCCCATCTCCCATTTCCTCTTCCAGTAGCTACATCAAGTAATTAACACTCAAGCAGCAGGAGCTGGTAGTATTCCCACCCCGTTCTCTTTTCTCCAGTGGACAAACACTCTCCGAGCATAAGTCTTTACAAAAATATGTATCCGGATACCTTGCTGGTTCCCTAGGGAATTTTATTTATTTGCAACAACATAGCTTAAGGGAACTTGGGGGTTACTTACTCGCGCCCATGCCATCTCGCCCAGCCCATCACCCCTCCCACAACACTCCTTGCCCACCCCCACTACCACCCCACCAAACACAAAAGTATATGTTTTTCAACATTCCACGTAGGTCATAAGCTTCAAAACATTTTTAGTAGCTTGCCCAGCAGTGTTAAAAGCTTCTTTTTCATTCTAATCACACCTCCTTTATGGAATGCACTGGTGTGAGAAAGTGGCTCTGTATATACTGTTCCCAAATAGGTACAGTGTGTACGGAGTCCACAGTCCCCAGAGGTTTGGCAGAGGCTAAAGTTAGATATAACCTTACTCTCTAAAGTGGTAGCTTGGTCGAGCAGTAAGGCAGTATCAGAGGACAGTGTAAAGCATTTTGATGTACACACTCAGTCAGCAAATGGTTTCACACACTCAATAACTGAACTCTAGGCCAATGGTTTATATATAAAAAATATATGCTTGTTTTATTTTAGAACCAACAATATGTATTAAAATATACTTTCTCAGAATGAGATGCTGTAGGCAAATACTTTTGCAATGGGCAATTGACTTTTGTAAATAATTACAAGTTGTTTCAATAGGCAACACAATTCTAAACACAATAATGCATTGAGTTCAATGGAAGTTTCAAGTTATTTGCAGTAGATTACTTTTTGGATTACTTTTGGAATTCCAGGACTGGTTCCTAGATTCAGTCCTGGGACAGTACTTCGAAACAAGTGATAAAAGTCGACTGAATTACTGTGATGGTTTTTAGACAATATTTTGCTATTTTAAAAGATGACACTTAGAAAATATTTCATAGAAAACAGTCCATGATTCCCTAGTGCAGAAAATTCAAGTTGCAGGTATAGTATGTTCTCGTTCCTTTTGTAATCCAGTACTGGGTGCCTAGACTGAGACATTTATCGTAAGTAATTACGTTTTCAGAAATTATACGATTTTTAAAGAATATTTAAAGTTTGCAGAAATTGACAGAAGAAATTTCACAGTCACATACTGTCAGGTCTAGGTATGGTTGCAATTTTAAGGATGTTAAAATGAGGTTATGAGCCTGGACCGTTTTTTTATTCATTTCTATACATAACCTCTGTTCGCTCAGGAAACTTAAGGACTCTTTCTTGAGGTCCTTCCTTGTTATCCTGAGCATAGTAAAAGGTTCATCATAAAATTCTTGGTGGCCCAAATTGTATAGAAATGTTTTGACATAGAGCAACCATTTAACTTGTTTCACTCCATCTAAACCCATACAGTCTGTGATAATCAGGCGGTTAAGTTTCATCTTCTCTGTTGTCCAGACCCTATGCCACAACAGAATCGGTTGAATCTTTATGATATCTTCCAAATATGTCAACCCTAATTCTGTGTGGCAAATAAAAGAGGAAGTGCTATTTGGGACCATCAATAAAAACCTTAAAAAAATATTCTCAGCTACCTGGATGGGGTTTACATCCATATATCCCCATACGCCCGCTCCATATGTGGCTACTGTGACACATTTTGCTTTGTATATATTTAGTAGTTCCACCGTCGGGCGTCTGCCCATTTTCCTACTAAAGTTAGATAGGGCAGTCAGGGTTCTTGTAAATAGTAGCCTTCTGGTTTTAACCGCCCCCACCTAGGAACCCGTACGTTCAAATAAAATGCCAAGGTAGGAAAAAGTTTTTGTGCTTTCGATCTGTTTTTTATCAATAAAAATAGTCTGGGGCTTTATACATCTTGTCCCACAATTCATTATAAGTGTCTTAGATGAATTAATGGTTAAGCCCCTCTCAGACATAAAATTTGCAAAACTATCTACAACCCTTTGTAATCCCTGTGAGGTGTGTGCCATCAAGACCGCGTCATCCGCATATAGTAAGGCAGGGATAGGTCGTTTAGCAACTACTGGTAAATCCCTGCATTCCTGTATTAAAACCTTTTCCAAACTATTTATATATAATGTAAAGAGAAATGGAGCAAGGACGTAGCCCTGTCTCACACCACGCCTCACTTTAAAAGTGTCTAGTGCATTCCCCCCTTACCCCGAGGCGAACCTGCGCCTTAGCCCCTTGATATAGCTGCCTTAGATAAGAGATCAAAACCGCTTCCACGCCCATCTCCTCAAGTATGAGCCATAGTTTGTTGTGGATTACGCAGTCAAACGCTGACGATAAGTCAACGAATGCCATGTATAGTGGACCTTTTTTAGCTTTGAAGATTAAGGCCCTGCTCTATTGTACCTAGCTTTTTACGAAACCCATATTGCAAGTCACTTATCACTGCCTGTTCCTCCGCCCATTCCTGTAATCTATTCAGGATCACTCGGCCCACGACTTTCACGGTAGAATCCAGCAAGGATATTGGCCGATAACAGGACGGGTCAGACCTGTCGCCTTTTTTAAAAATAAGTACCAGGATGGATTCATACCATGTGGCAGGAAAACCTGCGGGGCCACAGGCATTAAAAACTTGTGTCAGCAATGGGGCCCATACTTCCAAACTACATTTAAAAATATCAACTGGGACGCCATCTGGGCCGGCGGCTTTTCCCCCCAGGCTTTTATCAATTGCAAGGATCACCTCATTGAGCTCAAAGTGCAGTTGTAGACCCTGACCCACTATGTTCACTTGCTCTCTCTCATGTTCGGGAAAGCTCTGGGGTCCTACATTGGGGTCATTATACAGAGCGGAAAAATGCTAAATCTACGCCTGCTCAGTTATCGCCACCTCTATTGTAGCTGTATCTTTTTAAATCAAAAAAGGGGCATTAACTGCCTTCCAGAAGGCGCTAGTATCTCTACTTTGAGAGGCTTCCCGTAAAGCCGTCCAAGCTTCCAGTTTTAGGGCCTTTCTTCTCTCTTTAAGGGGACAATTGTACTCTTTTCGCGCCTCTCTGATCCTAACCTTGTCTTTATTTTCCATATGAAGGACCTTTTTAAGATTCCTATGAGCCCTTGTACAATTAGAATCAAACCAGCCTTCTTTCTTCTGAATACCATTCTTACTATTAATTTTAGCAGTAAGCTCCTCCTTAATTTGATTTGTAATAACAGTGAAACCTTTAATGATTTCATTGCTTGTGGAATACTCATCCAGACATACCAGTATCTTATCATTACATTTCAATAGAACCTTGTTCATTACCTCATTCGGATCTATTTTATCCCATCTTAAAGCAAATCCATTTTGCCTTGCGATACGAATATCCCTTAATATGGGATTAGGGCTTTTAGATCTCAAGCTTTTGTTTCTGGACAGTAAGATTCCAACACTCTGTGGAAAATGGTCACTTATAGCAATCTTATGAATGTGGAAACTAGTAATTCTCGAACAGTGCCTATTGGTGACCATAATAAAATCTATTGTAGAAAAAATTCCACGACCATTGAAAGTTGGACCAAATGCAACAGGAGGAGAACACAAGGTATTCGCAAAACCCAAATCGAAATCGGACGCTATATCATTTAGGCTCTCACCATACTTCGAGTGAGGGAAATGAGGAAATGTTGTTTCCATATCATAAACCATGCCACAATTCCCAGAATCTGAATGTTGACACAGCCCAGAATTAAAATCCCCACCCCAGATAATCAATAAGTCCCTAGATGCAAATTCCTGAATCTTGTGAAAGTAGCCAGATATAGCTTTAAGAGTCCTTTCTATTTGGTCATGAGGCGCATTATTGTAGAAGTTCACTAATAATACTATTCGGGATTTTTCCAGAGATAGACTAATAATATGGTAATATAAGTCCTCCGCTACCGTATAGATATTACCTAAGTTCAGCAGGTTCGAAACATAGGTACATAGGCCCCCTTTAGCTCTACCATGGTTTGAGGTTATTGCTGGCATGTGTATGGTTTTATATCCATTTATATGTATCGGCTCCACTGACAAGGTTTCCTGTAGACCCATGGTTCCCAAAGTGTGCGCCGCGGCACCCCGGTGCGCCGTAATGAGGAGCCAGGGGCGCCGCGACCACAATGTGACAATGTGAACTCACCCTCAAAAACTGGGGACATGGTTTGTCCCAAGAGGCGCACTGCCGCCATGCGTGCGTACATATACGCGTCGTATGCAGTCTCCATTACTCATACGCAGCTCGGTCGTTTGCAGGAAGTTAATGCTGCCGTCTTCTGCCGCCCGCCGTCTTCTGCCGCCCGCCGTCTTCTTGTAGGACCCTCTTCCAACATCAGGTAAGTGAAGTTGTTGGGACTGTCTTGGGAGGGATTCCTGTGGGTCCTGTTGAGACTTATTTATTTCTTTAATGCGTATTTGTATAGCGCGGACTTTACCCGAAGCGAAGGTGTCAGAGAGCTGTCGAGTGATCCACTCGATCAGCCTGTGACTCAGTTTCTGTACGTGGCAACATTGGCAGCTTCTTGTAACAGGTGAATCTCTGCGATTAAGAACATTATCTAGACATTCCAAGAAACAAAGAGAAACAGGAAATACTCTAAGCAAATTATCTTTTGCATTTTAATGACGCTTAATAATCATCGTAATGAGAATTACAAGCAATTGAAGTCTTTGTTGAGCTGGTCTCCGTTTTTATCGTCGTTCCGTTCGTGGATTTTAACTATGGTGGCAGACTTTACTCATCAAATGGAGGCACAAAATATGGACAAGGCCCAGCTGATATTTGAAACGTTCCAGCACTGCACTGGCTCATCCTAGAAACGAAAAGGTTTTGTGGTGTGAAACACGAAGGTCCGTTACATGTAGTTTACAGATCAGGTCGCAGCAGTCTCCACAGATTTAAAACGTGGCTCAGCAGAAGGGGAAAAGCCAGTGCCGGCGACCTCCTGCATAATGACTTCTGTCAGTGAAACCAGACAAAAGAGTCGGTACCCACACTGAATGCACATGATTTGAGGGAGCTGTGCCAAAATAAAAACGTAATTCAAGCACAGTGCATGACTGCCTGCACTTTTAATAATACTGGGCGTTTACGCAGTGTGCGCCACAGCTCAATTGCTTGCATTTGATTATTAAAAACAGCTGTTATTGCTCAACACTACTTTCTCTGTAGGCCTCAGAATGACACACAAGATTTTCCGTTGAATGTGTGTTATTTAATAGGTTTTAATTTTTACATGAAAACTTTGTGATTCAGGATAGAACAGCTACCATTAGAAAGTCCTTATATAATGCCTACAGTCTGATTGTCCCTAATAGTACAAAGAAGTTGCAGTATTTCAAAGGCTTTTCATAAACATCCTATATCATAACTTGAAACATCTATCACCAAAAGAAAGCAGGTAAATTATTTAGGTTCATGGCTAACCTCTAGCTTCTTTTTTAATATAATACTAGATTGTTGTTTAACAATTTACACTGAATTAAAGAAATAGAGGAACCACTATGCGTTAGAGGTGTGTTGGGAATCCACGCTTTTATCATTCACTCTCATGGTCCCTGTTTTTAAGATGTACATACATGCACACAACCAGCCACATGTCTGGCATACAGTATGACTTTATATTGGACTTGCCCACTGTTTTTTTCAGCACTGTAAGAAAAAATGAAATGATAATAACTGAGTTATCATCATTTTATTTTTTCCTTATTAGTGCACGGCAGTTAAGCTTTGCGAGGCGGGGCTGACAGAGCAGCCGTGGGGTGATTTTCCACCACTCCAAGGTGCACACAACTGTTTGTCTGGCCCTCTCGAGCCGACCATAACAGTCATGCACACTTTCCCTCGTCTCCACCCAGAACGTTACGTTACATGAGGCAATAGTTACAATTGTGCAAGTATCAAGAGCAAATAAAATACTAGAGGTAGCAAACGATACGATATAAAAGGAAAAAGTGACGTGTGCAGGCCTTTTATTTATGTGTTCAAAAAACCTGCAATAATAAAAGGCATTGTCATTTACAATACCAATAGGTCAGTGGTTCCCAAAGTGTCCCTGCCTAGTCCTGCTGGCCCTGCCTGCCTCAGCTGTGCCTGGGTCTCTGTCCCGGCCTCGCCCTTTTCACCCCAGCTGAGTGTATGGTAGAATCACGATGGAACTGGCAAAATGAATTTTGCTTGGTGATCTGCATGGTAAATGTTCTGTGCAGCAGGCATATCAACCCTCTGCACTACCTAACCAAGAATAACAACTTTGAGTCAAAACTTCTATTAGGCAAAACTCTGATCTCGCGTGGGAGAACATTAATCACCGTAGCTTTATTGACATTTTAATTGCTGCCTGGACACTGCTAGAGGCCAGAAACGGGGCAGCAGGTGCATTTACGCCCCTGTGCGAAGTCAGCACCCGGTGTGGTGGCACCGGTCGCACCTCCCTAGAGCCGGCCCTGCCTTCACTTTTATGAGTGACGCTATAAAATGTATTAAATGCATCTGAGAGAGAGTGGTTATGGAGACTGTTGAAGGGTAGTAGGGAGGGCATCCGTGTCGGAGGTGGTCATTGTGAGGGGTGGCGCCAAAAAACATTGGCACTGGGCACCACCAGTTCTAAAGCCGGTCCACCCAGGAATCCAGCACTGTTTGAACTAAGTCAGAGTTGCTCATGTTTTCTATTGTTGGTTGCAACCGCTGCACTAAATTGCAGAAAACTTTCCATTTGCCATTTTATTTGACCTTAGATTTCGTGTAAAAACTGAATGCTCTTTCTGTCTGTGCGGGGTGCCAATAAGAATAATAAGTCCAAATGGTCACCATCATCATGGGCTACTATAGCAAAATAACAGAAATAACAGATCCATCATTAGGCAGAGAATAACTTTAGTTCTACTTCTACTTGTCTTACCTGGATGTTTTGTACTTCAGGCTTATTATTCCGTGGAGACTGTGGATGAGACCCGCAAGAAACCTGAAAATACTTCAGCAAAGGAAAAGAAAAGTCGGCCAGGAACTTTACAGATAGAAAGACCTTTCTTTATGTATTTTGTATATTCTTCTCAATCCGAATAATTAAGACGAGAGGAACTGATTCCCATCTTTCTGATTGACAATGAAGAGATTTCTAATGTCAAGTTCGTCTGAGCAAAGTGAAGTTGCAGGTTCTTCTGACAAAAAAGAGGACGGGAAACGAAAGGCCAAGTACAGAAAGTACGATGACAGGTATTTGGATTATGGTTTCACGTGTGTCCAGGTTAATAACGAGGACCGTCCTCAATGTGCAATCTGTTTAAAAGTTTTGGCTCTGGAATCCATGCTTCCAAGTAAACTTAAGCGACATCTTGAAAGTCTTCACCCAAATGTGGTCGGAAAGCCAAGGGAATTTTTTGTAAGAAAAGTTGCAGAAGCCAAACTACAAAAGTCCACTTTCTCAAAACAAACCAAAATTAATAGTAACGCCCTCCTGTCTTCATATAAAGTGGCCTATCTAGTTGCACAGAGTAAAAAACCCCACACAATTGCAGAAGAGCTGATTTTGCCTGCTGCTGTTGAGATGGTAACAATCATGCTCGGCGATGATGCGGGTAAACAGCTGCTGAAAGTGCCTCTTTCTAATAATACTATCAGCCGGAGGATAAATGATATGGCTGAAGATATTAACGAGCAGCTCATCTGTAATCTAAGAGGCAAAGACTTTGCACTCCAGCTGGATGAGGCAACAGACAACCACAAAGACACCCACCTTATTTGCTATGTCAGGTTTCTACACGAAAAACAAATTGTTGAGGATTTGTTGTTCTGTAAAGAAATCAAAGGTGGAACTACAGGCCAAGACTTGTATGCGTTGTGGATGATTTTATGCAACAGAATCAAATTGACTGGGAGAGATGTGTTGGAGTTTTTACAGATGGGGGCCGTTCCATGGCAGGATGCTACCAAGGACTTCAAGCTCGCATACGATCTAAAGCTCCTAATGCTGTTTGGACACACTGCATAATTCACAGAGAAGCACTGGCAGCAGGAAACCTCAGTGAAGAACTGCATGGTATTCTGAAAATTGTCATCAGAGTGGTAAATTATATTAAAACAAGACCATTGAAAGCAAGATTTTTTGCTAAACTGTGTGAGGACATGGGTGCGGAACACTCATGTCTCTTGTTCTACAGCAGTTCTCGGTGGCTGTCTCTAGGTAACTTCCTGCTTAGGGTGTATGAACTGAGGAATGAAATATACTCGTATCTACATGATGATGAACATTGTTTTGCTGACAAGTTTAGTGATGCAGACTTTCTAATACAAATGGCTTTTCTTTCTGATCTATTTGAAAAACTGAATGCACTGAACAAGTCCTTGCAAGGCAATAATACTAACATCTTGCAACTGTCAGACAAAGTTTCAGGCTTTAAGAAGAAAGTGATCCTTTGGAAAAGTAGTATAAGCAAAGGTGACTATACATGTTTTCCTTCATTGGACCAGTTTCTGCAGGAGAATGAGATGGTGTTAAAGGCGGAACTGAGGACCGTTTTTGTTCTGTATTTGTCTCAACTGCGTTTTTACCTTGATAAATATTTTCCAGAGGATGAAGTGGAGCCAATAAAATGGGTGAGAGACCCCTTCAATGCTGAGATACCTCAGCATTTCAGCAATGAGGAAGCAGAACAGCTTATTGATGTTTCAAGTGACTCAACATTGAAAGTAAGGTTCCAGTCTCAGTCACTGCTTGACTTCTGGTGCCAAGCTGGTGATGAATATCCAATGATAAGCAAGAGAGCCCTGCATGTTTTGATCCCTTTTGCTACTTCGTACCTTTGTGAAGCTGGTTTCTCAGCAGTTGCAGTGATAAAGTCTAAATATAGGGCAAAAATTAACCTTGAAAAAGAAATGCGTGTTGCGATCTCGAAAATAACTCCAAGATTTCAGGAGTTATGTAAGGAAAAACAAGCACATCCATCTCACTAGGATTTGTAAAGTAAATTTCAGCCTCTGTTGTTTTACCTGTCCATTGAAAAGATATTTTATTGTATAAAAAATTTTGAACTATTGTGTGGTTAAAAAAAGTTTCATGGAAACATATTTGGCTATTAATCTTGTATCGCTTCACACTTAACACATTTTTATTAAACAGCTGTTATCTTCGTATTTTGTTACAAATATGATTATAATACCTTCATTGCATCCCAATTAATTTAAGGAAGACAACAGGAAGTACTCCCGAGGTCGGGCTTACATCCCCCTCCCACCCCACGCCCACCCGGAAAAAAATGGTGGGGAGCCACGGCCAACTGCCAATTAGGTCAAGGGAGCCACGGGTCAAAAAAGTTTGGGAACCACTGCTGTAGACAAATGAATTCGAACCTATGTACAAAATTATTCCATTCTACATTCCTTATCTTTGATTTTAGGCCTGCTATATTCCAAAACAAAAAGTTACAGCTGTTATTATCAGGATCATTTATACAATTATCAAAGTTCTCCACCGTTTTAGGTACTGGCTGGCTACCCCCCCCCCCCCGTGATAAATGTGGTATATTGGAATCTTCACCTGATGATAACGATGAGGTTGATATTTTTGCACAGGCTGCTAAAGGGACAATTTCATACAAGTTATGTGTCGGGACAAGATTCAATATGTCCCTTTGCCCCCTATAGTCGTGTAAAGCCAGTGTGTCCCTTCCCCCTGTAATATTCTCATCACGGTAATTCCTAGATTTATTATTCCCAGTGATGGAATCAGGGGGTGGTCTATCCACACCTAGTTCTTCCTTACTATTACTGGGGTTGAGCCTAGTTATATTAGTGCCAGGTTCCTTCAGTCAGTCCACTTCTTCCAGATTTGTTAGCGCCTGAAAACGGTTATGTGTACATCCATACCTTGTCCAATATGGCCATGGTAGCTGGGTTTGTAGAAAAAACCTAAAGGTACAATATCAATATGATGTTCAGAAATCTGATTACTTCCAGCCCTATTTAAAATTAAATCGATTAGTTGGGGGGTTTTGAAATTTAATATGACGCAGTCACCTGCCAAATCTTTAGCCCCCCTGCCTATCCACCTCATCCTTCTTGCCATTTTGAACTCTTAGAAAAGTCTCTCGGTTAACCCGGTCCTGCTCCCCAACCAAGATATCGATTTATTTCTTAGACTCTCACAGGTTTCATTCATTCCCTGTTGCATTCTGGGGACATTAGCTAGTATTATTGTATATGGTGTTGATGCTAGGGGTAGGTCTATATGCCTATTCCAATTCTCAGAAACCGCGTCCGTCGTGAGTCCCCTTATACCCCCTGCCATGGGCCCTTCCTTAGAATCGGTTCTCAACCTACTTTGGTCAGTTGAATTATAATGCGACCTAATAACGTCATCGCCAACTGGCAGGTATTCTCGCCGGATAGGGGTATTTGACTGGGTAACAGGGTTAATATTTATTTTCCTGTTATTCAAAGTATCCTTAGGTTCAAGGGGCTCACGTTTATAACATTTTGACAATACTTTTTCCACTTCCCCCACCCTACTTATTAAGTCAGTTATAGACTCCCTTAAAAAGCTGTCTAGGGCATTAAACTTATTTTTCAAATCCAGTACTTCACTCTGCATTGAATCACCATAGCTGATAGTCGCTATCCCTCCTCTAGTTTGTTTGTTCGCAGCGGATGCCTTAACCTTGTTTGACAACCTTTTTTGTATTGAACCCACATTTGTCTTATTCTTTATTCCTGTTTCCTTACTCTTTAGGTCTCGGCTAGCGATGGCTGCGCTTGTGCAGTCTCGCTCGTGAGACATAATGACTTGGGAGAAGAGGGGCTTGAACCCGCCCCTCTTCTTCCCTGTTCTCCATTGGCTGGCCTAGTAAATGCTGGCCAGCCATTGGAGAAGAGGTCCCGTCACTCTAATCCTGCCCCGTCCTTTTCGGATCGGGGGGCGTGTTTTTTGCGAGAAGTCTCAGGGAGGAGACAACAGCAAAACACGCCCCCCAATCCGAAAAGGACACTCCCTTTCTCCGAGGCATTTTCTGCTGTGCCTCGGAGAAAGGCGGTGGTGTCCCGGCGTTGCTCCCTCACCTGATCTCCTACTGTACGGCAGGAGCTCTGTGCTTGGCCGCTGAGGTGACGGACCCGCGTCATGGGCAGCGTCCGTGCTCATTCCGTAACCCGGAGTCTCCGCTCCGCTCTAAAACAGCAGGGCGTTAACAGGGAATTTAAGCAGGCGCGCTCCGTTCCCGATATACCCGCAGCACAAAGACATTCGCAGAAAAGCATTCCGACATACCTCCGGCGCATCTCTCATTCCGAGGTATTTCATGGACTTATCAGTTATCTCTATGTTTTGCGCTGGTATAAAATTGGATGCAATAATTTCCAGGGTTTTGACCAATTTTGCTTTATTTCTTAGTATTCAGGTTGTAAATATAGTGCAAATTAAGGTGGTATTCGCACCAAACTGATAGTCATTAGAAAGTATAGAATTCGAGGATGTACCGGGGTTTGCCCAAGCTACTGTCTGTACCCATGTTCCCCCAGGAGCGGGTACCTTCACCCCTTCCTTGCCCTTCCCCTCACACCTCCCCCTCAAATGGTTCCTGCTCCAGTGCCCCGTCATTGTGTCACACGCAGATGCGCCACGCCCCTTGCTGCCTCATGGCCTCCCACTTCCACCACCACACCCCCTCCCGCAGTCGACAGGAGATAAAGTCAAGATGAGTAGGGGAAAGCCATGGGAGGCGAGGAGAAGCGCTGCGGGGGGCCCCGGCCCGGGAGCCGGAGCAGCGGGCCTCTCCCCTGTGATGTTTGTTTATCCTCACACCTCTCCAGGCGGGATAGAGGGGACAGGGAGGTATGTGCAGTGAGAACTAGCACTATTTCTGGATGTGGATAGATCAGCGGGATATACCATGTTTCCTGGCTGCGGGTGAGTTAAGCCTCAGATCTGCCACCCCGCACCGGTTCAAAGATAGCCTGTAGAACTGTAGGCGCGAAAGGACGGACTCTGTATTTTCTAGCCTCCATTTCTAGGAGGTTTATCTCTGTCTGTAACCAACCCTATGTTCTTTTAACGGCTGTGACACGGGTCATATGTGGTCTCAATGGGCGCTTTTAATAATGTAGGCTAACTCCCTGTCAGAGACTCCCTGACATTGTTGTGGGATTTAGCTCCATATCCATTTCAGAACTCTTACAATTCTGGCTTCTAATACTAGAGCTGTCCGACCCATCAGACTGGATCACCGATGTAATCCCTTGAAAGAGAGGAGGAAATAACTATTCAAACTGCAACCCGAGTTCACGATCAGCTGGTGCTATAGTTCCGCGGGTTAGGCGCCTGCTTCCGTTTTCTGTGTCTAATCTGCTGTAACTCTCGCGCTCCAAACTCGGACTGAGCCTGCCGATGAGATGAGCCTATCACATGCACACCACGTGTTTTAGTACTTCCAGCAGGGTGTTGTAGGTGCCTACTGTACAGATCTCCGTCTTCTATGCTGCTGAACGCCATAGGCTACTCAGTAAGGCAGATCAGTGGGTCGTGTGCCTGCTGCGGAAATCCATGAGACGCTCGCATATTACACATTGCACTACGTGTAGGATAGCTCAGTGTGTTAGACCCCTTCAGGGAGTTTGTGTACAGTCTAAAAACAAGCATTTACAATGCAGCGGTCTCGGCATTGTTAAAGTTAGAGCTATTGGCATTGCTCATGACAATGCCGTTTCTTTAAATGTTTTAAAAACAAAAAACATAAACAAAAATGTCATGAGCAATGCCAATAGCTCTAACTTTACCAATGCCGAGACCATTGCATTGTAAATGCTTGTTTTACATATAGGATCAGGATTTCTGGGAAGCTTCGAGGGTGGTTGAGGGTCGCTCTCTGAGTCGCTATCACTAACATGGTCAGATATATTCACCACACAGCCATTACTAGTGCCTGTCCCACTAAGTTTATCCGCTAAAGGGTCCACCGGAGGGTCAGTTACTCCTTTATCACTAACCGATAAAGTCGGGCCCGCACCCTCGCCAGGAACAGTTTTATCAGGTTTCATAGCTTCTTCTACCGTAAGAATTTGTTTTTCTATAGCGCCCATAGCACCTGTCAATAATGACAGGCAAGGCCCTCCCCCATTCTTACTTAGTGTTTTCTTGTTTGCAGTAGAGGAAGCAATCGAAGAAGTTTTCCTCTTCCCCATAATGTGTCCGGTGTACAATCCCTTCCCCACTTCCTGAGAATCAGTGTAAGACAGTACAGGACCCTTGCTTACAGATATCTATAACACAGTGCGGGCTGTTATCAACCACGCCAAAACACTGTCTCTACAATAACCGTGTAAGGTTATACAACTCCAGAGTCAGGGAAAACACCTCCTGAAACAACAAAAGGCGTTTGGGTCCGTATAGCGTACAATGCTGTTTCGTGGCACAATACCTTCTAACGGGTAGAACGGCGAGATGCAGCCAAGAGTCCTGGCCCTGCCCGGCCTCCTCTGGTCATCGACGGGCAAGGACGGTCCCGCCCTTGGCCCGGGCTTCGCCCGGGCGCTGCCTGCGCTGTGGTGTGCTATCAGGTCTTTTATGGTCCCTTTGGCGCTGCCTGATGATGACTAAGGCAGGCGCCCAGAGTAGGCACTGGAATGCTGGGAAATGGAGTCCCAAGCGGCCGTTCCCCTCACGGCGGGCTGGACAATCAGTTGTAGGAGTTCAATTTCACCCCCTTACAGGCCGTTCCCCTCACGGCGGTTGTCAGGGTGAGTAAAGCTGGTTCCAAGGATTTCTAAGCGCGTTCACAGAAAAAGTCAATGATTTCCTAAGGGAGAAAATTGGGTTACTGGTAAGTACAGTTGTAAGTATTTTTCAGAGTCCGTGCTGGGCACCAAGATCCAGCACTGGGAGCTCACCTAATAGCAGGTGAGTAATTTCGTTTTCGTTACTCGGCTGATTTTTGGTGAATATTTTAAGTTTTGAAAAGTCCACACTTAGAAGAAATTTCAGGAAAAGCCAGTCAATGTTACCCTATGGAGAAAATTGAGTTATCGGTTTAAAGGTAAGTTCTCGACTGGCAGAGTTAAGGTTCTGGGCATAGACTCAGGTGTCTCCCAGGGTCAGGTAGGTACCGTTGGTTCACCCTCAGCGGCGCATGGGCGGCCGGGTGCAGAGAGAGTTAGGCCCAGTGTTATCCTATGAGTGGTAGGGGGGCCTTGGTTGGTGGCTGCTGACTAGCAGGCCACGCGGCTGTGGGAGCTGGGCTCCTGGTCACTTACTCAGGGCAAGTGGGGAAGTAGATAGATGTAGAGGTTACACTGCCAGGGCCACTCGGGTAGCTGGGTGTAGGGTGATTTTGAGCCTTCGGGCGCTCAATTGATTTCAATGGGAAATCTCCGGTTTAGAAAAAGACTGCAAGCTCGGAGACGAAGATTCTTCAGGTGCCACCACCACTTCGAGAGGTAAGTTGGGTAGTTGGAGGATAGGTAGGTACCCCGGGATTGGGCACAGGGGGCCGCGGGGCGCCGGGGTGCCTTTTGGTGTCGGGAAGTCTTACCCTCTGCTGATAGCGGTTGGGGGGGTACCTGGTTCTGAGGCTGCAGGCTTCTTCAGGAGTTCGAGGGAGGTCCTTGGGTGCCGGACTCTGGGTCACAGTCGCCGTGGGGTCGTCCTCGTGGTCTTTGTTCACTCCTGCACAGGGCAGGCTTGGCAGGTGCAGAGTGTGCTTGGTTCACGGTCCTGGGCTGCTGCCAGGGATTAGAAGTAGATTTTAAGTAGAGCCTCTACTCATGGGAGTCCCAGGGGCTTAGAGTCAAAAGGTAGCCAGGTCCTCCGGGGTTTGTGAAGTTGCTGGCCACAAGAGATGCCGGGTTGGAGCAGGAGCAGGTTCGAGGGTCGACAGGCCGGTAGGGCTGGGGCCAAAGCAATTGATGTCTTCCTCTTCTTAGCAGCTGCAGGGCAGGTCTTCTTTCTTCTAGCTCTTCTTCGGATTTTGGAATCTGGGGAAGGAAGGTTCAGGGTGCCCCTAAATACTAGATTTAGGGGCGTTACAGGTAGGTGAAGGGCAGGGACCAATGGGTCCCTGTCCTGGGGTGGGTACACCCCCTATCCTGCCTCTCTCCTGTGGGAGGGGGGCAGTAGCCTAATCCTGATTGGGCAGGGCTTCCCATCTTCAAGCTGGTGAAAGCCCAGAGATGTGCTTCACCTCGCCTCCCCCACCTGAGGGGTGGGGTTGGCAGGCTGGCACATCCCCTGTCCTTATTTGGGGTTTCCAGCCAAGCTTCCCGCCAGAGTGGGTGGGTTACAGTGGCCTGGGGAAGCTCACAGAGGCGGCATGCCTTTGAAGGTTCCCCCTGCCCATCCTGGGGGAAGAGATTTAGCACCTCGCCCAGGATGTGCATTGGTGCAGGCCCAGGAGAGCAGGGGCTCTCCTACCCAGGGGTCCAGCAACATGTCTCCTGTGTGGCAGCCTAGGCAGCCTCAGAACAGACGTGGATTGAAGGTTAGGTTTTAGGGGGCATCTCTAAGATGCCCTCTGGGGTGCTTGGTACATTAAAGCCCACACTGGCATCAGTACCGCTTTGTTCGCCATAAGTTGGCAGGGTATGCTCCGAGGTTGAGTCCCTTGCTCACTTTGCCACTGGATTCAAGCAAGCCTGGCTGAAGATGGCTGAAATGCCAGAAACCGGTCCTAGGAAGCTTGTTTCCGGTCCAGGGAAGGCATGGCTTGGCAGTTCGGGCTGGACTGTTCCCATGAGGCACAGGGTCAGACTGATTTGCATATGGCCATGTCTGAACTGGGGTGGCAGAGTGGGCTAAAGAACGGTGATGGATCAAACCCAGATCTGTTGACTGGGTGTGAGTGTTTGATTGGTTCTGATGCTCCGTCCATCACCACCCCCTTTTGTACCGCTTAGGGGAGGGAGGCTGCCAGCTTCCTGCGAGGACTAACAGCAGAGACCAGACGAGACGTTGCGACACGGGACCGGACCAAGCTGGCGAAGGTAAGTTTTTATTTAAAATCCCCGCCCCCCCCAACTCCCACGACCAAACACCCGTGAGTCATGCCAGCCGCGACGGACTCCACTGCCAATATAAAAATTACAAACATTGTAATTTTCAACACCAACAGCGTTATCTTTCACAAATGCGAGACCGATTGCATTGCAAATGCTTGCTGTAGTTGCAAACAAACATCATTTTTCTGCAAAATAAATATTTGCGGTCTTTTTCAGCCTAACATGTACTGAAGAATTTATGATCTAAGTAATTCAAAATAAATTCCTAGACCACCACAGACTGTATATATGTGATATAACATGTATTCTTAATAACGTACGTAATAATTACATAACAGATAACATGTGTATAAGGGTAATCTGTATCATAATCTCTAATCTTATGTTTCCACTTAAATTATCAAAGTTATCTCAGATATCTAAAATCATAAGTTTGTTGTAAGTCTCACTTTGAAAAAACATCTTGGCTAGAGGAGTTGACACTTAGTACATTTGACAGCTTTGTTAGTATGTAAAATCTAATCAACAAAAATTCAGGCCAATGCACTTGTTTGTTCTTCCAGTATCTGCTACACCGGCTGCTGTGTTGGGGTTGTCTACAGCTTCAAAATGCTCTTTTTGGGCACTCTCCCCTTGGAGGGCCTCATCAACAACACTGTATTAGGGTTACAGACTCAAAGAGTGCAGTTCTGGGATTTCAAAGGCGGCAGAGAGTAATAAAGATAAATAATAAAAATACAATAGAAAAGAAAAAAAAAGGGCGATGAAAGAAAGGAAAATTAGGGCAAAGAAGGAGAGCAAGAAAAAACACAAAAGAGAAGAGTAAAGATAGAATGGGAGATGAAGGAAGAGTCGACAAAACGAGGTTAAAGAATTATAATAAAAAAGTGGATAGTGTGAAGAAAAAAGAATGAGGAAGAACAAGCAAGAAAGTAAACGGAGAGTTTGCAGAAAGGAAGAAGAGCGAGAAGAATTATGCTGACGAACATTGGTATAATGGTGGCTCTGGAATGAAGTGGCCATCAGAATCGAAAACTCCAGAATCTTTGCCATAATCCCGGCCAGCCCATTCGTAGTGGTGGCTATCTCCGGCACATAGGGTCTGCCGATAGCTTTTGATAAGCCACCTGGCATATGGTGCCAATCTCTTACATATAGTAGCTACAAATGGCATATGATGTGCATCCCTAGCATGTGATTGCAGTGGGTAGGCATGTAAGCTGATCCTGCGCATGTGTGGCCAGTGGTAGATTTGAGCATTTGATGAAAAGAGAAAATGGTCTTTTGAAACCAAACTTGTGGGATTTCTGGAAATGAAAGGCTCGTATGTTAACAGAAAGTCTGGAGAATGTAAACTTATTTACCTAAAATAAAAAGCTGGAATTTGAGAACATCTGGTATTTTTTTCCAGGAAAGTGAAGCTGATGTTTGGGGATAAATATATTGCAATTCAGTGATATATTTGAAGCTGACATTTTAGTGATATTGCTGAGTTGAGGTCACTTATTAGTGATTCTATGTTTTTGCTACAAAGGGCTCTTTCTGAAATGGCATTTAATTAATTTATGTGGAAGCATTTCTTACTCTAAATTTATAAAACTTTTATGAACTCACTTCATTATGAGCAAAAAAATGATTGACTGGGACGCGGCCCCAGGTAATTACCAGTGGCTGAGATTAATTCAAGCGGTCCATCCATCACTTTTTAAAATTCTTCATTGTGACATCCTAAGTCTTACAGGTATGCCCAGACATGGGCCCTGTGTTTTCTGTTCCACTTGACCCAAGCTACACCCGACTGAAGAGGCTTAAAAGGCCAATACCAGTCTTGGGTTGCTTTTTTTTCCATGTCAGAGAGGACCTGCCTTGGTAGTTTGGGCACTGCCAAGGCTGATTTGCTCATAGCAGGTCTAATCTGAGGTGGGATGGTTGGCAAAAAAAATATATGGTCCGGGATGTGTCCTGAGTAATCGACCGTGGCCGGTATTAATTTAAGCATCACTTTTTTTTATTGTTCATTTGGCTTGAATCCTAAAGTGAGCTAGCTACTTAAATGTGTGGTTCATGTTGGGCTGCTCTGGGACATTAGCTGAGGGATCTGTCAGGTATCTATCACTCTGAGCAAGATACAAGAAGAAGTGGTAGTGTGGTGGAATTTTCATAGCAGGGTCCGATTGGAAATTGCTGCCCACACAATGCCAAGTGAGCCTGCCTTAAACAAGGAAACCTGTGAGATTTGTGCAAGACACTTGCTTTCCGGTATAGCGCTCAGTACATTTTCATATTGTTGAAGGGTGCTGTTGGCTGTCGCCCTAGCCTTACTTGGCCAACATGCAAGACTTTTTGGACTAGCACATTTGTTTCTCCAAAACTGAAGCTCAGTTGTGCCAATTATTTGTTCAGCCAGCAACTTTGCCTCGTTATGCCACCTCACGTTTGACCATCCTTCAAGGTAATTACATTTAAAAGCTCAATTTGGACCACCCCCAGTCTCTATTACACTCATTAACTTGTGTCACCAGTCTCCAAGCTTGATTAAACCTGTGCTCTAGTTTGGTCACCTTCAAGCTTATTTACACTCTAACCTTGACTATACTGAAGCGCTAACTTCAAGCTTCATTGCACCTTGAGGCTTTTTTGGTCAAACTGCAGGCTTTTGAAATCCTTGGCTCGTGGGGCCATATTTGAAGCTTGAAAAGGCCCATTGTCTTTTGCAGCAGAAGCTTGACTAAAGTTATGGTCCTTTGCACCTAAGCTCTATTAGGAGAACCCATTAAAACACTGAAGCCTAAAGCCGCCACAGTTCAATGTAATATGGAAATAGACCAAATTCTTCTGTGTAGAAACCTCGGTCTCTCTTCAGCCTCCAACCTAGCACCCCTTCACACTAAAGTGCTGGTCAGCCTTGTTTATCTCGAGGCAAATATAAATATCCAAGAGGAGATGTGGCCCAGCAGTTAGAGCGCCAACGTTGGAACTGAGGAACCAGATTCAAATCCCCTCTCAACTTAACATCCTGTGATCTTGCGTAAATTACTTAATCTCCCTGTGTCTAAAAAAACATGTGTAATGTTCTATATAGTTGAGGTTATACCAAGTATTACCAAAGAGTCATCTTGCAGACTGAGGCCACAGACAGCTGAGTTACCTTTCCTACATATTAACATGCTCATGGTGCTAAGAGCATAATTATCCCTGAAACTGAACAGATATTGCAGACTCCGCATTCATATAGTGGAGATATCAGTCTGGCTGCATCATACAGGCTGATGTATTTGTCAGCAGAGCTATCCCTTCTACGACACCCATCTTGCAGGCTTAGGCTGCGTGCAACAGCACTATTTCTCAGATTACTCATATCCCTCAGACAGCACATGGTGAACTACCCTTAGGATATGCTTTGGTGTGTTTAGTTCAGTGTGTAGTGTAGCATGCAGTGTGAAATCTTTATTATGCTTCCTTCCTTTGTCATTTAACCCATTTTGAATCCTCTTCTTTTCACACTTTTGCTAACTCCTTCTCAAGATGGAGTGTTTAAAGCTGATTGCCTCCCAGAAGTTTACAGACAAGCGGATTGGTTACCTTGGTGCCATGCTTCTATTGGACGAAAGGCAGGATGCTCATCTCCTGATCACCAACAGCATCAAAACGTGAGTTATGTGTGAGTACATATGTGTGTTGCCTGGGCAGAGTCAATATGTATTGGACGATAAACTTAGAGGGCTAGAGAGATGTGGGGGACAGCAATGCATAAGTAGATGTGGATTTGTTGGAGATTATTTGACTGAAATAATGAATTAGTGGTTGTACATGAACCGTGAAATGGCTGTTTTTGAACAGGTGGATTTATGGAGGGATGGATTGTGAGTTGGAGTGAATGAGGTGGATATGGCAATGGGTTGGCTATTCCATGGATATATTAGAAGGTCCTCGGTTAACTAGCGGATTTACTCATTAATGGGTTGGTCGATTATCAAATGTGTTGATTGATGGATGTGTTCGTAGGTTTCATTGATTGGTGGGGTTCAAAGAGCTTAGATATTTTTCAGTAGATGTGTTGGTAAATCTCTCCTCCTTCTGCTTTCTAAAATGATTCTTGACTACCTAACTTTCTCCACAGAGACCTGAACAGCAGTGTCCAGTTTGTGCAGGGACTGGCGCTCTGCACCCTTGGGTGCATGGGCTCCTCGGAAATGTGCAGGGACCTGGCCAATGAGGTGGCACAGCTCCTCAAGACCTCAAACTGCTACGTCAAAAAGAAGGTGATGTGCATGTTGAAGGTCCATTACTTAGAATTCATGGCATGTCTGGCTTGGCTGGATGTGATCTTTTACATATACTGCAGGATGATGGGTACAGCTGGCACATGGGGTTAGAGTGGTGGGGAGCATGGGAACTTATGTAATGAAACCAAGACCTCTGTACTCAGTGGGCGTTTCTAGGAGAAGGTTACCCTGATTTGCTATCAAATTGTGTACTCTTCAGTATGTATATATGTGCTATTCGAATAATCTAAACCTAGCCGAGAACTGTACCGGGTTAAATCCATAGGAACGGTCATCAAACGATTGGAAGGGTGTCTGGGTTCTGAGAGCTGCAGTGGACTGTTATTTACTCTTATTTATTGATTCGCAGCAAAAGGCCATTTGAAAATGAGGAATTTGCTATGCATTAGCTCACAGTCAATCAGTGAAGTGTCATTGTGCAGTTGTGAATGAATACCTAACTGCAAAAGACCCGGTGCCTCTGTGTTGGTGAATTTTCGAGGCAGGCCACAGTGATGAGACTTGGTGATCATCTTTTCATTCCATCTTCTCCTCTATCAGGCTGTGGTGTGTGCAGTTCACATCATCCGAAAGGTTCCCGACCAAATTGATATGTTCCTGCCGGCCTGCAAGAAACTCCTAAGTGAAAGGAGTCACGGTATGTACTAGGCAAGGAGTGGGAAGAGTCTCCTTAAAGGGTGGGATTGAGGCGAGAATCCCACAGTGGATTTAGGGCTGTTTAGAGACCAGCGGAAAAAAGAGTGTGGGGTTGAGTTACTTTAGATATGACAGTAAAGATAACCAGGAAGTTTCTGAGGCAAAATGTTAGATTCTCCTGGAGAAATGAGTGTTGTCAGATTTATGGTCATTGAAATAGATTACATCTAAATTCTCCCAGACAACTGAGCTATTTTAACTTTCAGAGTCGAGGGAACAAAAACCTATTTCAGATGGATATGCCTAAATTACAGTAGAAATGAAAAATGTATTCATTAATTTAGAGGGATTTGTATCCCCTGTTGCTTCATGGTGGGTGGCGGAGCACATGACCAGTTCAGAATATTGCTTCACTTACTTGATGCTCTTCCTGGTGAGTGTTGTCTTCTCAAGAGAGGACCTTATTGGTGTTTTGGTGAGGGGGATGTGTTAAGAAACCTGCTTCTGGCTGTCAACTCAGAACTCTAAGAGGTCCTGTTTAGCACTTGTTACGAGCAAGGTCCTACTCCCTGAAATGGGCAGGTGGGGTTCAGGGTGATCTTGTTCCATACTTCATGCTATAAAAGTGTACTTGTAAAGAGTAGTTTCAGCACTTTTCTGACTTTCACTGTCACTTAGTAGCCATATCAGGCAGGGTCCAGTTTGTTCTTCAGGTGGTATTTCAGGACCTAGAAGGTTTCTCCTTGTCTTATCTAGCTGAACCTGCTCTGGCACATTCATGAAACATTCTTGAATACTGGTTCCTCGTGAGAACATTGTTGGATGCCAACATTTGCAGGTAATGTGGGTGTCTTTTCCAGCTATCCTTGTGCATGAAGGACGTTGAAAAGAATCATTTGGTGTCATGGGAACCAACGCAGTGGTTTTAAAGTCTGGACAGCTTTTTGTTTGATCACGGAGAGCTGAAAGATTGTAAATGTGTCCACTGTATTTAACTTGGTCCTAATGGACAAATCTTAGGTTTTTCATGGAAGCGTTCCAAAAACCAGCAGATATGTACCTCTCTCTTCCTTCCTTTCATTCAAGAATAGGATGTTTTCCTTCATTCAGGTAAACATGCTATGGAGGTGCCTGATGATGTTGCTTTGGGTCCCACTCCAAATGAAGATTGGTCATGATATTGTAGTGCTATTTCTGCAACAAAAGGTGGCAGGGCTCCAAAGCGTAAGCCAGAAGTCGCCTGTACATGTTGGATAAGGGCAATGTGGATCCCTGTTGTAACCTGCATGCTCTTCTCTTCCCATTTGCGGTGCATTGTGTGGTAGTCTGCAGATATATCCTGAAGATTCAATCATAGGCACCTTGGAAATACTTGCGCGGACATTTGTTAGCATTCAGATCTTTTTCTTGAGGATCTAAAGCCTGATTGCCTTGAAATACATTTTTGGTTTCTGTGTGTTGCTTATGTTTCATTTTGACCTCTCTTTCCACTATTTTGCAGGTTTGAGATGGATTTTGTAGTCAGACTTAACTTTGGGTCTGAAAAATCTTTTTGAGCAGTAGGGTGCTCACTACCTGTCTCATCGTCATTGCGATATACATTGGTTAGGTTAGGGACCAGCAAGCAGAAGAACTCCTTGAGCACAAATGTGCTGGGCTGATCATGGTGTTCTTATTTGTGAATAAATCTAGCACTTGCGTCAGGTTTGTCTGCTTGAATGCAAGAAGATTGGTGCTGATTCTAAGAGGAAGTCATTGAGCAAATGATCAGACTGTTAGTCCTTGATAACTTTAAGTTGATTCTCAGTGATGTTAGATTTCATGGAGGACAATGATGTTGTGTGCAGTTTTCAGAATCTATGGGTCAGATATTTCATGGAATATCTTGAAGAGTTCACTTGTTAAATTTCAGATTAAGTTACTTTGCTTTATATAATGGTTTTTCTTTGCTCAGTTGGTGACTCCATAGTATCCTCTTGTTAATTGTGCACTGTGTCTTGGATACCTCAAATTTAGTGAAACACCAAGAGTGTTCAAGACAGCTCTGCTGGTTGAGAATGGATGGGAATGAACATGTTCAGCATTGCAGCGATGATGTTAATGTTTGTGGTGGTTCACAGTCATTCCAGTGTGACCCCTCTACGGAGGGTGGTTTGCACTTAATCAATGCATCACCAGATTGGTTGTGAAAGGCTCTCATGCCTAACACTTGTTATTCATGGTGGCATTCAAATATGAACATTTGAATAATTTCCAGTAGGTATTTCGACTTGTTCCCTCCAAGGAAGACAAGTGCATAATTCAACCTTGAAAGCGGCATGATCTTTGGCTACACCAAGCGTATGATTGAAGAGAATGAGTCATACATTGGTACATGCCTTGGAGAGGCATGTACCAACTAGGTGCAGACCAAGAGTTTGTGTATATATTACAAATGGATGCTTGCTTGCTAGATTTCTTATCAACCCACAATTTGAAGTTGCTTACAGGAATGATCTTGTTAAACAGTATGTGGAGATATGCCACTAGGCCTTGAACACCACCTAGTTAGGAGGTGCTGCACAGGTATTTGATCAACCACTTCCACAATCCTAGATTTTTGGCATTGGTAGCAATGATTAAAAAGTCAAAGAAAAGATAAAAGAAGCCTTTCAGTGACCTAAGGGGACTTTCTAACAGAGTATGAATCTGTTGGAGCATACTGGTGAATAATCTCAAGTACATCAGTTGGATAAGGGAATGTTTCTCCAGAAAGCTTAGATACTTTGGACGACTGTTCAGACAGATGTGGTAACATAAAATGGACGAGGTAAAATTCAGGCAGAGAATTAATGTTCGAAACTAGAAGAGATGGGTATTGTACCGGGGAATGTACATTTCAACATAGAGGCCCCACTCCTACTGGAAAGCTGCTTGAAGACTGTAATTATTGAGGTGAGGATTTGCTATCAGTGAGGGGATCCGGAGAGGAATTATTTGTTTCTTTTCTGTGAACCATTAGTCATGATTGCCTTCTTTCAGGTGTACAGCATGGAGCAGTGATCCTGATGACGGAGATGTGCAAGCGGAGCCCGACTGCATTAAAGGACCTCCGAAAGGTGAGAGCAGGGACATTTCCTACATCACGCGAACTTGGAGACCATTCTGCAGGTGTGCTGGAAAAGAGAATACGTCTGGGAACTACTGTGATTTGTATGCAGCTTTATAAATCTTCATATAGCTTTATAAACCAGAATATTTTGAACAGTAATAACTCCTTTATGCATAAGGCCCCAGGCATGACCAAGGAGGAGGCCCCATGTGTATACAACTAGAAGAGTTTCATATAGCATCAGTGAGATCCACTCAAATGAGTGTATTAAAGCATTGTTAAAAGTAAAACCCAATTTGTGCATGCTACTTTGATCACCAAGTATGAGTGCGAAGGAAGAATGAGTGATCTTCAGGTAATTGTATTTAGGAGCTCTGAGAATGCCACAAGTGTGTGGATGGGCATTAGAAACTCTCCATATCTTGCATTGCCTACAGGCAGTCTTGTGTCCAGGAAATCCAAGGAAACCTTATATTAATGCTGGTGCACCTGAAAATATCATTTTATAAATATGGACAGAAGTTGTCAGAGAAAAGCCTTCAGTTATCTATATGATATTATTTATATGGGTATTTCATATAAGTCTGTAAAGATGCACATTTGAGGCCTATGAATATGTATACAGAGACATGGCAAAGTTATATATTTCTAAAGTCTGTAAAGGTGTGCTGTGGAGACCAGTGGAGGTGTATACATACATAGAAACATTATTCATTTCTATAGGGGCACAGTCAATATCGCTTACAGATGCCCATGAAAGCATACTACAAATTAGCTATGGGTGTGTAAGGGAGCACAGTAAACTTGTTTATGAAGGTGCATTTGGTAACTCCTGGCCTTCTCTCCTCTCTGTAGCTCGTCCCTCAGCTGGTTCAACTCCTGAAGAACATTGTGATGTCTGGGTACTCGCCCGAGCATACTGTATCCGGAGTCAGCGACCCTTTTCTGCAGGTCTGTCTTTTCACATGTGCACAAACCCCCAGCATTGGACCTGTTATATCACATTTCTGATATATATAATGTTCATTGATAACATCACTGATGACGTCATCCTTAATGCTATTATTGACATTACTCCATAAATCATCACATCATTTAAAAAAAGAAAGTTGTTAGTGAGGGGCCAGTAGATATATAAAACATAGAAGTGCTGTGTATACCTGTGTGGGTGAATAGACTGGAAATAGTGTAAGACCTGGAAGCAAGTGTGGCTGTGCATTGTGAGTTATATGGTGCATTGTTTACCAACTTGTAAAGTTTTGAGAGTAAGTAGCACTCTGGCTGAACAGTCCTGATGTGGGTTGAAGGAGCATATTTCAAAATAGGTTGTGTCTTTCAGCCGAACCCTGTTGAAAAGCAAATGAGAGAAAAGACAAGCTCCTGTTCGCAGTAGATTATTAACCAGTGGATGTATGGGCATGTGCCAATATTTTATAGTTGTTCTACAATGCTATAGAAAAATATTATGTAAAGAGGATGTTTATAAGGTGTGGATGTTTATTTACAGAAATCCATGGAAGATCTTGTGGAATTGCTGACTGTTGAATAATATAGAATGTGGGGGTGACCCAATTAGAGGTGGTTTAACTCGCAGTGTGGTTGTAACCAACGCTGTTAGGTTGTATACTGTAGTGGTCATCTCATTAATGTTTGTAGTGTATTTTACCAAAATTTGGAGGGTTGTCAATAGGACCTGGTTGAATGTGTTGTATTAATGGCTAATGCACACCTGTCAGCCACTTGACTTAAAATTGGGGATCATGTAAAATCTTCAAAAGGGTGATCCCATTAAGGTGAGTAGAGAACAAACAATTTTGTTTTGAGAGTGCTGAAGATCCATAAAGTAGGTGACCCCATTAAAGTCTATGGAAACATTTTGTTTGTTAGTTGAGTGAATACTACTATCAAGAGGGTAACGTCCGCCAAATGTGGGTGCATTGACAAATATGCTATGTGTCCAGCATTTGGCCAAAGATTATGTCCGTTATCAGTTGGTGCTACAAACTTGGGCGTAGTTTGTTGACTTACTTCCAGTCCAGGAGCCCTATGGCACACTGTCACAATCACTGGATGATGTTATCAGTGATGTCATCAATGATTTAATTTACCATATCATAAATTATGTAATATGTGAGATTATAAACTGTCTACAGTTAGTTCACTAGACTATAATTTTCATACGTGAGCAATTTTTCGTTTTTTAAGTGTTAGTTCTTATCTAATTTCAACACCTAACTATTACATCACTTTAACATTTGTTTTTTTACCAGTAGATTTATGGGTTTTTGATCTTATTTAAAGGTGACCATAAGCATAACCCCCAAGGGCAACCAGTGCCACTGCCTTCCAAGAGGGGCCAAACCTCACTCTGTGCAGCAGGGGTTGGTCGCAGGCCCTGCCCCCAGTTCCCACAGGTAGCCAACTGAAGGTCAAGTGCAGCTAGGGTTAGCCCCAGACATGGCTATCCCCCCCCCCCCCCCCCATGGGCTGCCAAACCCCACTGCGCACGGCCTTCTCATAGCCTTAGGCAATGCGCTAGGTGCTGGCCAGGCCCTGTGCAGAGCTCCCCATAGGTGGCAAATCTCCTGAATGGGCAGCCAAACCTCCTCCACTGGATACAGCCTTCAACTGTGTGTAACAGTGGGTTGACCCTACACTCATCCCACTGTATGCCAGCCTTCACTGCGCACGGCCGAAGCCTTGCATAGTATGTGATAGCTGCATCCTATGAAATTAAAGGACAAAGGGATTTGTAAAGTGCACTACTGCCGGGGGCATCTAGGCACTAGTCTCTGATAGGTAAACTGCATGAAAGAGGAAGATAAGATTAGAGATTAAATAACCATGTTTTAAGTACCTTCCTGAAAGCTAACCGATTAGCAATCCCTTTCAGCATACAAGGTAGAGAGTTCCATAATCTGGCGGTGCCTACAACAAAGCCTCTGCCACCCCAGTTGGCTTCCTGAATGTTGGCACAAAAAGATTGTGTTCTGCAGTGGAACGAAGTGGTCTGGATGGAACATACCATTGGAAGCAGTTCCTGAAATATTCAGGACCATTGCCCTTAAGAGGTTTAAAAGCAATGCACAGTGCTTTAAAATCTATATGCTTCCTAACTGGAGTGCAGAAGAAGCAGATATGTATTTAGGGATACCTAGGAGAAGGAGTGCAGCCGCATTCTGCACAATGTGAATTTTATTCAAGGATTTCTTCCTGATGTTTACAAACAGGCCATTGCAGTTGTCAAACCTTGAAAGTACTATGGCAGACGCCAATGTTTTTCAAAGGTCGGGAGGGATAAACGGAAATATTTTCTAAGGAGTTTTTATGGTGAAACAAGAGCCAGATGCAACAGCATTAACATTTCCCTCAAAGGATATGTTATTACTACAGACTACTCCAAGATTCCTTACTTTTGTCAACTGGAGTGGGTAAGGTTCCTAATTCCTGTGGCCACCAGGTAGGGGACCAGAAGGTGCTGTTTCTTCCAAAAAGCATGACATCAGTTTTGCTAGAATTAAGCTTTAAGCAGTATGAGGCCATCCATTTGCAGACCTGGAGCATGCAGTCCTGAAAGCGCAAGGCAGTTTCATCAGGGTTGCTGGCTACCGCTGTGTCATCGGCATAGGATACCACTGTAAATCCATAGGATTTGATCAGTTTGGCCAGCGGGGCCACATAAATATTGAAAAGAGTGGGACTTAGTGACGACCCCTGTTGTGCGCCACATGGTAGGGAAACGGTAGGAGAGTGGTAATCTTCCAGAGCCACAAACTGCTCACGATTTTCAAGAAAGGATTTGAGTAGAGAAGGGGCAAGACCTTTTATCCCAATAGCTGCGAGACGGTCCAAAAATGCGTTGTGGTGGATCCTGTCAAACACTGCGGATAAGTCCAATGGAACTAATGCCGCACTGCCTCCTACAATGACCGTTCGTCTCACTTGTTCTGAAGCTGTAATCAAGGCAAGTTCAGTGCTATGTTTGCTTCTAGAGCTGAAACTCATTAAGTCGAGACGTCC